>NC_087215.1:43110953-43170056 GCF_015104395.2 Macrobrachium nipponense | reverse complement strand
GCTTGTGTGATATATATGAATGTGTGTATGTATCTATACCCTAGAGGAGGCACAAACTGAATATGGTAACGTGACCTACTGGAAATCTTTAATCAACTCACATGACAATTGCAAAAATTAATTTGGGACGCTGAATTAAATTCTGAACTACAAAAATAACTTTATTTCTCTAAAGGAAAAGGAAAATTCTAAATATCGCCAGACAGCTAAAAAGATAATAAAATGAAAGACCGAAATTGTTAATTAAAACTCGGTACAGAAAACGGACCGTCTCGAACAAGATCCGGGAAAAACTGAACCATACTCATGAAACAAATTATAAAAGAGACACTTCTCGCCATGCTCTAACATTAATTCCACAAAAACTGAATAGTCACGCAGTAAAATCAATTAGGTCTCATTAACACGTTTAACAACATTGTGAATTATCAATACTAGTAATAATTCGGCTCACAGAGCCGGACAGAGCGATGGTTCTAAAGAGTTCCTGTCAGAAGAATCATAATTTTTATTAACACGCTTGTCAAAATAATAACAAATCTCATAAAGAGGACAGTGATACATTTCTCCAACAAGTGCACAAAAACAGAATGATATTAATTTCTCATGAATGTCTCATGAGAAAGAAAGAGGTTTTCTGCCACTTCACACGTCATCTCAAATAGTTCAAGAGGCTGAAAAGGAATTCAGTAATGAAAGTTCCAACAACTCTCACCTCTGATGTCCATGATAACAGTTTCGTGTGTCACGAACCCTTCATCCTCAGGAAAAGTTGGACGAATAATGCCCAAAAAAATTGATTATGATACAGGGAAGGTAAAACGTAAACATACAAACGACGAGCATCTCGTAAAACCACTCCTATCGAATTCATTATGGAAGTGAACAACTAGTTCGTTGTGCAAACCGATTGTGTAATAACACATCATTTAATTTCTTAATTCCTGTCTACACATAATAAAGTTTATTTACTACATTTTATATTCTCCTTGTTAGGAAGGTAATATATTTAAATAAAACCTCATCTCTCACTGGTTCCGCCCTCAAAAACAAACGCACACACGAACACAACGTTCCAAGAATTTTGTCCATGCAAACTACAGTTTTGTCAATGTGCCCTCTGAGACAGTATATTGCTTGCCTTAACATAGGAACATTGGACTTTTGTTTCCTGCCGAGAGCTAATGCTGATATCCATTATTTCAAAGATGTTACTGTACACCACATCTGTCTATCAACTATAGGTCAACAAAAAGTGTAATTTAAATATATATATATATATATATATATATATATATATATATATATATATATATATATATATATATATCTTCTCTTCCCAGCTTTATCCCTATTTGGGGTCGCCGTTTTTTTAATGATCTCTTCCATCTACCTCTGTCCTGTGCCATTTCCTCCCGTACTCCCCTTCTTCCTCATATCATCTCTAATGCAGCCTCTCTACCTGGTCCTAGATCTTCCTCTCCTTCGTGTTCCATCCACCTCCACGTCATCACTTCTCTTGCCATATGTTGCTCATCTCTTCTCATCAGGTGGCCATACCATTTATATATATATATATATATAATATATATATATATATATATATATATAAAATATATAGTATATATATATATATATATATATATATATATATATATATATATAATATATATATATATATATATATATATATATATATATCTTAAGCGGAAAAGGTTACCCCCTTAAAAACCCATTTTCCTCTGAAAAAAAAAAACGAAGTTAATAACGTTCCTTCTTGCAAAGGAATGTTTACTGTTTACGCCAAAATTCGGTTGTTGCATGGGAAGCCATTTTCCTCCCCAACCCCATCTTTGTTCATCCAGTCCTTTGAGGGCTGACTTGAAACTGAAATTCTGATGTTATGAAACATTTCTAAAGCCATGATTCGGCTGTGATACGTCGACAGTATTTCATGTTTTGGAGTTTCACTGGGAAGATTTTATATTTATTAACACCCGTCAATTCACTTCGCGTGTTCCTATATATATATATATATATATATATATATATATATATATATATATATATATACTAGTATATATAAATGGAGTGGGAACTCAAGCCTTCTTACCTATATTTATAACAAGGGAATCAGCAAAGCAGAGCTTCACCGTGCATGGAAACCAACTTAATTTCCGAAATTCATCTTTTCAGCTACCGTGACATTTTAGCAAAGACTGGGTAGCTAGCTGATTATCTTTTACTAAGAGGATTAAGAATCTATTCTCGAGGTTTCTTACACAAAGAATTCTACTTCATCCGAAAACGAATCATCCAGAGACTCTATCCTATGTTTCCCGAAAAAAAAAAATCCATCATTTATCAAGACATCCGGGTGACAACTGAAGAGATTTGGCAACAAAATCATTCTCCGCCAGCGTTGCCAATCATCTAAGAGCTCCTTACCCTACCTAAGCACTAAAATTACTCTACTTTCACTGTCATATTACCCTACGTCCAGCCTTGAGATATAAATATTCATAAATTTGTTGTTCATTGATTACTTCTTAATAAAATACAAGACAAGCATCTCGAAATTACCCTACTTTTCGCTCAGATTTTGTGACATTACCCCGTTACCCTACAGACCCAGATTTGAGGCTGAATACCCTATGCATAGGGTAATTACCCCACGGTTGGCAACATTGTTGCCAGCGCGTAGAGGTTATCAAGTGACTAATTAAGAACACCTAACGCGAAAACCAACTTGAGTTTTCGTACACAGCACAGGAACATGTGAGCGCTCGCAGTCATGTTTACCAAACGAAAGAGAAAAGAATCCTGTGTTTACAAAATACCATGAGGAGATTGTCAAAAGCTGCTGACGTGAAACAAACTGGAAGTTCGCTTTCGCAGAGACTGGAGCCACACGAAAGATCGCCAGGCCAGACACCTAAACATTTCGGCGACTTTCCTCCACCTTCCTCCGAGGTTCCGGTCATCCCGCCAACCATTGAATTGGAGCGAGACATTTTGACCTTTTAAAAGTGTCCGTCCACACAGACGAAAGGGTTTTTGAGCAGCCATCATCATCGCTAAACAAATCCCTAGTCTTTAGTAGTCCATCGCTTATCAAAAGCAACAGACAGGAATGAACCCAAAAGGAAGTAAGTCATTCCCGACGGAATGCCTTCGGAAATATTATCTTGCTACAATCCAAACAAGTTCAGACCAAAAGCAAATCTATCCTGTAGAAATATTGCCTTTGTAACCTACAATCCAACCACGGGAATCTTCCCTCATTTCTGACCAAGATGAGCGCCGAGTATTGTTCGGAATATAGATTATTAGCTTATTCATTTTTTTTTTTAAAGAAAAGTAGCAGTATGTTACATTTAAAAAAAGCAGAAATACACACACACACACATACCCACACACACACATACCCACACACACACATACACACACACACATATATATATTTTAGTCTTTATTAGTGTGTAAAGGATATGGGAAGTTACTTAATTTCACAGGAAGGGACAAAACCTAAAAGAATAAAAGGAAGCTGAAGGCGTATTTCAGAGTAAGGAATGATTATGCAAACTCCAAGTGTTAGCTTAATGAATCATATATATACAGACAATTATTGTAAGACAACGAATAACACCTCATGGATTAAGGGGGACGTTAGGGTCCCTTAACATAAATGTAAGTGATAAAGAATCCGATCATGTAATGGATGAACAGGTGGCCGGCGGTGTCCGGGCACGTGGAACTACGATGGAGACGCAAATATGGGGCAGAATCCCGGAGCAACACGGGGGGATAGTCCAGCCTCCACAGCAATACAATGACCATGTGTCTCTGTATAGTTCATGAATAATTCCAATCTCCTAAGTAAGACAACTCCCCCCCCCCCCCCTCTCTCTCTCTCTCTCTCTCTCTCGTTCGTAGTTAGCGCTTTCACATATTTTACAACCTACGTATTACTATTTCTCTGTATGTTTTTTACCTGCATAGTAGATAATTTCAAATGATCTATTTTCCTATTCTGTCAACGAACTGTAAATGCACCGTCCTGAAACATACAGCATTTCAGAACAAAGAGAAAGAGACAGAAGTTCTTAAAAGCGAGGTTGAGAACGCTTCTAAGAACTGACGCGGGGATAGGGGGGTTGGGTGGGCCGGGTGCGGCCGGCGAAAGAAATAGCAGCTATACGAAATTTCTCACTTGTGGTTTTTATGAAAATATAATTTTATGTAGATGTCTTTTTTGCCGTTATTTATAGCAGTTTTAATTCCATTAGAAATTAATCTCTTTCATTTTAACTGTTTTAACAGTGACTTTTAGAGTGTTTATTAAATGCTCATTATTTATATCATTTCCGTTTTCATTCATTCTTATCATAGCGCTGAATGACTCTATGAGTCCCAGTGCCACATGGCTTTATGCCTACATCACACATTGCAATCTTAAGGTTATTGATATTTATTTTATTCTATTAAAAATGACTTTTACATTAGTTCAACAGTTAAAACTTTGAACACTACAATTTTTGTTTAAGAATTTCCTCACCTACAATGCACTCCAACATTTTCAAGATCAAGACAAAATGACACTGAACTAGTAAATCTAGATTCTCAGTATTTTCAAGAATTTACATAATTTTTAAGCATGCTTTTCTTTTATACAAATAAGTCATTCAGCTGATAATGAAATCAAATATAATTTATTACAATATCCTGAAGAGATGGAGAGACATTTTCTAATTTTAGTAAAATACATATTGGATTCAAGCTTCTCAGTATTGTTGTATACTTTTAATATAAAGTGGCATCCATGTTCACGACACATGCCGGTGCCGTTGCGTCTGCCGGCATATAATGTAACTAAGTCGCAATTAAACCGTCGTGAATCCTAATGCCTTCACGACCGTCGCCGTCCTGTAAAAACTGTTAAATGTGGACGTGGCCTCAATCATCGGCATGTAACCTCATCTCGACATGCGAAAGGCTGTCGTAAATGTCTTTGTGTGTGACGTTATGGTGTCCTAATCAGCTGGCTTTATTTTATCTATTTATTTCTTTATTACTTTATTTATCTATTTATTTATTTATTTTTGTAGTCCAAGTCCCACAACTGATGCTGATAAATCACCAAACCCAGTCGTCATGGTCGCTGAATGCGTAACAAAGAAGCATACAATTTTTTTTTTTCATGTGGATTTATGTTTATGTCCATTGAAATAAACTAATATGTAATTTATTTTAGTTTTTGACAAAAATTAGCTACTTTATCGCAGAAATTCATTGCATAATGAATCTCTTATAGTGAACGAAACTGGAACAGTCATGAATACTTGTATAAAAGAAAAAATAGAAATATGAGCAAGGAGACAGATATTTCCAAGGTTTCGACATAAGTAGTTTATTTTGACAATAATGAGTCATATGATAATACTTTCTCACAGACTAGATTTCATTTTTGTATAATAATGAAATAATTTAGTGTGCTTTGAACGAAATTCTAATAAACTCTGGTCTTCACTTTAGCTTCTGTGTGTATATTAAATGGTTATGGAACCTGCTAGACTCACAGAAAAGTGAGATTAAAATATTCTCTTTTTTTTTTAATAGATTCCTGTAATCTGTAATTTAGCATGTTTCACTTTCGGTTGTCACGATCTTCTTTTATTTTCTGCACATATAAGATGTATTTCATAATTTTGACTGTAATGGTCATTTAAAATGTTTGATGCGGTGTTTATTTTCATTGTGCTATACCGTGACAATTAATACTCATTTTTTATTGATTGATTTGTTCATTTAGGATAGAGAGAGGATTCTGTAATATAGAGGCGTTACAAGGACTTTCTTGAAGTTGTGTACTGACTATACTCTGTTTTTTCCATCTGTCCATCCGCCTGTGGCGTTTTCGCATGGTAACACTGCGTCCCAGGCTTTAAATAGTTACGCTATGTAAGTTTAAGGTAAATAAAAGGATATCTGGGTGTACATTTGCAACTGGAAAGTGTTTAATAATTTACTGTATGCGAATTACACCGTTAATATGCGAAATCGGATATTATTATAAATGTTGAATGTAACTATCTAAAGCCCGGGACGCAGTGTTACCATACACAAACACCACAGGCGGGTGGACAGATGGAAAAAAACCGAGTATAGTTGTCTGATCTTCTGTGCCTTACTGGATGAAATAAAAATTTTTGCTTGTCAATCGTTGTCTTAATAGCTTCTGCTAGATGAATTATGGAATAGCCTGCTTCTCAACGTTGCCGGTCTTCCAACTGCTTTCCTTCCTATACTTAAAGCCTTGACCATTCCAAACCCCTCCAACTCCTCAAGAATAGGCATGTTCGGCTCATTGTCAAGTCACGGGTAGCCGCAAGCAAAAAAAAAAAAAAAAAAATCTTACTAGGGTCAATGATCGAATCGCCTCCTGGCGACCACCTTGGCGGTAGCGCGACCACCTCCCCAAAAAATAACTAACACTATCTGTAACCCAAGATAGACATCAGTCTATCTTGGGAAGCAAAACCTCGAGATCTCTACTTTCCTCTCGAAGTAAGTGTTAAAGTTATTTTTTGGGAAGGTGATCTCCAGGAGGCCATTCGATCATTTACCCTTTTCGTCAGACAACGATGAATTTCTCTTAGAACTCCCAAGTTCCCAACACTGAGTGAAGGAAGAGTAAGGAAGTGTCGATATTGTTAATGTTACCGTCCTTGCATCGTTCTTTTTAAAAAGTATTTTTTTTAAGCATTCCAATTTTACTCATATCTCTTGGACCAATATAATTTAAATAAAAATAGAGAACGTCAATTTTGAAATTGCTTCCAAATTAACGGGTTTTTAATTATTGAAATACTACTTTAGTTTAAATGAAACGCTCCCTGCGCAGTCTTTTATTCGTGGCATATATTTTGGTAGTTTATGTTGAGTAATGGTTTTCGAGTACTCGGTTGTCTCGTATGTAAGTGAGAAAAGTGACCGGTCTGAGAAACCAGCTTTATTGTAGTATTCTAGAGGTGGAAGCAGCAGCAGTTTTGGATGTATTCGCAAAAGGCTTGGGCTTTACTCTAATACAACTATCGGCGCCTGCAGTCACACAGAGATAAGGTAAAGTTGCTTAAATACCTACCGGTACATATGATTGACAGAACTTTTAAGCCTAGGCAAGAGGCAGCGCAGGTTAAACATTGTTGTTTCCTGTCCTGTTTTCCTGTAATCCCTTTGCTGTATTAAGGCGGTAACACATTTTTAGTTGTCGTTGGGTGACCGGTTGCTTTTAGGTAGTCGACGAATCCCCCATCTTGGTTTTTGGTGGTTTGTGGTATAGCCTAAGCCTAGGTGATGATGATCCTGGAAGGTTCGTTGACAACAGGAGTGAAGGATAGGCTGCTACCGGTATCAGTTGTAATTCTTCAATCTGTTAATTCTACGGAAAGGCTCCGCAGGCCACCGAGATAGACGTGAAAACATACCTAAACAAAAGAATGCAAATTTCGCAAATTTATCTCCTGAAATTTCTCATATGATCTTGCGTACCTTACCTGCACGGCATTAGTATTGCCATTAGTAGGTAGGGGGAAACACCACAGTGGATCCACCGTCATCGCGTGGATCAGCTGTATTCACTCGATATTTAATTGGTGAAACAAAATACAATTACATCTTTAGGCATACCATTCAAAAGATTGAAGTTTCGTCAACATAATGTGATAAATATGAAAGCACCATACGAACTAAAATAAGCATGTGAGGTCTTCGTAAAATATGTTTTCAAGGCAGTTTTGAAATCCAATATGGCAGCACCCGCATGAGGTGTCGTTCGTAAGTGCAGCGGAGCCACCATCTTTCCCAGCCTTCCCAGCACTCATTTGAACAATGTTAGCCTATATATATGGTAATTCTAAGCCCGCATTCCGCGGTACAGTAGACTATGGCAGTTTACGTTTCCCTACGTTATTTTACCTGCTGAACAAGAATTTAAAGTAGGCTAATATTTATTCGGTCGACTGTAATTAAAGCGTAATTTACCTTCGAAGACAACGTGAAGGTACAAGGGGTGCGATGTACTAATGTACAGAGTTCAAGGTAAATAACAGATTAGTTACAGTCGGCCGGCAAAATATTACCTGAAACTCTTGTAAAGTAAGCAAAATAACAGGAAAACGCCAACTGCCATAGTCTACTTCGACTGAACAATCTTTAAAGTTTTGGTTCGGGCCAAGAACTTAAACAAACCGCCATATTTGAATGCTAGAAGGGGGTGTGGGATACGTAACCAACAGGGAGCCTTATGTCCTTTAAGGGTGGGGGGGGGGGGGGGGTGGGGACACTTACAGGGAGAGGAAGGCACAGGTACGAGTTGGTAAAGCCACGCTAGCATATGATGTGAAATAGCAATCCCAATAAATATCACAAACATCAAGAGCACTAAACCTTAGGAACACCAAAACAATTGATACAACTAAATAATGTACATAAAGATTAAGAACTTTACCTTAAGTGTTACATAAACACCTTCCTTCGTAAGTCAAGCCTACATTTGTCGACATGAGGCAAAAGGCCTGCTTTCTCAAAAGGCCGTGATTTTGACTGTACATTACCAACCTTTCATACTGCCCTGAGTAATGGACTGAAAAGTCCTTATATCTAAGGAAAACTGTTAACACAAGTACTGGGTAGAATCGAGTTTGAGTTGGTATTGGGCTGGAGGAGTGGGAGGGTGCCAGGGAATGATTTGGCCATCGTGGTTGGTTGATTACTGAAATGAAATACACGGCCCAGCAAGCATTTTCAGGAGAAAATTGTGCGCGAAACAGGGTAGGAGGATGGGGGGGAGGTAAATATTTAAGTTTTAAAAAAAACATGAACGTGTGTATAATTATACATATACAGGGTTTTACACATCTGGTACTTAAGTTTAAATTATCAAGTACAAGTCAAGAGGCCATTTTAGTGAATAATGAATGGAATATCAATTTCAAAGATCAGATTGGCCAGTTAGGGGTAATTGAACTTAACAAAAAATGCTGAGAACAATTGTAAAAATTGTGTAACCTGACTGGTGGTGCTCTGCCCCCATACCCTCCCTTAAAGAAAGTTAAGAGTAAACTTATAAGTTACGATACTAACCTAACCTAAGCTAACCTACCTAGTAGAGCGTGTTACCGTAAACCCCCCTTAGGGAAAGCAATCTTAGAAGTGTAACATATAGGTTTAGGATACTAACCTAACCAACCTAACCTAACCTAGTAGAACATGTTACCTGACCGGGGCTCCACCCACCCCGTACCCCCTCTTACATAAAGACAGACTTAGAAGTGTAACATATAGGTTAGAATACTAACCTAACCTATCCTAACCTAGTAGAACGTGTTACCGGACCGGGGGCCCTCTGCACCCCCCCCCCCCCCCTTACATAAAGACAGTCTTAGAATGTAACATATAGGTTAGGATACTAACCTAACCAACCTAACCTAATCTAACCTAACCTAACCTAGTAGAACATGTTACCTGACCGGGGTGGGGGAACCCCCTCTTGCATAAAAATAATCTAAGAAGTGTAACATATAGTTAGAATACTAACCTAACCTAGTAGAACATGTTACCTTACTGGGAGAGGGGCGGATAGAACATTTTACCTGACCGGGGGACCTCTGCCCCCCCTTACCCCCCCCCCCCCCTTCTACTAAAAATGTCTTAGAAGTGTAACATATAGGTTAGGATTCTTACCTAACCTAGTAAAATGTATGACCGAGATCGGCGGCGGGGGCGGGGGTGTGTCCCATACCCCACTTGAGAAGATGATATAATATGATAGTAAATATAATAATAAAATGTCATCCAAGAAATTGTTATGGATCGAGAAAGGCAAGTAAAGGTGAATATAGAAAAAAGAAGGGAGAAAAAACAAAATGCATGTGTAATTTGGAATGTCTAAAATGTAAAAATGTAATACCATCAATTTTAAAACCTCCTTCAGTCCCACCCCTCAGGAGACTTTCAGGGCATGCCCTCAATTGTAACGTAATATTGTAAGATATATAGGCAACTTTATGAAGTGAGAACAAGTTAGTGCACATATTATACAATACTATGATATATAGAACTGAATAAAAGCTTGATATAATATTACTCATTACAAAACAAATGAGGAAAAGGAATATATGTAACAATGCATGAATCCCCCAAAACCCACCTGTCGCCAATTTAGGGGGGTTAATAATGCAACATAATTGGTTAAATACATGTACCCCCCACCAAAACCCCCATCATTTATCTCCTTAGGAAGTTTGTGTGCGCAGAAAAAAAGCTCCCTTATATCACGGCGCATGCACCGTAGGGTTGGCGCATGCGTAGTAGGATTCGGCGTTCGTAATAGCAGTAGTAATCAGTGGTTTTGGGGTATGTAACGGCTCCATTATCGGTTTATTTATCGCTTTATTTCAGCTTGTATTTCGGGTTTCAAATGTCATAAATAAGAGGAAATAACACAATAACACGCAAAACCTTCCCCAAGTGTTTCACCCCACCCAAACCCCGCATTCCCATCGGTCCCCCCGTTACGTTGGATAGAGTTCAAAGGTAAATTACAGTTTTTTAAGTACAGCCGGCCAAAAAATGTTTACTTTAAATTCATGTTCAGGAGGTAAAACTGTATAGGAAAACGTCATCTGGCATAGTCTAGTTCGCCGCAGTACAACGGCTTAGATCTACCATGTATGTAACGTTTATTGATCTTACTCAAGATTGCAGTTGTAATCACCACAATAAAACAACATTTTGTTGCCTATATTATTGAAAGTATGAAACTTCTTATTCCCGGTGTTTTTATCCTTACTGCCATCACAAATCAAACTCCACACTACTGATTTGATTGCAATTATACATGTTTTGGTCTTAATTCACTCCAAATTGCACTTGAACTACTTTGCGGTTCCGGGGTTCCTATGCGCTCACTCCACAAACACAGTTGCGGGCAGCACACGACTACACGGTTTATGAGGTGCAAAGCTTTATTCCCTTAATTGTTAATTTACTCATTATTTAGTTTGACTTTACTTTGTTACTTCAAAATGTTTATTTAATTCTTGTCTATTATCCCTTTTTTGCAACCAAATTAACCACGAAAAATTACAGATATTTCTAAAGTAGATACGAGCAGATGGCAAAATGACTCATTGTTGCCAATCTAGTGGAGCTTCACACATACGCCGATGCATTTACAAACTGTTTCCATGAATTCTGGTTGTCATAGTAATGCAATAATGATAAAATTGCTCTAATATTTATATATACTACAAATAGATACGCTAATTTCACTAATTTCCCCGGTTTTGTGTAAGTCATATACCCAGTTTAGAGGGTAAACACATACCAATTGGCAACACTGATAAACAATAGAAGAGTGCGAAGAACGCTGTAGGTGCTGTTCACAAGCAAAGCTGTTGATATTTGAGTCCGGAAACTATTTACTTTTTCAACAACGAATATTTTTAAATTAATAATCATGAATATGTAAAAAATTTATGCAAATCTTGACCTTATATTGCAGTTTAACTATTTATTTAAATAATTATCTAGTGCATGCTTCTTCTTTTTCTTCTACCAAAAATCGTAGTTTCCTTGGATAAGTCGTAGTTGGAAGTCATTGTTTATGATTTTTGTGAAGAAAGTGCCCCAGTGTCTATGGGTACAAGTGGTGTGCGGATTTAGCACATGGAATGGGAAGTTTATTGACACAAGCGATTCCGCAAACATCAAGATGGTGTCAGTCTTCTAAATATTCGGGGTTGTAAGTAAAAATTTTGAAAGCGAAATGGAGGTGTGTGTGCACTGCATAGAGCCAGACTTTCATTAACCTATGTTTAATCATAAAATGTGACCTTAATTTCTAACTTTGGAGAAAATACTGACTTTGAAAGGATAGTAAAGGTCTCAAGCTCTTGCTCTCACCACCAACAACTTGTGAGTGGTGCCCATCTCCGGTTTCAGGATGTTAAAGTATTTTTTTGGAGGGTGGCTCCACACAGTGGAAACTGGATCATCTAGTCCAGTTGGTTGTTCCCCCTGGTTATAGTTTGTGTCACTACACCCTTTTTATTCTGTAGAAAACTTTAATTGAACAACAAACTAAATCCTTTGACAGCTCTTCATTTATAGTTCCCCCCCCCCCCCCCTCCCCCTCCCCGTCGACATTTTAGTGTTATTTGAAGCCTAAGCTTCGTAATTAATTAACTGTCGGAAAACTTGGCTGTTGTTTCAAATTAGCAAACATTGTAAAATGATCAGAGGCTGACATCCAAAGATCATGATTTGAGGAGGATGCTTCAATGCATCGCAATGAACATATTTTGTTTAAAAATAAAGTTTTATATTTTTTGTTTTATGTACTTGAAACTTGAACTTGCTTGGTAAGGAAATGTCTTAATGTTATTAGGTAAATTTTTGCTTTAAACCATGATCACATTAAGCTGTAAAAATGACTTTGTGTGTACTTTGAATGCTGCTGAGACTCATTTTGATGGAAAATAAGTATTTGTAGGGGTACTGAAGCCCCCACCCCCACTGTATCCTACAGTTATGGTGACTGCAGTGGGAAAGGAGGTCACTGAATGGGGGAGGGAATACAAAAATTAAATCAAACTATTTTTTTTAACCTAAAGTACTTAGGATATATGTTCCTTACCTGGGCAAGGGGCTTCACCCCCTATACCTTCCACCTAACCCAAAGAGCATGTAAATGAAATAGGGTTGCAACCTACACTTCACTTCACCTAACCTAACCTAACTTGGGTTGCTGACTTCACCTCATCTAACCTAACCTAGGTTGCTGACTTGCTGAAGTATCAAGGGATGTTAGAATCTGTCCATTTATTTCACTGTTTTGTCTTATCACCTACTCAGAAACCTTGGTTTCCCGCGCTGGTCTCCATAATCATAGGATTTAAGAGCAGTCCAGTTTCCCTAGAAGTAGTCTTAGTCAACTAATTTTCTACCAGAAGTAATGACCACAGCGCTAAAGAACATACGTACACAAATCGTATTTACAATTCCAGAATACAATTATAGTTTACTGTAAGAATTTATGAAATGACCATACATTCAATAAACCTTATATACTGTAGCTGAAGTTGGCTGTTATGAAATATTAACTTGAATCCTTGTCATTTCACTCATTTTTTTTTCACTTACTCAAAAACCTTGGTTTCCCGATGTGGGTTCACTATAATTGCATGATATAAGGGGTTCCAGTTACTTAAATATTATCAAAAAGGGATTTTGATGAAGGAAAAATCTATTTCTGGGCAAGGACCTGTGTCGCCCAGTGAAATGTCCCTTTAGCACACATTTCTAAGGTATAAATATTGCTATGATACCGGAGAAAAAAGCTAATATGGAAATGCCAGAGTATTCTGGCTCGCTCACCTTATTTAAGGTGTCGGTATGGTTTCTAGGGCGAGGGAAACCACTACCAGAGGTCCTTTGCCATTTAGATTTATCCTTCTTCAATATCCTTCATCTACAGAGGAGCCAATCTAAGGCCCACTACCCGCTATGTTACGGCTAGCGCCTCTGACGTCATTCCTGCAGATAGCACCCAAGCTTGGGCCAAGAAAGGGGGGCTTAAAAGGAAAGGGTGGGATTTCACTGGATGACACCGGTCCTTGCCAAGAAATAGATTTTTCCTTCGTCAAAATCCCTTTTCTGGGCTCAGCCTGTGTCGCTCCGTGAAATAGTACCAGAGAAATGGCCATATAAGCTTGGAAAGAGGAAGCACACAACTAAAAAGACAGGATAATCAAAATCAATTAAGGTTAATTGGTATAATCTAGATATAAGGTTACAGAACTAGTAACAACAGAGCAATTTGAACCTTAACACTAATCCAATATACAAAAACATAATGGTTATTCATAAGTATACAGTAAGACTAAATGCAAACTGGGACTAGTCCCAGATACAAAACATATGGAAATTATCACAAGTATATACAGTATGTGGCATCCAAGGTACAGTATGACTACAATGACGACTGAGCTACGGCAAGAATGCTAGCGAGGCAGGTAGGAAAGAGAGATGTAAGGAGAGACATAGGATAAACTACGTACTACTAAATTAAGCAGTGTCAGGGGAAACTGTGTTTCTGGCTGCCACTGCTGGAAATTTAAGGGCTTCTAAGGACTTAAGATAATGGCGTTTGAATACTGTTGGAGATTTCCAGCCTGTGTACTTCTTCAGATCTTCAAAATTCATGTGTTGAAAATAATTTTTAGAGGTAGCTACTGCCCTAACATCATGTACCCGTGGGAAGGACTGCTGGTTGGCCTGTTTTATAAAGTATAAAATCTGTTGCCTAATTCCTTTTAAGGAAATGGTGCCTCCTTTTTCTCTAATTAACAGAGGGCCTGAAGATATCAGGGCGCAGTTCTACTTAGATATGCTCTTAGTGAAGTAACTGGACATAAGGACGGGTCCTGTGGAAGTGGGACAATTTCATACAATCAACTTACCTGTCAGATATATACATAGCTAAGACTCCGTCGTCCCGACAGAAATTCAAATTTCGTGCCACTCGCTACAGGTAGGTCAGGTGATCTACCGGCCTGCCCTGGGCGGCAGGACTAGGAACCATTCCCGTTTTCTACTCATATATTTTCTGTCGCCGGTGGTATCACTCGTTGCTGCCTCCTCCTGACTGGAATTCGCTTTTCTAGACAATTGATCATCTTTTTGTGGACTTTTGGTGACGTACCTGGATCGTTGTTTTGGCATTCGCTACTGTGGACTGGATTTGGACTTGCTTTTGATTTTTTCTTCAAGAATGTCTGATTCAAGTGGTTGTGTGAGAGTGTGTGTGAATGTAGGCTGCAAGGTGAGGATACCGAAGGCTTCGGTTGATCCTCACACTGTATGTCGCAAATGTAGAGGTTTTGATTGTTCTATTTCTAACACCTGTCATGAATGTGAGAGGTTGAATGTTGAGGAATGGAAGACTCTAACTTCTTACTTGAAGAAGTTAGAAAGGGATAGAGTCAGAAGAGCGGCATCTAAGGGTGCGGGTAGTAGTACAAGGCCTATTGAGCCTTTTAATGATTCTAACTCTTCTCTTAACTATGCATTTGATTCTAATTCTGTATCAGGGCCCTCACTGGCTTTACATTCAGATTCGGCCTCAGGAAATTGCTGAACTGAAAGCTACTTCGGTTCACCAGGATGAATCCTAAATGGCCTGCCATGAAAGGTAAGGATTGTGAAAGTGACTATTATAGTGAAGTGAGTGTCCCCAGTGTTGTGGAGGGGGCGTCTGACCGTCTCTGCGACGCTCCCAGGCCTAGACCTCTTCCAAGCTCCCAAGCCCAGAGAAGAAGGAAAGTCGAAAGCTGTACGGAGGTTGTGGAGAATTCCCCCCCCGGTCAGGCGTCCTTCAGCAGGCTCTGTAAATAGACAGACTGCTCAGGACCGCTATAGGAAAAGCGTCCTCAGAGAGTGCTTCTCTTCGTCCGCTTCTCCCTCTCCTAAACGAGGGTGGAAGGATTCGGACCTGTCCAGGCCCCTGAAAAGGCACTGGAAAGATCCTGTTTTGGATTCTAGCCCCGAACGCTTTTCGGAAGAAGCGCCTCCTTCGATCAAGAAGGCTAAGAGGGTTTTGACGTCCCAATGGTTTGGACAAAACTCCTTCGAGGTCTCCCTCTCCCGTTCAAGAAGACGTCGGAAGAAGCTTCCAAGAGGATCATTTTGGCTGTGCAAGAACAGTTATCCGCCTTGGTAGGAGTCTTTTCGAAGGATCCCCCTCGTAGAAAAGACTTGAGGCTTCCTGTCAAGAAGTCTCGTCTTCCTTCTCCCGCCAGGAGTGAGGCTCCTGTGGGACGGTGGGGAGGCGTTTGAGATCTATTCTGATAGAGACTCTTTGGACGATTTTGAAGCGCCAGACAAGCGCGAGGCGCCAGTCAAGCGCGAGGTTTCCTCCAGACGAGAAGCGTCTTACAGGATTAAAGCGCCAGACAAGCGAGAAACGCTTTACAGGCGCGAGGATGATAACCAGACGTGTACGTCTGCCAAACCAGCAGCGTCAGCCGAGCGCGAGGAAGCAGCCAGGCGCGAGGATTCAGCCAGGCGCGAGGCGCCAGACAAGCATCATCCATACAAGGATATGGCACCAGAAAGGCGCGAGGCGTCAGTCAGGCGCGAGATTTTAGAGAGGCGCGAGGCATCAGTCAGGCGCGAGGCGCCAGCCAAGCGCGAGGAGTCAGCCAGGCGCGAGGCGCCAGCCAAGCGCGAGGAGCCAGCCAAGCAGAGGAGCGCTATACATGCTCTTAGCCCCTCTCCTATTAGGAGTTTGTCTCCCGTAGAGAGTTATTGGGCAGGAAGACCCGGAACGGGAATTGACTTCTCCTTCTGATCCTATATTGGAAGAGGACTCAGAAGACGAGACTCACGGCAGAGAAGGGCTGTCTAACTACAAAGTTTTGACAGCTCTCCTCCTGCAGGAATACGGAGATGCATTGATCCCTGCCGCTCCTCCTTCTCCTCGTTCACTTTTTTCATGCTCTAAGACGCCGAAGTCGTCTGCTTTTTTTTTGAAGATGAGGCCGACGATTTCTATGAAGAGCTCTTCAGTCACTGGATAGCTGGATGCTAACCAAAAAGGAGCTAGTCAGAACGGTGTTTTGCATGCCTCCCGCTAGACTTACGGGCAAGAGAGGTATTTGGTACCAGACTGGGGAGAATATGGGGCTCACTCTCCCAGCTTCGGCTGAAGCTGACTTTTCCAGTCTGGTAGATGCATCCAGGAGACATAGCCTTCATACTGCGAAGATAACTTGGGGTCTTTCGGAGTTGGATCATCTCCTCAAGGGACTTTTTCACATTTTAGAAGTCTTCAACTTCCTAGATTGGTCCCTTGGGGTGATGTCCAAGAAGGCTCATGCCTCGGAAGACTCGATCCGGACGTACTCCTTGCAATATTGTCGTGTATTGACAAGGCGGTAACAGGATGGCTGGCTCAGGGGAAGTTTCTTCCTTATTTGGAGCAGGTCTCTTGAAGAAGACAAAGCGGTATCCCATTCGCAAAGGGCAGCCTTGTTATTCGCTCCCCAGGTCTGACTTTCTGTTCCCCTTCGCAGTTGGTGAGGGACATTTCCCGTTCTCTGACGGAGAAAGCAACACAGGATCTTCTCCTGCAATCATCCAGGAAGAAGAGACCAGTGATGGTGGGAGACAAGAAAGGTGTTTCTACGCCTGTTCGGCCCTTTCGAGGAGGCCCTCCTCTAGAGCTACCGCTAAAAGAAAAGCGACTGAGAAGAGAGGTAGAGCCTCTTTCCGTCCCTTTAAAAGGGGAAAGTGAAGTGGCGCTCCTCCAAACACCAGTAGGTGCCGAGGCTTCCCTGGGGAGTTTGTCGGAAGCCTGGACTCTCATAGATACAGACGCTTGGTCTATGTCTGTTCTACAGAAGGGATACCTCATTCCTTTCCTGGACAATCCTCCCCTGACGTCAACTCCGCGGGAATTGTCCGCCAATTACAAGGACCCTGTGTTGAAAGATACTCTTCAACAAATGGTGGATCAGATGTGGACAAGAGAGCTATAGAGCTAGTGCTGGATCAAAGCTCCCCAGGGTTTTACAATCGTCTTTTCTTGGTTGCGAAAGCCTCGGGGGGCTGGAGACCAGTTCTGGATGTCAGCGCTCTGAACAAATTTGTTCAGAAACAGAAGTTCTCCATGGAGACCTCTGCATCAGTCCTTGCGGCTCTTCGCCAAGGGGATTGGATGGTGTCTCTGGATCTCCAGGATGCCTATTTTTTCACGTCCCGATCCATCCTTCGTCGAAGAAGTACCTCCGTTTCATGACGGGGGGGGGGAAGGATCTTCCAATTCAGAGCCTTGTGTTTCGGCCTGTCTACGGCGCCTCAGGTTTTCACGAGCCTTATGAAAAAAGTGGCGAGATGGCTTCACCTGAAGGAATCAGTATAACTCTATACCTACGACTGGCCTCATCAGAGCAAAGTCAGAAACAGTGTTTGGAGGACCTGACTGTGACACTAAACCTGATAAAGACCTTAGGATTACTCGTGAATCTCGAGAAGTCCCAACTGATCCCCAGCCAGAACTTGGTCTATCTGGGGATTCGGATGGATTCTCGGTGTTTTCGAGTATTTCCTTCTCAAGAGAGACTAACGAGAGGTTAGAGAAAGTCTCTCTCTCCTAAGGAAGGAACGTACTTCAGCGAGGGAATGGTTGAGCCTATAGGGACTCTTTCCTCGCTCGAACAGTTCTTTCCTCTAGGAAGACTTCATCTCCGTCCGCTTCAGTTCTTCCTCAGAAGATCGTGGAACATGAAGACAGGGCTTCTCTCGGACAGTTTCCCATTCCAGTTCTGATGAAAAGCCATTTAGAATGGGCGGGTGGTTACTCCCACTGAAGGAAAACAAGGGTACTTCTCTAGAAACACAGAACCCAAACCTTGTATTGTTTTCCGACGCGTCCGGAAAAAAAGGTTGGGAGCAACCTTTGGGAAAGAGAGAGGTGTCAGGCACTTGGAATGCTCTTCAAGTGTCCTGGCACATAACTGCAAAGAGCTGTTGGCCGTACACCTAGCCCTAAAGAGCTTCGAACCTTTAGTGAGGAACAAAATAGTCCTAAGTGAATGCGGACAATACAACCGCCCTTGCATACATTCGAAAGCAAGGAGGTACTCACTCGTATGCCCTTTACGAGCTCGCAAGGGACCTGCTGTTGTGGACATCTCAAAGGAACATCTCTCTTTTGACGAGGTTTGTTCAAGGAGTAAGGAACGTGAGAGCAGACAGGGCTGAGCAGGAGGAACCAGGTCCTTCATACCGAATGGACCCTCCACTCAGAAGTTTATCGGAATCTCTGGTCTCTTTGGGGACTCCTCATGTCGACCTCTTTGCCACGTTTCTCTCAAAGAGACTGGAAGTCTTTTGGTTTCAGTAGTAGAAAGACCCCAAAGCTATAATAGTAGACGCCTTCCTGCTAGATTGGTCTCATGTAGACGTTTACGCATTTCCCCCATTCAAGATTCTGGGGCAAGTGCTCAGGAAGTTTGTGACTTCAAAAGGGACAAAAATGACCCTGATAGCCCCCTTTTGGCCAGCTCAAGAGTGGTTTCCAGAGGTGCTGGAGTGGATGGTAGACTTCCCCAGATCCCTTCCACAAAGGAAGGATCTTCTCAGACAACCACACTTCGAGAGGTTTCATCAAAACCTCCCCGCTCTCGCTCTGACTGCCTTTCGACTATCGAAAGACTTGTCAGAGCGAGAGGCTTTTCTAGCAAAGCAGCAAGCTCGATCGCTAGAGCCCGGAGAACTTCCACTATCCGTGTTTACCAATCGAAGTGGGAAGTTTTTAGAAGGTGGTGTAAGTCGAAGAAGTTGTCCTCCTCCAGTACCTCTGTAACAGAAATCGCTGTTTTATTTTCTGTTATTTTTGAGAGAAGAATCGCGTCTCTCCGTAGCCACGATAAAGGGCTATAGGAGTATGCTTTCGGCCGTCTTTAGGAATAGAGGCCTAGATTTGGGAAACGATAAAGATCTACATGATCTGATTAGATCTTTTGAGACTAAGAAGTCTAAGATTACTTCTCCCCCTAACTGGAATCTCGACGTGGTACTTAAGTTTCCTTGTCCTCAAGCGAGATTTGAACCCCTGCATTTGGCCTCGTTTCGCGACATAACGAGAAAATGTTTGTTTCTTTTGTCACTGGGGATGGCAAAAAGAGTTAGTGAGCTGCACGCCCTTAGTGATAAAGTGGGTTTCAATATAGATTGCAGCCATCTGTTCCTTCAAAGAATTATTCTTGGCGAAGAATGAAAATCCTTCGAATCCTGGGCCGAGAAACTTACGAAGTAAAAGGCTTATCGGGTCTCGTCGGCAGGGAACCGGAGAGGTCTCTTTGCCCGGTAAGGGCTTTAAAGTTTTACATACAGAAGAAGAAACAGTTGGGAGGTTCTAGACAAGGTCTCTGGTGCTCGGTAAAGGATCCATCAAGACCTATGTCTAAGAATGCTTTAGCCTTTTTTGTCAGGAACGTCATTACGGACGCTCATAAGGCTTGCACGAATGATTCTTTCAAACTCCTGAGAGTAAGGAGCTCATGAAGTGAGAGCAGTGGCTACGTCTCTCTCTTTTCAGAGAAATATGTCACTAAAGAATATCTTGGAAGCGACATATTGGAGATGTAATTCTGGTGTTTGCTTCTCACTATTTGAAGGACGTTCGTGTGACCTATGAAAAATGTTTTTCTTTAGGTCCTTTCGTGTCTGCGGCACAATCCTGGGTACAGGAGCTAACACCAATCCTTAATTACTACATAAGTCTAATAGATATGTTCTAGACTTTCTGCTGAACAAGTGCAGATGCTGCACAGGCGGCCAGTCACTTTCGTTCAGTAAGGAACTCTTGTGATATCTTTTATTAGATGAGTATCATAAAATTTTTTTTGAAAAATTATTGTGTGCGTGTGCAGTTTGGTTTGAGTTATGGTTGTTGCGAAGAGTTTGGGGATAATCGGAGCAATTTTTAATACTAACATGGTGGTTAGGATCAGGTGGTCGGGATTGGTTGTGTGCTCCTTAATAAGGTGTGTTGTCATATAAGTGGATCAGCACCCATTGACAAAGTCCTTTCAGGCTCTGCCGAGTAAGTGGATAAGACCCCTTCGGCAGACCCACAAGAATTCTTGGCCATAGATCACATATCTCGCTAAAGTTCTTGAGGTGATGCAGACTACGGGACAAACACCCACGAAGTCTACCACCTATCAGTAGGACCAAGGTTTTATTTATACCTACAACATATGTTATTTACCTGTCTATTCAGAAGTAGCTGTCTCTTACCCTCCACCGAAGGGTGCCAATCAGCTATGTATATATCTGACAGGTAAGTTGATTGTATGAAAATGATATTGTTATATACATAAGTTTCATACATACTTACCTGGCAGATATATACGATTAGGGCCCACCCAGCCTCCCCGCAAAGAGACAGGGGGAAGAGAAAATATATGAGTAGAAAACGGGAATGGTTCCTAGTCCCTGCCGCCAGGGCAGGCCGGTAGATCACCTGACCTACCTGTAGCGAGTGGCGCGAAATTTGAATTTCTGTCGGGGACGACGGAGTCTTAGCTATGTATATATCTGCCAGGTAAGTATGTATGAAACTTTATTGTATTATAACAATATCATTTTTCCATGGGGCCCATCTATCCAGTGGGTCCTCATTTTTAGCTAGAAGGGAGAAACTCTATATGATCTGATTCTCTAGATAGAGCCAACAGTTCAGATATTCTGGCTCCTGAGAGAGCTATATAGTCACATGAGTCATTATTAGTGTCCGAGGCCAATTTAAGGACATCATTTAAGAACCATGACACAGACTTGGGCCTCTCGGATGGTCTGAGTCTAGCGCAAGCCTTGGGGATAGATGAAAAATATGAATCTGTTAGATCTATTTTGAATCCAAACTGGAAGATCTTCTTAAGAGCAGACTTAGGTTAGCTGCTAAACCTTTCTCAAATAGTGTTCTGAAAAGGATATGGCCAGATTCGTGGTCATGGTTTGTGCTTATTAGTCCCTCAGGAATACAGCTAGTTTTTTAACTGCTGAATCGTATTGACGCAAGGTCGATTCTCGTTTATCAGATTCTAAGAACAAGATGTTCTGAGGATCGATATTAGCATTCCGCTGTGCTGCGAACTTCATGAAGTCCATAAAGTTAGGGCTTTCTGAATTCCTGAAGGAGTGAACACAGTCCGCGTTTGTACTAGTTGTGATAGTTTGGGATTGGGAATCCATTGAGGTTGGAGCCCCAATTCCAGTAGAAGCGGGAACCAATTGCTCTTGGGCCAATTGGGGGCTATTAGAGCAATGTGACCTTTGAACGTCCTGAGTTTGTTCAGGACTTTCAAGAGAAGATTCACTGGAGGAAAGAGGTAAATCTAATTCCACACATTCCAATCTGTAGCCAAAGCGTCCGTGGCATAAGCCAGAGGGTCCAGGTTGGGGGCCACATAACAAGGGAATTTGTGGTTCGATTCGGTGGCGAAGAGATCTACCTGAAGCCCCGGTACTAATTGACAGACCCAACTGAATGACTCCTTCTCCAGGGACCACTCCGACTCCAGCGGAACTGAATGTGATAGCGCATCCGCTACCACGTTTCTTACCCCCGCTAGGTGAGTGGCTGACAGGTACCATTTGTTCCTGTTTGCTAGTGCAAATATGGCTATCATGACATGGTTCACGTGGCTCAACTTGGAGCCTCCCTGTTGATGCAGTGTACTACCACTGCACTGTGTAGCACCAGCTTGATATGAGATTTCTTGGCTGGATGAAGCTTTTTGGGCAGGGTAAGAACACTGCCATAGCTTCCAGTACATTGATATGAAGCTGGCGGAATGGTAGGGACCAGGTTCCCTGTACCTTTTTGTACTGTGAGTAACCGCCCCACCCGCTTAGTGATACATCTGTGGGATCACTAAGGCCGGTGGAGGGAATTGCAGCGGAATTGTCATTGACAAATTCTTGATCTCCGTCCACGGGTGGAGTCTCTTCCGTAAGATCGCCGGGATAGGAGCTAGTTTGTCCCGGGATCTCTTGTTTGCTCTTGATCGCCAAACCTGGTTTATGTCCTTTAGTCTGGCTTTCAGTAGAACGTCTGTTACTGAAGCGAATTGTAGAGAACCCAAGATTCTTTCTTGGTTACTCCAGGACGTCTGTTTGCACTTGAGAAATTGTCTGGTTGCTTTGGCTGTTTCTCTCCTTTTCAACAGCGGGATTGATAGAGTATGGGAGTTCAAGTCCCATTTTTGAATTCCTAGCCACTGGAAAGCAGGACTGGTGTTAGCTGGGACTTGGTTCTGTTTATCTGGAAGCCTAGATGTTCCAGAAACCGAATTACTTTGACCGTTGCTTTGCGACATGCTTCGATGCTTGTGGCCCACACAAGCCAATCGTCCAGATAGGCTACTAGCATTATTCCTTGAGACCTTAGTTCTTGAACAACTGTCTCCGCCAATTTTGTAAATACTCTGGGGGCTATGTTGAGCGCGAATGGCATTACTTTGAAGGAGTAGGCCTGTTATCCTAGTCTGAAGCCTAGAAACAGGCAGAAATGCCTTGCTACTGGAACATGATAGTAGGCATCTGTAAGATCTATAGAGGTGGTGATGGGCCTACGGGGAAGTAAGGTCCGCACCTGCGAAACGGTCAGCATCCGGAACTTGTCTCAGTGAATGAAAAGTTCGGACGGGACAAGTCTAGAATTATTCTTCGCTTGTTTGAGTCTTTCTTTGGCACTCTGAACAAGCGACCTTGAAATTTTAAATGCTTGACTCTTGACACTACAGTGGTCCCCCCGTATTCGTGGGGGATGCGTACCCAACGGAACCCCCCCGTGAATATTAGAATCCACGAATGTTTGGAACCCCTATAAAAATGCTAAAAACAGCCTATTTTGTTAGTTAAAACTCAAGAAAAACCCACTAAAAATTTCCTACATGGTTTTTTTTTTAATAGTTTTATCACAAAAAGTGCATTATATGATGAAATTCATCAAAAAAACCAGGAATTTGTGGATATATCATAGAAAAAATACCGCGAATGCGCGAATTTTCCGCGAATAATGCAGGGAAACGTTCCCGAGAGAAATCCGCGAATGTGTGAGTCCGCGAATCTGGAGAACGCGAATACGGGGGGTCCACTGTACTCCTTTTTTGAAGGAGTTCTTGGGAATACTTTACCAATTCCGCTGTTGGTTCCTGATAAAAGGTGTTGGATGGAGGGAGACCTTTGAGCAAACTCCATCCTAGACCTTTGGACACAATGCTTTGGGCCCAATTGCTGAACCTCCAACGTGACGAAAGAGGACAGTCTCCCTCCTACCTGGGGATTCTAACTGGTTTGAGGAAGGGTTGTGCACCATGTCCTCCTCGAGAACCCTTGCCTAGGTTGGTGGCTCTTCCGCCGCCTCGTTGACGGAAGGCGCTCTAGCTCTACTACCCCTGCCAAACCTGTTGAAGGCTTGAAACGACTGGTTTTCAAACACCGGGTTGTAAGCAGGGGAGACAGTATAGGAGGCTGAAGCCTGTGCCTGTTGCGGCGATTGTGTCAGCAGCACAAACTGCTGTTGTGGCTGTGCCTTAGAGGTTGAAGGTTACTGTACCTGAGATACCGGAACCGCTTGTACCAGAGTCTGTTGTTGAGGGGCCTGGAAGGGCTGGAACTTTCTAGGCTGCTGCTTCGATTTTGGATTCGATCCGGCGGACTCCGGTTTCCGTTTGGAGATGAGTCCCCAGCGAACCCTTAGGCTCTGGTTGAACCTGACTGCCTCGCAGTGCACTTCGTTCACTACCGAGGCCGGGAAGAGGTCAGAGCCCCATATGGATGAGGCTAATAGCTTGTTGGGCTCGTGGTGGATCGTGGCCTCCGCCAGCACATGTTTAATACAATTTCGTGTAGCATTGCATTGAATACAATAGTGACTTGGCGATGATCTTAAGTAACGGTTCTTCTCCGTAGATTAGAGCCGATACTTCTGTCATAACTAGCGAGTTGAGGGACCTGCAAAGCCTCATCCTGGCATCATACTCAGTTTGAATGAGGTTTTCCAATAGCCTGGGTAACCTCTCGCTAAATAGCGTGATGGCGCAGTCCGGCTTTAGCTTACCTACAGAAAAGGTGGCCGGAAGATCTACCCAGTGATCATCAGTTCCGGGGAGCAGGAGGGAAGTCTGTTCTGTCTCCCGGAGCTTGGGCATGGGCCCTTCCTTCATTGCTGCCTGCAATGTCAATTCTGCCACCTTAGGCGTGAATGGGATGGGCGTTTCATCGTCTACGGTGAAGATTGTGAACGGGCTCTTGAATGCCGTAACCCTGGTATTAGTGCATTGCTACTCCTCAAGGTTATGCAACCATGCCTGCTGGGCCTGGTCCCGGGAAAGAATTATTGTTTCCTTTGGGACCTTGTCTTCCCTCCTCATAGCTGCCTCCGTGAGGCGGACATAGCCTATTGAAGGTTGCTGTAATCCTTGCGGATAGAACTCGAAGTCCTCAAACCTTCGAGTTCCGCAGCCCTCAATCGTGAGCATGCCATCCACGAAAGGAGCATATGAAGCAACCCTCCATGGGTTGTTCGGCGTAAAGGGAGGAAGGGTAGATGAGTCCAGCATTAGCAAGCCCTGAGCTGCCAGGCCGGACTGTGGAAGTCCTGTCAGTGCATTCTCTCGGAGACCTGCAATAAGGTTCTCCTGGGTAACCAGTCTATCCGAGATAGCTTGGATAGACTGCCCTGACGCCTCTAAGGAGGAGGACAATTGGACAAACATTTCTTGGAACTTGGATTGCACCAAGTTCCCGACCATGCTGCCCATCTGCTGCATAATATTTGCCGAAATATTCGCAGAGAAAACATCAGGGTCAAAGGAGGAAGGTTCTACCTTCTCCTTAGGAACCTTGGATCTGGCTCCTTTTGAGGTGGACGCCTCAGGGTCGGAGGAGGAGGGCTGAGCCCTCTCCTTAGAAGACTTGGTCCTCGACCCTTTAGAATAGGAAGCCAGTTTAGCCTTGTCAGGCCCGGGATGGTGAGCCGGAAGCTTACGGACAAGGCTGGTACTTGACTTCTTAGACAGGGACTTCTGCAGCGCTTTAGTCTCGCTTGCCTTTGACTTTAGGGATCGCCAAGGTGGACTTCGGCCTGACCGACTGAAGTCCCCCGGTGAATCCCTGGAAAGAGGTTGAAGTCGAAGGGGAAGAATCTCTAGATGGGCTCAAGGAAAGCCCTTGAGCCCCTACAGTACCTGCCTCACAAACATTCTTACCACTACCCATGCCTTCAACAGCCATGGGCTCGAGGTCCAGATCCAGGGCAGCTACTTCCTGCGCGACTTCCTGCGTAGAAGCCTTCTTCGGGGGCTGAGCGACCGTCTCTTGGATGGAAGCATTCAGGGGAGCTGCCACTTCGGGGTCTACGGACGATGTGCTCTTCCCACTGGGGAAGATGAGAGTAGCCATCTCCTTGGAAAGGATGTAGGGTTGGCCCTTGGTAATGTTACGGCCAAACCCACCAACCCAGGCCTTCAGGGTGGCTAAAGCAGTCTCCCGGACCGCTTGGACGCCCTGAAAAAGAGGGTTAACGTTAATACTTAAGACTAACCTAGGTTAAACTGTAACTTCCTAAAGGACATATCAAATTGATATAAATTTCATTGGTCTCATTGCATTACTGTGTAGACTCCGGAACACCACCTACCTCAGAGGAGACTTGGTCTACGAGCTCGTAGCATATGAGGCAACTCTCATGGTGCCATACCACGGACTCGTTGAGGCGGATCGCGCAGGTGGAGTGGGTCCGGCAGACCTCGTGCCCACAGGGGTCTTGGAGGACAGCGTTGCAGCCAGCCTCCATACAATGGGTGACCTGCAAGTGAAATGATACATCGAGTATCAGTATCACCACTAACCTTCCGGACTAGGTCCGTGGTTGTGATATGCCATGACGCCGGAGTGCTCCGGTGTTAATAAGTAACATGGTCCAGTTTCTACCTGCTCTTTAGCAGTGTATTGTGGTGAGGCATCCGGCAGGATTGGTAAAACAGCTTGAAACAGTGTGTTTCCGGCGATGCCGGAGATCAATGTAATCACTGAATCAGGATAACCACCTATTCCATACGCCGGAGCAAGGAGTAGTCCGAAACAAACAAACCACCGGGTGAGGAGCAGGGGGAGACCAGGAAGAAAGTTAACTCCGCCGTAGGTAACTTAAACTAGAACAAGTTGGGAGATGATCCCTGGCGGGGTTGGAGGACTCCGCCAATAAACTTAAACTAAAGGTAATGGATGTCATTATATGTAAAAGAACATGCATGCAACAAGCGTACCCTTTAAGGGGGCCGGCCGGCTAATGCCCTTTTTTAAGGACAGGACTTTGATATTCATACCACTTAATAAGGTGACTTGGGACATCTCCAAACCGCATATGATTTTCGCCTCTGACCTTCGGTTTTTGTGACGCCAGGGCGATTTGTCCTGAAAATAACCATTTTTCAAATTCTATTTCCTCCCTTGATATTTAATATTAAGACCTGGGATTACAACCATATATAGACCTGATGTAGACCTCTAATCGAATGAGTTTTTTTTTCTAAAAGTCATTTTTTTTGCTAGATATGAATTTTTCAATATGGTAAAAAAATAAACCCTATAAATCAGGAGAAAAAAATTTATAAAAAAAATACGAAACAAAATTGGAAAAAAGGGCTCTATTTGATTTGTTCTATAATGTCTTCCTGAGTTATATACCAAATTCCAATGTTATAGCTTTAAAACTAAGTGAGGAGATAGACTTTGAAGGTCAATAAGTATAGTTTTGAGATACGGGTGTTCAAAGTTTTCCTTCGTATTTCTATAAAGACAATGTTAACCCTCTTACGCGATTGGACGTATTAAACGTCGAGTCAAAATGTCTCCCGTATGCCGATGGACGTATCATACGTCGGCTCAAAAAAGTTTTTTTTTTAAAAAAAAAATTCGCGGAAAAATACTTATAGGCCTACCAGCCGAAAACTTTTGTATCACGCCCCTTGGGGATGCTGGGAGTTCACGGATCAAGGCGTTGTTTTGTTTACAATCGCTCCGCAGGCGCGCAAGCGCGAATTTCTTTCTTATCGCACTAAAAAGTATCAGTGACACATCTCGGAAATTATTTCGTCACTTTGACATAATTTTTGCACCATTTTAAATTATCCTTTACATGAAGTATTATATATGAAAATGTGCGCAATTTCATGTAAAATACAACAAAAAAAATACTCATGATTGTAGCTTTTATCAGTTTTGAAATATTTCATATAATAACGATAAATGCAAAATTTCAACCTTCGGCCAACTTTGACTCTACAGAAATGGTCGAGAAACGCAATTGTAAGCTAAAATTCTTATATTATAGTAATATTCAATCATTTGCCTTCATTTTGCAACAAATTGGACGTCTCTAGCACAATATTTCGATTTATGGTGAATTTATGAAAAAACTTTTTCCTTACGTTCGTGCGATAACTCTTCCGATAAATTTTTTCGTGCGATTGTCCTAATGTTTGCACCCCTTTTAAATTTGCCGTTACATAAAGTTTTATATATGGAAATGTGCGCAATTTCATGCACAATACAACAAAAAACAACCCATGGTTGTAGCTTTTATCAGTTTTGAAATATTTTCATATAAATAACGTTAAGTGCAAAAATTTCAACTTCGGTCAAATTTGACTCTACCGAAATGGTCGAAAAACGCAATTGTAAGCTAAAACTCTTATATTCTAGTAATATTCAATCATTTACCTTCATTTTGCAACGACTTGGAAGTCTCTAGCACAATATTTCGATTTATGGTGAATTTATGAAAAAAAAACACATTACGTTCGCGCGGTAACTCTTCCGAAAAAATCAGAATTTTTTTGTGCGATTGTCGAAATGTTTGCACCATTTAAAATTAGCTGTTACATAAAGTTTTATATATGAAAATGTGCGCAATTTCATGTAGAATACAACTAAAAATGATTGAAGGTCGTAGCTTTTCTCTTTTATGAAATATTTGCATATAAATCACGATAAATAGAAAAAAAACCACGTTCGGTCAAATTTGACTCTACCGAAATAGTTGAAAAACGCAATTGTAAGCTAAAACTCTTACGGCCTAGTAATATTCCGTCATTTTTCTTCATTTTGAAACAAATTTGAAGTCTCTAAAACATATTGTGATTTATGGTGAATTTTTGAAAAATATATTTACCTTCACTCCGCGCGCCGAGTTCGCGGCCGCAAGTCTCCGAAATACGTACATCGCATTATCCTAATATTTGCTCCTTTTCATATTAGCCTTTTTATAGAGTTTCATATATCAAAATGTGCGCAAATTCATGAAGAATACAATAAAAAATAATTGAAGGTTGTAGCTTTTTCCATCTTCGAAATATGTGCATATAAAAAAATATATATATTAAAATTTCGACATTCGGTCAAATTTAACTCGTCCGAAATGGTCGAAATATGCAATTCTAATCTAAAACTCTTACAGTATCGTAATATTCAATCATTTGTCTTAATTTTGAAACAAATTGGAAGTCTCTAGAACATTATTTAGAATTACGGTGAATTTTTGAAAATAACATTTTTTTACGTCCGCGCGTTACGAATTCGTACATCATTTTGTGATAATATTTTTACGGTGTTGCTTTTATTGTTTTACTATGTATTATATATCAAAAGGATTGCAATTTAGTGTACAATACAACGAAAAAAAAAGTAACTCGTTAGCTTTTACCGTTTTTTTGCACAGCGTGATTTGAATACAATTATCTATGAATTTTTTTTTTCGCTACCATATATCGCATTATTTACATATGATAATGATATTATTTTTCATTTTGTTTGATGATTTGCATACTAAACTTCAGGCAATGAAAAAAAATGAGTCAAAAATGAACTCTTAATCTTCAAAACTAAGCGCGCTGTGATTTTTTTGAAAAAATTATTTTTTGTTTTCCGGTCCGCACTCACTCCAAACCGGCGCCGGCATACAGGAGAGGTTTTGATTTTTAGGGCTTCGGCGTAAGAGGGTTAATAAATAATGATTATTATGAATGTATATTTCTTTTTTGTGTATTAATAAACCAAAACTATAATTTAATCATAAACTGATGATCCCTTTGCTCATATATCGCAGCCTGGGGCACTGCTTGAGGCAAGATGGGGCACTCCTTCCTACGTAAACCCCTCTCTCTCCCTTCACTAACTCGGCTTATTACAGCGAATTTTCTTCTGTATGTTAGCAAGATGTTTTCCTTGTATTTTCCTCTTTGGCATGATGAAATTCTTGCCCGAAACAAAGATAAACAAACGTAGGAAGAGAATGTCAAGAGGTGGAACTCGAAGGTGAACCTACTTTTTTTTTAAAAGAGAATTTAATAAATCATGATTATTATGAATTTCATATTCCATTTTGGGTATTAAAAACCAAAACTTTGTTATTTATCATAAATGAAGATCTCTTTGCTCAAAGATCGTAGCCTTGGGCATAGTGTGACGTGTGCTGTCAGGCAAGAAGGGGGCGTTACTAAGCAACCCTCCCCTCTCTCTTCACTAACTACGCATATATTATGATATTCTGTAATAAATACTTGAGCGATTTTTCTTCGTCTGTATGTTAGCGAGATGTTTTCCTTGTCTTTTCCTCATTGGCATGATGAAATTCTTGCCGAAACATACGTAAACTACGTAAAAGCGGCGAATGGCAGAGGTGAAATGGAACGTGTAGACTACTTGAAGTCTGTGATCGCACTAAATCAGGACTGGACTTGGTAGCTGAGCCTGAAGTCTCCTTCTCGACTCGGGGAATGTCTACAGATGCCATTTCTCCAATTTCTTTGACAATAATTATCAAATTTACGATAATAGAAGAAATATTGCATTTTCTTGTACGGATCAATGTTTTAGGCTTATTGAGTTACGATAACTAATTACCCTGTAACTACGAAAGTAAGAGGAATTTTGACGAAATATTTTGTATACGTATTCTCAATTGCCATATGAAGGAAGCTCCATGAATTTTTTCATGACTTTGCATTTTTCGCCCTATACCACCATATATTGGGGTTCCGGCTGGCCCCCTTAAGGGAGGCCGGAGCCTCCACAATAATCAACCAAACCAAGACGGACCTGGCTACGCTGGGGTCCTGCATCCGCCGGAGCGGGGAGGAGATGGTGATTAATGATAGGGAAACGCGACCCGAGAGCCGAGAAGAACCGAGCTCCACCGAGCCTGGTGGCCAACCGAGGCTCGGCTGAGCAGGGCTCCCCCCTACTCCTCTGGGGAGAGCGGAAGGGTAGCTGGCCAGCTCGTCGAGAGCCCTCCAGCCACCTCCCCTGTCCCCTGGGGGGGGGGGGGGGGGTTGGGAGGGCTTGCTCGGATCAGCTGCCTGAGACAGCGTGAGCGAGCATACCTCCCCCAAGGTGGGGGGAAGAGGGACTGGAAGGGTCGAAGCGGGGTGGCTCTTATGCGGTCGCCTGGAACTCTCTCGGCCGGGTGAACATCCACGCGGTGAAAAAGGCCAGGCGATCAAAGGAGGTTTATAGGCCAACCGAAGCCGTCTTAATGAACATGTAACATATAGAATGAACATCCTATCCTAACATGGGGTGAAATGTGAGATGGGAGAGAAAGAGTAATGTCCTGGAGAAGCTGGGCAGAGCCAACCGAGAAGGATAGTCAACTCCGAGCAGCTAGCCTATATGCCGTGACGAAAAGACGCGGGGCAGGCGGCCAGGGTGGCTCGAGGACAAAGGGAGAAGGACTTGGATCCTTCGGGTAAGGGCGCCTAACGAAGAGATAACCTGACAACTAAAGGATACATGCATGCATGAACATCTGAGCTGAAAGGTACGAGCCGAGAGCGTATTGGGACAAAATCCCCGTGTTGATAAAATAACAAAAACGTCAATAAACTGCATCGGTGAAAATCATAGGAAGGTACTGCTAAACAAAGAATCGAGCCCAAATGATATGGAGGACCGATCGGGACACGAAACAAGGTAACACGAGGGAGCGAGCCGAGTATAACGGTGTGGGGACGGCGCCGCATGGGACGCCGTCTTATAAAAACCTAAATAATTTGGTTGAATGTGCCAAGGGCAGCCCCTAAATAGTGTCAACCATTAATAGCAGTACTTAACTTGGATGCAGCAATAGCTTGACGTTCCATGACTGTGGAGAAAAAAATTCCAGCAAGAAAACACAACACATAAAAGAAAAACACGTGTGGTGTGGGTCGAGCTATCAAAGGAATGATATCAGAGGCGCTAGCCGTAACGGTAGTGGGTAGTGGGCCTTAGATCGGCTCCTCTGTAGATGAGGGATATTGAAGAAGGATGAATCTAAATGGCAAAAGACCTCTGGTAGTGGTTTCACTCGCCCCAGAAACCATACCGACACCTTAAATAAGGTGAGCGAGCCAGAATACTCTGGCATTTCCATATTAGCTTTTTTCTCTGGTATCATAGCAATATTTATACCTTAGAAATGTGTGCTAAAGGGACATTTCACGGAGCGACACAGGCTGAGCCCAGAAATGAAACCTTTGAAATGCACCATAAAAAATAGGCAATCAATAAAAAAGGTAATCAGCTGAAATAACTAAAGGAACGTGAGTTTATGTCTGCACCAATTGAACCATGCCAAAGAACTGAAGCTGGGTTTTTTCAAGCAATGCCTGGAATTTCCAAGTCCCACTTAATTTGGGAAACTTGAAACAAAAGAATAATAAAAGTGTCAACATTGTTCATAAAGTACCCACATTTTCAGATATAAATAACAAATGACATCCAAATACTCTAGCCATATGTATCTGCAATACGCCATTTCTCTTGCAATATTACCTTGTAATTGAGGGCATGCCCCAGAAAAATGCTTGGGGGTATTTCATACATAAATTACACATGATTTGTTCACAAGTCACTCCCCTTCTCTTTCCATTATTCACTTCTGGCTATTTTCGTTTCATCTTTCAGAACGCATTTCTCACACATAACAATTTCTTTGTTGAAATTTTACCTTATTATTAGAACATTTACATATATATATTATTCCATTTTATGGATTTACACATTTCTACTAGGTTAGGTTAGGTTAGTATCCTAACCTATATGTTAGTCTGCCTTTAAGTTTCTTTCTTTAAGGTGGCGCCGCCCGTTCAGGTAACGTTTTCAACTAGATTAGGTTGGTTAGGTTAGTATGGTAACCTATGCAACCAAATTCAGTGAGGGTTTGCTACTGGGTACCAAACCATTGCAGTGTTTTTTGATATGGAGAAGGCATACGATACCACTTGGCACATGGAGTTCTAAAACAGTTTCATAGAATGGGATTAAAAGGGAACATTATGAAGTTTTTAAATTCTTTATCTAATAGGCTTTTAAAAGTACGTGTGGGAACCACTATATATCGTCCTCTTACTGTCAGGTAGGAGGAGTCCCACAGGGCAGTGTCTTAAGTGTCACATGTTTTACCATAGTAATAAATGGGATCCTTGATGTCCTTTCACCTTGCATAAAAGGGTCATTATTTGTTGATAATCTAGTTATTTATATAACGTCATATGATGCCCTTTCTCCATGTAAGGACTTACAAAAGAGTAAAGGCAATATGCAGATGGACATTAAAAAATGGTTTTAAATTAATCATCAGCTTTTCAAGAACAGACGTGAGGAAGTTAGTTCCAATGCTGCATTTAAAATGGGGAGATTTTATCGTATAAAGATGATGCATGGGCTTGCAGGCAAGTTTTTACCAAAGATTTTAGATATTGATACAGATGAAGAAGCTGTATTAAAGTTTTTAAAAGAAATTCTCATTTTATGTAATAAAATATAAGAGATTTTTAGCGTTTTAATATAATTTTAATATTATAAGAACTGGTATCATCCATATTTTAAATTATACTATATATATATTTCTATTTATCTTCAGTTTTCATTAAATTTTTACTCCCATATATAATACACACCTACAGTTTTCATTAAATTTTTACTCCCATATATAATACACACCTAACCATTGCTTATAATCATACCTCATGATGGGGCTGAATGACCCTTTGGGTCCTAGTCCCAGTCCTTAGCCCTAAATCTCATACTTCATACCAATCAAGAGTCCCCCAGCTTTTCCTTATTCTCCTTTGCCTATCTCCCAGCCTTCTGATACCAATACCATCTCCAGTTTAGAAACTAGGTTTAAAAATAAATTTAATTTTCCTGTGAATACTGTTGCCCGAATTGGCAGTTTGGTCAAATGTTTAATAGATGAGATTAGTGCAAGTGATCAGGGTGCTAGTGATTTGGAGGTGGTGGCTATCTGTCCCATCGATGCTTCTAGACAAAGGTCCCTGTCAAACTCCCCTAAACCTTGGAGGAAGCAAACCAGAGGTCCTAAGAGGCTTTGTGGGGTTGGCCTATGGGTAATTGCCCCCTCATCCGAGTCTGTAGTGCGAGGATCCCAGGACAGGACAGCCATTGGAAAGGCGTACAGCTTGGTAGTCACGCTCTTTTGTCCAGTGAGTCAGATTCAGATGCTAGTGGAGAATGAAACTGTCTATTTAAGGATGCTTCTAGACCACTGAAAAGGTAATTTCCAGTTTTGGACCATTGTTCTCTGTCTCCTTATAAGTGTTCTAAGGATTGGGATCATAGTCTTGAGCCTTCTTGTAGTTTTTGGGATGTTCCCAATCATTCTCCTGCAGCTTCTGTGTAGGATCACCAGTTAACAACGCCCGAATGGGCTTCCAACTCTCGTATCAGGATCCAAGAGTGTTAAGTATTCAGTGATGGAATCTGAGGAATAGTAGGATCTTATGGATCCAAGTGCTCAGTGGGATCTAAAGGTTCCAAATGTTTATTAGAACCTGTGCAATCTGGTGGATCCAAGCATCTGGGAGGATCAAAGGTTGTAGTGTTTGAGTGCTCCCCTGCATGGCACATTTGTTTTCTCTTAGATCGGCACCAACTTCTGGTAGAGATTCGACCTCACGATCTGGATGTCAGTCCTTTCCATCTGAGGTTCGGGATCTCTCCCTGGAACTGATTAGTCGTTGCCTGGATAGCATCTAAGAATTACTTCAGAATCCGTCAATGTCTCGCGATTCTGCTGTAGCACCTGTCTCTCCACCTTCAGACGAAGAGGAGGATCCCGATCAGGATCAACCAACGGCGGCATATGCATCTCTGTTGAGATATTTTGTGTATTGTTTTCCTGATTTCTTCTCACCAGCTATGCCTGCATCCCCAGGACCACCCTTTATGATGAGATAACCTTTTAAAGACTAGATTGCCTAGTATGGTCCTGTCCTCATTGAGAAAAGCCCGGTCTTGCATTGAGACTTGGCTCACAGAGAAGAGGGATGCAGGAAAGGCAGTTATTTTGTGCTCCTCCTCCTCGCTTGTCGAAGAGGAGATACATTTCATATGATACTAGAGAGGTTCCTTCTTTGGGAGTTTTCTGCCTCCTCCCAGCCTGATTGATTCGGCTAGGAGGTCGACCTTTTCGTCCACCAAGATCTTGTTCACTGCCTCAGAGCTGGATCACCTAGTATGTACGTGACTCATTTAAAGTTTTTAAATCTTTAGTTTTCTCAACTGGACTAAAGGCGTATTAGCCAAGAAGATTGTGCCTCCCTTCAACCCAACTTTGCTTTAGATTGGTTAGGAGTTCTATCTTGTACTGATAAAGCGATCAGAGACAGCTCACAAGAGTTAGCAGCACTGGTTACTATTGGGATCCATAGGAGAGAAATCAGTGGTGCTCGTTCACCTCAAAAGGGGTGACACCTTCACATAGATCAGCCCTTCTGTTTGCACCCTTGGATCGTAGTAGGCTTTTTCCTAGAGCCGCCATTGAGCATGTAACAGCAAAACATCAGAAGAAAACGACCCAGGATCTTCTAGCCGCTTCCTTTAAGAGGACCAAGGAAACAGTTCATCCTCTTTAAGAATGATATCCTCTCTGCAACAGCTCCCCTTTAGGGGAGGCAGAGGCAAGTTCCAGTCACGACCTCGAATGAACACTCAGGCTGTATGACTGACCAAGAAATCAACAACCAAGACCTCTTCTCATAAGTGAGGATCCAGTCCTCCATGCTACAGTGGGAGCCAGACTGCAGCATTTTTAAACCAAATGGGCAGAAAAGAATGCCGAACCATGGGTTCTGCAAGTCATCAAAGAAGAGTATGCTGTCCCCTACAAAGAAAAATCCTTGTTAGTTTCCTCTCCCATCAGCTAGGGAGCTTACTCCAAAGCCTCTGAGAAATTTACTGCCCTATCAAAAAGAGGTCGATTCTCTTCTCAAGAAGTGAGCAGTAGAAATAGTAGATATCAATACGAAGGGGTTTTGCAACCATCTATTTCTAGTCCCCAAATCATCGGGGGGTTGGAGACCCGTCCTGGCTGTCAGCACTCTAAATTTCTTTGTAGAGAACCTGAAATTCAAGATGGAAACCGACCATTCAGTCCTGTCGGCCATTCATCAAGGGGATTGAATGGCGACTATAGATATGCAGGGCGCCTACTTCCATATCTCCATACATCAAGAATCCAGGAAGTATCTAAGGTTTATATTCCAGGACAAGGTCTTCCAATTTCTTGCTCTGTGTTTTGGCCTGTCAACTGCTCCCCAAATTTTTACCAGAGTCTGTTCCCTGCTAGTAAAGTGGCTGCATCCAGCAGGAATAAATATTAGTCTGTATCTAGACAACTGGCTCCTTCGTTCCCCATCGAGGTCAAAATGCATGGAGGACATTCAAGAGACTCTTCAGTTGGCTCAGAATCTGGGTCTACTGATCAACAAATCCAAGTCCCAACTAGTCCCGACTCAATCGATTCTATATTTGGGAATCTCAAAGTTTTATGGCTTTTCCGTTGAACAAGAGTGTCCTTTCTGTCTACTGAAAGTTCGAAAGTTCCTATCTTGCCTTTGTTGCACTGCCAATGAGTGCATATAAGACTGCTTCAATTCTTCTTCAAGGTCAGCTGGCAGAGGAAAACCCAACTAGATTCCTGTGTGTTTCTGATCACTTTAGAAATCAAAGAGGACCTCAGTTGGTGGCTTATAAAAGGAAGGTGTGTGGAAGGGAAAAGTCTGTTCCCTCTGAACCCCAATCACACTATACTCAGATACGTCTGATCTTCTGTTGGGATGCCATCCTGGAGAATGCAGGTTTTTTGGGGATGTGGTCCAGTTCAGAGAAGAACTTACACATAAATGTGAAGGAACTCATAGCGGTTCATTTGGCCCTTCAACACTTAGCGACAGTGGTCCGCGAATACACAGTCATTGTTCATTCAGACAACACGACTGCGTTGGCTTATATAAAAAAACCAAGGAGGCGCGCACACTTCCTGCCTGTTCGAGGCAGCCAAGGATCTGCTCCTTTGGGCTTACAGCAATCACACCCAGATTGTTAACAGGTTTATTCAGGGGAACCTTGAATGTCATCGCGGACAAGCTAATTCATTGCTATCTGGTACTATCGATGGAGTGGACACTCAATTCACAAGTATGCACTGACTTGTGGAGGCGGTGGGGGGAAACCATTGGTAGATCTGTTTGCAGTGGCGAGGAATCATTGACTTTCCATATATTGTTTTCATATATTGATCGCCCACTACGGATCCTCTCAAGTGAGCAATGGATGCGATGATCCAGGATTGGTCAAATCTCAATTTTTATGAATTCCCATCCTTCAGTATGGTGAGCTCAGGATGTAATAAATTCAGGTCACTCAGCAACCTCTCAGTGATGTTAGTGGCCCCCTTTTGGTCACAAAAAGAGTGGTTCTTCGATTCCTCAGCCTCCTTGTGGACTTCCCAAGACTTCTACCACAGCAATGAAGTCTACTCAGGCAACCACATTTTCACAGGTTCCATCAAGGACTATCCACTCTTGCTCTAAGTGTAGATGCCACTCTTCCACTAGTTTATCAGGCCAAGTGGTCAATCTTTTGCAGCTGGTGCAGAATACATGATATCTTCTTCTACCACTGTAGCCCAAATAGCAGACTTTCTGCTATTTTTAAGGATGTCTCTCGACAGTTAACCATAGCCACAATCAAAGGATGTGCGCCAAAGTCTGTGTTTAGACGCAGGTCTGGATTTGTCTTCAAATAAAGGACATCAGCAATTTGATTAGGTCTAATGAGACAACCAAATGGGAAAAGGCTTAATTGTCTTGGAATCTTGTTGTTGTTCTGAAATGGATTTCAGGTCCTCCATTCGAACCCATTTAATCTTTTAGCCTGAGGGATCTTACAAGGAAGACCCTCTTTTTTTTTTTTTTTTTTTGTGGCCTCAGCTACGGCTAAAAGAGTGAGCGAGATTCAAGCCCTACATAAAGATGTGGGGTTTTCACAAGGAGATGCGGTGTGCTTATTCTTTTTTTTTTTTCTTTTTTTGCAAAAAATTAAACTTCAGCTAATTCTTGGCCTCGCTCCTTCAAAATTAAGTCACTGACTGACATCCTCAGTCCTACGAATCAAGATAGGACCTTGTATCCCGTAAGAGTAAGAGCATTGAAATTTTACTTGGAAAGAACTAAGGTAATCCGAGGCCATTCCCCTAACATTTGGTGATTGGCCAAGGACCCATCGCATCCTATGTGTAAAAACGCTTTGGCTTTTCTTCTCAGAAATATTATTTCTGAATCTCATTAAAAGATTTCAGAAGATTTTCCTTTGTTAAGGGGGCCGGTCGGCTAATGCCATTTTTTAAGGACAGGATTTTGATATTCATACCACTTAAGGTGACTTGGGACATCTCCAAACCGCATATGATTTTCGCCTCTGACTTTCGGTTTTGTGACGCCAGGGCGATTTATCCCGAAAATAACCATTTTTCAAATTCTATCTCCTCCCCTTGATATTTAATATTAAGACCTAGGATTACTACCATATATAGACCTGATGTAGACCTCCAATTGAATGAGGAGGTTTTTTTTCTAAAAGTCATTTTTTTTGCTAGATATGAATTTTTTAATATGGTAAAAAAATAAACCCTATAAATCGGGAGAAAAAAAATGTATATAAAAAAGACGAAACAAAAATTGGAAAAAAGGGCTTCATTTGAGTGTTCTATAATGTCTTTCTGAGTTATATACCAAATTCCAATGTTATAGCTTTGAAACTAAGTGAGAAGATAGATTTTGAAGGTCAATAAGTATAGTTTTGAGATACGGGTGTTCAAAGTTTTCCTTCGTATTTCTATAAAGACAATGTTAATAAATAATGTTATAATGAATATTATGAATGTATATTTCTTTTTTAGTGTATTAATAAACCAAAACTATTTTATTTATCATAATTTAATCATAAATGATGATCCCTTTGCTCATATATCGTAGCCTGGGGCACTGCTTGAGGCAAGACAGGGCACTCCTTCCTATGTAACACTCTCTCCCCTTCACTAACTCGGCTTATTACAGAGAATTTTCTTCTTCTGTATGTTAGTGAGATGTTTTCCTTGTATTTTCCTCTTTGGCATGATGAAATTCTTGCCGAAACAAAGATAAACAAACGTAAATGCAAGAGAATGTCAGAGGTGAAACTTGAAGGTGTACTCTCATTTTACAAAGACAATTTAATAAATCATGATTATTATGAATTTCATATTCCATTTTGGGTATTAAAAAGCCAAAACTGTTATTTATCATAAATGAAGATCTCTTTGCTCAAAGATCGTAGCCTTGGGCACAGTGTGACGTGTGCTGTCAGGCAAGACGGGGGCATTACTATGCAACCCTCCCCTCTCTCTTCACTAACTACGCATATATTATGATATTTTGTAATAATAGTTGAGCGATTTTTCTTCCTTGTCTTTTCCTCATTGGCATGATGAAATTCTTGCCGAAACATACATAAACATACGTAAAATCAAGCGAATGTCAGAGGTGAAATCGAACGTGTAGACTACTTGAAGTTTGTGCTCGCTCTGAGTCATGGTTGGACTTGGTAGCTGACTTAAGTCTCCCTTCTCGACTCGGGGAATGTCTACAGATGCCATTTCTCCCAATTTCTTTGACAATAATTATCAAAATTTACGATCATAGAAGAAATATTGCATTTTCTTGTACGGATCAATGTTTTAGGCTTATTGAGTTATGTTAACTAATTACCCTGTAACTACAAAAGTAAGAGGAATTTTGACGAAATATTTCTTATACTTATTCTCAATTGCCATATGACTCTCCGTCTGCAGGTATCATCGCCTCCCTTGACGTCGAGAGCCTCTTCACGAACGTTCCAGTCGACGAGATGATTGAACATATCCTCGATAGAGTATATAGATGTGAGGACACACAGGCTTTGAACATCCCCGAGGAAGCCCTAAAAGCCCTTCTTGAAATATGCACCAAGAAGGCACCATTCACAACCCACAGAGGACATCTTTATTGCCAGATTGACAGCGTGGCAATGGGATCCCCATTAGGGGTTCTATTTGCCAACTTCTACACGAGTGTCGTCGAAGAAAGGGTTTTCAATAAGATCCCCTGCCCTCCCTAATACTACCGCTACATAGACGACACCTTCATAAGAGTTGTCAGAGAAGAGGTCCTTGAAACTTTGAGAAAGACTTTCGAAGAATGCTCCGTCCTCCACTTCACGTGTGAATGCAGCGTAGACGGTGCCCTACCCTTCCTGGACGTTTGGGTACAGCAGACCCCTACGGGATACACCACCACGGTTTACAAGAAACCCACTAACCCGGGTCTATGCCTTAATGGATCCAGCGAGTGCCCAGACAGGTATAAAAGGGACTGTGATCAAAGTATGAGGAAGTGAAGCTTTTGATCTATGAGCACTCTCCTGTAGAGATATGTTTGCAGGAGACTTTGCTAGGTGAATATTCCCCTTGTCCTAGGGAATATGTTCACTATAGAACTAAATTTTATCTAGAAGTGGGAAATCATGGTGGATCCACATCTACATCAGTCGAAACGCTCCACACTACCAAGTGAAACTAAATACTCCCCTTCAAGCTGTGGCTGTAAGAATTAATTTAAGAAGGAAATATACTTTGTTCCTTTTACATTCCACCCAATAGCCATGTCTCCCAAGAGAACTTAATATACTTAATGCAGCAACTACCAGAGCCATTTCTTCTACTTGGTGACTTCAATAGTAGACATCCATTGTGGGGAGATGTAACATCAAATCAAAAAGGGAATATGATGGCATCTTTTATAGAAAATGAAGATATAGGACTTTTTAATACTGGAGAACCTACCCATTACCATATTCAGACAGGCACCGTCTCCTGCATCGACCTTTCAATATGTAGCTCCAACTGCAGTGTTGATTTTTGTTGGAGAACAAGTGATGACTGGCATACCAGTGACCATTCTCCAATTGTGATCGACACCAATGATGGTCCACCTATCCCGAGATCACCACGATGGTGCTTAGAGAAAGCAAATTGGAGAAAATTCAAAGACTTGAGTGAGTTGGAGGGGGATGCAAAAGATCTCCCAAGTATAGATGATGCCATTGATCTACTCAATGGAACATTACATACTGCTGGTCTACACTCGATTCCTCGAACTAAAGGACTATTCAGGAGATGGCCAGTACCGTGGTGGTCAGAAGACCTAAGGCTGTTACACCGAGCTACAAGGTCATCATTGACCAGGTGCCGTAGACATCGCACCTTGGACAATGTCATAATTTACAGTGTAGGGCATGATTTCGAAAAGCTATGAAAACTACCAGAAGACAAGCATGGGCCAGATATGTATCCTCTATTAACAGCAGAACACCAGTCTGTAGCATTTGGAAGAAAATAAGAAAATTTCAGGGTAAATTTACACCCAATCCTCCTCCAGTACTTAAAGTGAATAATAATCATGTCACTGATGCCACAGAAGTTAGTAATACGTTTTCAGAACACTTCCCTCGAGTCTCTGAGAAATCAGATAGTTCCCCAGGACATAATTTCAGAATGATGGAAGAACAACAGGCACTTGACTTTTCAGCAAAGGAAGCTGAATCATATAATATGCCTTTTTCTGAAAGGGAATTTGACTGCTTTATCTAGGAGCAAGAACACTGCCCCTGGTCGAGATGAGATTCCTTATGAAATGTTTAAACACATTTCAAGGAACACAAAACTTTTTATAATAAGTATTATCAACAGAATATGGGATGAAAGCAGCTACCCTAGCATATGGGAATTAGCTACCATGCTACCATTCCTTAAGCCTGGAAAAGATCCTCTCTGTGCAGCAAGTTACCATTCCATTGCTTTACTTGCTGTTTGTGTAAATTGATGGAAAAAATGGTAAATGTAAGACTGATGTGGTATCTGGAGCACAACAATATTCTAACACCTTCTCAGTGTGGTTTTCGAAAAATGCACTCCACCCTGGACATCTTACTGCAACTTGAAACCTCTTGTCTGTGAAGCCTTTGCCTCCAAGCAACACCATGTGACAGTGTTTTTTGATGTAGAAAAGGCATATGACACTGCTTGGAGACATGGGATTCTGAAGACTATGCATAATAGTGGTCTACGAGGCAAATTACCTTTATTTGTGTAATCATTTTTTCATCGTAGGTATTTTAAAGTTAAAGTTGGCAGTACTTTATCAGAGAAAAGGTGCCAAGAAGAAGGTGTTCCCCAGGGCAGTGTTCTCTGTGTAACACTTTTTGCTCTGGCCATAAACAGTGTTGCAGCTGTTATTCCAAGAGAGGTCTTAAAGACACTGTTTGTGGATGACTTGTCAATATCTTTTGCTGCCACCCAGATGACTGTAGCAGAAAGAAAGAAAGCTACAATTAACAATAAATAAAATAGTAAGTTGTCTGAGAAACAGGGTTTTAAAAATCTCTGTAAGCAAGACTACTGCTGTCCACTTCTGTCAGATCAGGGGAGTGCATCCAGATCCAGACCTCTATTTGTATGGCCATAGAATCCCATGTGTAGAATAGGCACACTTCTTAGGCCTAGTTTTTGACAGTAGATTTACTTGGGGAGCTGATAGAAATCATTTACTAAAGCTTCATAAATCCTTAATCTTGTCAAAGCTGTCATATGGTTGTGAAGTATATTCTTCAGCTTCCTCATCTAACTTAAAAATTTTAGATTCGGTGCATCATTCAGGTATTCGTATAGCCACAGGAGCTTTCTGTTAGTCACCAATACCTAAGTATGCTAGTTGGATGCAACGGGAGAGGTGCCCCTTGACAACTCTATCGCCAGTCACTCTTTACTTCGGTACTGTTTAGAGTGCAAAGACTCCCCAAATCTCTGGCATTTGCTGTGACAAATAGAAATATTTTTAACGGGTTCTACGAAAGTCATCCAAGGTATCCCACTCCTTTTAGCTATAGAATTAAAAAAATTTTAGAGGATACAAATATTAAAAAATTTCCCATTATCCCCTTTATGTATCCCAGTACTCCTGTCTGGAGGTTACCTGATGTGAAATTCTGCTGGTACTTCAGTGGAGCAAAGAGGGATAAATCTGATGAGGAAATAAGGGCCATATTTTAAGAGCATGTAGATACAAGTTTTATATTTACTGATGGCTCTAAGTCCAATGCTGGCGTTGGATATGGAGTTTTTAGCGAATCTTTTAACCGAAGAGGTGCACTTCCTTCTGTCGCCTCAAACTTTACAGCTGAATTGTATGGCATCCTAGTAGCACTGGAACATATTACAACACTCCCAGTGTGTAGCTACACAATATTTTGTGACTCCAAAAGTGCCCTACAGTACCTGGAAGTCTTTAATACTGATCATCCCTTGGTGTTGAAGATCTTGCAGTGGATTTTCTTGCACCGGTATAGAGGGAGCATTGTTTCTTTTTGTTTGGTTCCTGCCCATGTGACATATCGGGAAATGAAGAGGCAGACAAGCTAGCCAAATCAGCAGCGCAAACTTTGATACCAAGAAAATGCCCTGTTCCATATCGTGATACATTCTATGATATATGGAAACCCATCCAGCATTTATGGGTACTTCAGTGGGACAGAGTAGGCCCCAATAAAATGAAAGAAATTACTAGTCAGTCACACCCTTAGAAATATGACCTAATACCAAGGAAGTGGGAGGTTGTATTGTGTAGATTACGTATTGGTCATACGCGTTTAACTCACGACTATCTGATGGATGGGGGGAATGAGCCCTTCTGTGAGGATTGCTTAGTTCCGCTGACTGTTAGGCATTTGCTGGTTGAGTCTCCCAGTCTAGTAGAACTTAGGAATCGTTTTTTTAGGTTATAGTAGTGAAGCAGGGGTAATTATAGCATGGCAAAACTGTTGGGAGAAACCATATGTATTAATAACCTTATCTGTTTTATCAAAGAAGCTGGTCTTCTCAAATATATCTGACAGCTGTCTAGTATATACATTTTTTAATATTTGTTTTACTGTTATGTGACCAATCACAATTCTTTTATTGGAATATTATTTTTATTTTTATCAGAAATTTACTTTATTTTTTTAAATCAAATTTATATGTCTCTCATAAAAATAAAGGTATTTTAAATTTGTATAATATAAAAGTTAAAACATCACATTTAGTATTCGGCGTCGGTGACCCTGGTAGTTGTGACGCCAGATAACTCACAATCAATCAATCAATTACCTCTGATGATGACTTTGCTTCATCCTGTACAAGAATTCCTGCAGAAGAATGTCTTCTCCATTGTACTTTCCTTCCTTTTCTAAAACTTGAGGAGGACCCGGAATCCTGACCAGCCTCCTCTGGCCAAGAAAAGGAAGGATGCTTCTCCCTTAAGAAGTCTTGCAGGATTTCTAAGGGGTTGCCTCCTGCTGAGGAGGCAGTGGGATCTCTCTTCAGCTCTTCCCAACCTTTAGGTTCAGGAACCATCTCCTGTTTAGAGGTTCGCTTCTAGACAGATGCTGTGTTGGGGGCTCATTCGCGAGTTGTTCTGAGTGCATCTCACTGTCCGAGTTTAGGCACAGGATGAGCGAAGGGACGAAGCATTCACATGTCTCATGCTTTTCTGTCAATGCATCGAGCACTCTCGTAGTGCTTGGTAGTTCCCACTTGGTGTCTTAGTTCCGAGGTATTGTACACCTGGAGATGCAGGGAAGCCAAGGAGGCAGGGGGTTCTCTAATCGGCTCTTCCTGACCTTAGGGTTCGGGTACAGATTCACTTGGGTTTGTGTTTAGGGAGCCTTGGGAGTACAGGCTTCATCTTGCATTTCTATCACCTGTCAAGAAGTTTGCCTCTTGACAGGTGCTGTATTGGGCGCTTGTTTGCAAGTTGTTCTGAGTGTTCATGCTTCTAATGAGGCACGAGCATCTAGAACTGTTGATGGACTGTACCAGTTCAGACACAGGTTTAGAGAAGGGACGAGTCATTCACGTCTCATCCCTTTCTGCCATCGCGTCGAGCACTCCTTGAGTACTTGTTCAGTGCTTGGTAGTTTCCCACCTTCTGTTCTGATTCTGAGGATTTAAACACTGGAGACAGTGTTCTCCATTGCACTTTCCGTCCTATTGGGCAGATTCTAATTCGTAGTCTTCTGTGGGGTCTTGCGTTTTGGGAGCCTTGAGTGCTTATTCTGTTGGATCACACACTTGATCTAGTCTTAAATACTTGCATATAAGACTGGTTCTATGCCTGTTCCTCCTCAATGTCTACAGAAGTCAAAGAAGGATCTCTCTGGACGATTGTTTAACAAGATTTGGGTGTCTCACTGAGCGCATGATTTCCTTGGAATTTCTGGCACTCTCTGAGTGTTTGGTTTTCTGTGATTTCTTAACGCCTAGACAAGACAAGCATTTCCAATAACTGTTGTCACAAGAGTCAGGAGTCTTTAAGCACTTACTTTCCTGGGAATTTTCAGGTGCTCGTTGAGTGCTTAGTTTCATCTGTTTCTGAGCACTCAGGCAAGTCAAGGCTCTCCTGATTATTGCTTTACTAGACTCGGGAGTCTCGCTGAGCACTTTATTTTCTTGGAATTTTCAGGTGCTCGTCGAGTCCTTGTTTTCATTTGTTTCCTAGCACTTGGGCGAGACAAGGCTCTCCAGACTCTTGTTTTACAAGACTCGGATGTCTCGCCAAGCGCCTGGATCCCTTGGAATTGCTGGCGCCAGCTGAGTGCTTAGTTTCTTGTGATATCGAGCGTTCAGGTGAGGCAAGTTTTCCTGATGATCATCCTTGAGAGAGTCGGGAATCTCGCCAAGAGCTTGAATTCATATGAATTATGGTGCTCTCTATCACAAGTGCTTGAATAGCGAGATGAGCCTCTACCTTGCCAGGGGAGTTCACTCTTCAGTCTGGTTTGGGCTTATGCAAAGCATGAAACTACATGCCAACACTTTCTTGGTGCATGGTCAAGTCCTGTCCTTGTGTCTTGGACCTTAGGGTCTGAACACATAGGACAACAAACACAGAATCTCTCTTTATTCTTCTTCTTGAGGCTTCAGCCTTGAAGGAGAATAGTGAATTGGGAGGAAATTATAGTTCTTGCTAACAATTACCACTCATAATTATGTGGTTGGGACCTGCTTGGCTCACCTGACTCTACGCCGAGATGGCTGTGTCAAGTGCTCGGCTCTGCCGAATATACTCGCTGCTCTTGATCAGGTCAGTTCTTTGCCATGGCATAGTACCTTCCGTTCCCATGTTGCGGTCTCCATGCAGTCCTGGTGTCATGTTGTCAGACAATAGAGTTCCACAGGAAGGGGTCGTTGTCTTCATCCTCGTTGTTCTCGTCTTCTGCCGCCTCCTCCCTTTCTTCTCCTAGAATTCATTGGTCTAAGAAGAAGAAGATAAATTCTTTGCCTTTAAGAAGATCCACCAGTTGGACTTCCAAGGGTCTGCCTCCTTTCACAGAGGAAGCAATTGGATCTCTTGTAGGCTATCCTAATCCTTTGGGGCTAGGACCAGTTACACTTAAACCTGAGTATAGTGTTTCGGGAAGCTATAGGAGCGTAAACTTCGCTATGTCCCTACCACTAGGTCTAGAGATTCCGTCTCTAGAACTAGTACTGTGCCAGGGAGAGTTTGTTTGCAAGACACTCCAAATGTATAAACCTCTATGGTGGATTGTACATCCAAAATTCAGTGCTGGAGAGAAAACTCACCACCCCAATTTTGGCACAGGACAAGAGAGGTGTGTGAGGCATTCAGTGACTCGTCCTTGCTTGTAATTGCTAGCATTAGTGTCTTGCAAGTTGTTTAGATGTCTGTCTTTCAAGACAGGACATCACTAGAGTTGGAGAGGAGGTTTTCTGTGTAGTCTTCTTCGAAAGGTTTCAATCCTGGGGAAGACAGATGCGTGGCAAGACGTTGCAAATTCTTGCCAACCAATGGCGCATTCAACTCTGCTGAATGCGAGCGAACCAGTTTGAATCAGCTGGTGGTGAAGAATGCTCCATTTGGTGGGTGAGAAGCTGTGCTCTCCCTTCAGGAAGCGTTTTTTACTGAGGCAAATACGTTTTCCTAAGTCTGTGCATTGCTATTATCACTGCAAGTTGATGATCGTGCACATTATCGCTCCCTCCTGCTAGTTCCGACGGAAGAGCAGGTGAGAACAGTCAGTCCTCTCTTTTCCCCCCTCTACTTCCTCCCTCTTAAGTTGAGACTGCCTTGACGGAGTTACGCATTTCCTACCTATGGTTGAAACTGCTTAGCGGGCAAGAGAAGAGGGCTTTCAAACTGGGAAAATTATCTCCTAGTTTGAATCTAAATGTCTCAATTTTTCTCTTACTTGATCATCTTCCAATCTCTTACTTTCTATCACCCAGTTGCTCCCCCTAGCTGTCCTCCTCTTCACGAAAACCCTCGTGCGGGTTAGGTAGGAGCTGGGTCCCTGAACTTAGGCTTTACCATGATCCAAATGGCAGGGACTATAGTGGTTTGGTCCGCCACTCGAATATGTTTGGACCCTGAGGATATTGATGTGATTCTACATCAATATTTATTGGGGCGGGACTACCTGTGGGGACTTGCCTACGGAATCCGGGGAGGTATAGTATCCAGGGTAGGACTCTCGGCAATTTATCTGGATTGCCCTCTAAAATAACATGATTGGGGATGATTGCATACTAGCTATGCCTTCGGTCCTATCAAGCGGGTTTTGCTTACACTTGAGCCAATCATGTTATGTTAGAGCCATCCCTTCGGGGTAGGGTAGGGAGTGGACATATGGGAGTTGGTCTCTGCTGTGTGTCTTTGGTGAAGGGGAAGTCTTTGAGAGGAGACCCAGTTTTTTCCATGACTTGCAGTTGGTTTGTCTGTAATTTCAAAAAAAGAAAAAATGGAAATTGACTATGGAACCCAGTCCCCTGGAAAAGCTGACCCCTTGACACTAAATTCCCATCTGGCCCTGGAAACGAACGAGGACACCCTTTTGGACACTTCAACCCAAAATATACCAACCATGGAGCCTTTTATTAGGCCTAAAAGATTTATCAAAAGAAAATTCCAGCCTAGCCCTTCCCTAGCTTTATTTGAATCACTTTTTGGAAAGGACAGTTGGACAAGATTTTTGACAATAGAAAGTGAAAACAAAATTTAAAATTTAAAATGAGTAAATTGTTTACTGACCAGATACCCAACAGAAAACCTGAAATTTCGGCAAACACAAACTAATACATGGATAGTGGAAACCACTACTAAAGCCCAATCAGAAAATTACAAATTACGAACATAGATAACACAAAAATAAAAGTTACCAAGCATAATAAACTTAATAGTATTTGTGGTACTATAATCCTGCCAAATAATAATGACGAATTTACAGATAAAAATATTTTGATGGACTCGCTTAAGAAAAGATACAAAAACATTGAAGAATGTGACATCTATGATATCCCAAGTAGGAAAAATTCAAAAATAAATATACATATAGCTAAACTGAAATTTGAAGAAAACGAACTCCCATTAACAATTAAAGTATTAGGGCAGACGAGAGTGTTGAGACCATATATCCCAAAACCACTACAATGCAAATCATGTAGTAAATATGGCCATTCAAGTAAAAATTGTAGAGAAGCTCCAAAATGTGCATGTTGTGGATCATACAACCACACAACAAAATGGGACTGTGAAAACCCAATTTGCATAAATTATGGTCAGAATCACCACTCAAGATCAAAGGAATACGCTTATTACTTATACAACACTGAATTAAAAATCTTAAAGAAAGAAGTGGAATGTCAATAAGAGAAGCTAAGATAGAACTAAAAGTAAGAGGTTTACAAGATCCAGCAAGGAAAAACATATATAAGGAGGTAGTAAATAAAGAAGTGCAAAACCAAATTCCTACAAAATTATACAGTATAAATCAAACTGAAAATACTCATAATATAAAGGCCCAAAATTAAAGTTTAGAAGCTACAGAACATATAAGTAACACAAATTTATATATTTTACCAACACCAGAAATGCATGAAGACATGATGAATTTGGAGGACAAGCAAAATACAAGAGTTAAGTCAAAAGACAAACAAAAAAAAAAAGGCTACTTGAAACAACATCACCCAAATCCAAAAAGCAAATTATACAATCAGTAAGGCCAAAAATCTCTATGGAAAAAAATGAATACGGACAAGACAAAGTCAATGAAAATTGCTTGCAAACAAAAAATGAAATAAGAGAAACCCAAATAAAAGAGAAAGTTAAAATATCAGATAAAATTGAAGAAAATATTGAAATAGAACCCAAGATCAAAAGCCATTTAAATGCACCTCTAATAAAAAGAACATCTGAGACTCTTCAGCCAACAAAGAAAACAATAGCAGAAATACACCACCCACCAAAAGAAGAACAAAGTACAGCAAAATTATACAACTTCAATAAAATACCAAAGTACAGGAAAACCAATAAAGATATTAAAACAAAATTCAAAACCTTAAAATGTCTATTTTACAGTGGAATATCAGAGGATACATATCAAATAATGAAAACTTAAAATCATTAATTAGAGAATGTAATGCAAATATCATTTGCTTACAGGAAACTAAAATAGGTAACAATGTTCTCAATGCTGGCATAAATTATAAAGTGTGGAGGTCAACACAAATTTTAAATGTCTAACAGCCAAGGAGGAAGTGCAATTATAACGCATTCTTCAATCAAATGCCATCTAATAGAACAATTACCAAAACCTTACTTATTAGTAGGTGATTTTTAACGCCAAACATCCCATGTGGGGAAGTACATCATCTGACAGGAGAGAAAATATTCTCCTAGATTTTATAGATAGCAAAAATTTGATTATTTTAAATGATGGTTCGCCAACAAGATTTGATGTTTATCATAATACCACATCTGCAATAGACATCACTTTATGTTCCCCAGAAATTGCCACAGATTTCAGTTGGAAAGTAAATAATAATTTATTTGGGAGTGATGACCACTGGCCAATACAAATTGAGCTAAAAAAATAATACTAATATAACATATATGTATACCGAAGAGTAAAATGGAGTAAGCAAATTGGAATTTATATAAAGAGAAAACTGTGATTAACAATAAACACACTGACTTTACAAACCACATAGATGCTTATGAACATCTAGTAAAAACAATAGATGATAAAGCAAATGAAACTATTCCAGTTACCTCAGACAACCTGACTAGACCACTGGTACCCTGGTGGAACGAGGAATGTAAAGCAGTAAGGAAGATAACGAGAACATGCTTTAGAAGATATCTGAGACATAAATGTGATGCCAATAGAATTGCATATTTGAGAGCTAAAGCAAAGCAGAAAAGAATATTCAAAATAGCCAAAAGAGATTCATGGAAAAAAATATATTAATAATATAAATCCTAAAACTCAAGACAAAGAAATTGAAAAAAAGTAAACTGCAGGGTAAATATCGGCCAGACCCATTACCTATATTAAAAGTAGAAAACAACTATTATATTTCCAACCCAAACTAGTAGCAAATGAACTGTGTAAATGCTTCGCTAAAACATCGAGTATCTCAAATTATACAAGGAAATTCCAATTAAAAATTAAAAATTATGTCCCAATACCAATAAAATCTAATAATCAGGAAATCTATAATCTTCCTTTCACCATGGATGAACTGGAAAATGTCCTGAAACTTGCAAGTCCAACAGCTCCAGGGGAAGACAATAATAGATATAAAATAAAAAATTTACCAGATGAAAGCAAAACCTTTTTATTAGACATTTTAAATGAATTATGGCATTCTCACAGTATGCCTAAAACCTGGAAAGAATCTTTAATCATACCAAGCTTAAAACCAGGAAAAGACCCAGAGTCACCAAGCAGCTATAGGCCAATAGCCCTTACTAGTTGTCTAAGCAAGATATTTGAAAAAATGGTGAATAACAGATTAATATGGGTATTAGAAAGCAAACAGCTATTGTCAAACAGACAGTTTGGATTCAGGAAAAATAAAAGTACCATAGATCCCCTCTTAATGATTACCAGAGAGATACAAAATGCAATGATTGGTAAAAAACAAACAATAGGACTAATTTTTGATTTAGAGAAAGCATATGAATACCACCTGGAGGGGAGAGATTTAAAAAAATCGATAGAATGGGGAATAGGAGGGAATTTATATGAATATATCCGGGAATTCCCATCAGAAAGATATATGAAAGTCAAAGTGGGGGCAGAAATCTCTGAATCATTTATCCAGGAGGAAGGAATCCCCCAAGGTAGTGTACTAAGCGTGGCATTGTTTGCTATAGCAATAAATGAGATAATTGAAATGATCCCACCAGGAGTCCAAGGGTCCCTTTTTGTAGATGATTTCGTCATATATAGTAGTTGTGAAAAAGCGCTGGACATAACCAACAGATTGCAAGCAGCCATAAATAGGGTAAAAAATGGGCCGATAATAAGGGTTTTAAATTTTCACCGCAAAAACCAAAAGCAGTCAGATTTACAAGATCAAGAAAACAGGAATTAATTCCTACTTTATTTATAAATAATGATATAATTGAATATGATGACCAGATAAAATTCCTCGGTGTAATACTTTATAAAAAACTTACATTTAAAGAACATATTGAACAATTCGCGATAAAAGTAAGAAAATCCTTTATTATAATAAAAGTAATTGCGCATAATGACTGGGGTGCTGATAGAACCTCTCTGATAAATGTATATAAGGCTATTTGTCTAAGTAAACTTGATTATGCATGTCAAGTATATGGTAGTGCTTCTAAAACCTTATTAACAAAACTGGATGTCATACATAACATGGGTATTAGACTATGCACTGGAGCCTACAGAACTTCCCCCGTGGAAAGTCTGTATGTAGAAGCAGGAATAGACCCCCTGAAAGTACGAAGAAAAGAAATAGGATTAAAATATAAAGCTAAAGTAAATAACCTTAATGATAATCCAAACACTAAATATATGAAAAACACAACAAATAATTATGACAATAAACCAAGAGCCTCTAAACCATGGGAGAATAGATGAAAACCCGATATAGAATATCTAAAATTAGGAACAAGTAGCATATAAAAAATAACCACTCCTAAAATACCTTCGTGGAGACATGCTAAAATAGAAATCTGTGAGAAATCATTTAATAAGAGGTAACAGATGCACAATTAAGGAGTGAATTTCTGTCACACCAGGAAAAACATAAAAGGGACATTAGTATTTATACAGATGGTTCCAAGTTTAAGGAGGGTGTAGGCTATGCTGTAGTAACAAAAAATATAAAAATAAAGAAAAAAAATTCCAAAAATATGCTCGATATTCACTGCAGAGATAAACGCTATATTAGAGGGTATAAAACATACCTTTATGGTGGGAAAGGCAAACGATACCTTTTTAATATACACCGATTCTTACAGTGCTTAGAAGCGCTAAAACAATACACAATTTCTTATCCCGTAATTGAAGAAATAAGGGAGTGGATAGATATAGTAAAACGGAAATCTATAAATATAAACTATGTTGGGTTCCTTCCCATGTTGGGATAAAGGGTAATGAAGTGGTGGATAAAGAAGCCAAAAAGGCGGTAAAAAAGGAGTCTGTAAAAAAAATACAAATACCTTACAATGACATTAAAACAATAAATGAATACTGTCAATCAAAATGGGAAAAAGAATGGTTAGAATTAAATCATAAAGCATATTAAATCATCCGTAAAATCTTCGAATAGACAACAATGCTAAAGAAGGGAAGATGTCATATTAACAAGATTAAGAATAGGACTTAACACACAAATACTTGATGAAGCAAGGCGTGGAAAGACGGGCCCCTTACTGTGACCATTGTCGTACTCTGGTCACAGTCCGTCATCTGCTAACTGAATGCCATAAATTCGAAAGAAAACGAAGATCCAACAACATATATAATATACCACTTGAAGAATTATTAGGAGAAAATGCCCCACTTCAAAATATAGTAAAGTATCTCAAAGAAATAAACCTTCTTTATTTGATATAACACGTCTTAAAATTTCATAAAGTTCTACAGTAAGCGCTGAATGGCCTTTGTTGCCCCAATGCTTGGTGTTACACCTAAACTTTATAAAACCAACCAACCAACTTTATAAAACCAACCAACCAACAACCCCTCTACTTCCCGGGGTTACACGGGGATGGACGATGGGTTAATAAGAGGGATGCGGCGCAGCCTTATGTTCCTGATTCGGTCTTAGGATCTCACTGGACTTATGCTCAATCTGTTCAAGATGGATATCACTGGAAGTTTTGAAACACCAGTGTTCCCAATTTTGGAACTACCAATTCGGCATGAACTAGTCGTCTTTGGTGTCCTGTTGTCGCCGTAGACGCTTCCCTTCGGGAAAGCTTCACCTTCGTTCTCTTCATTATAGAATGAAGGAGGTCTGCTTCCAGTTCTTATTCTTTTTCTCTTTCGAAGTGAAGAAGAATTAAGCTGGCTCTCGATCAACAGGAGCCTATGAATATGCAGTGGACCCCCTGTATTTGCAGGGGGATGCATTCCATATCCCCCCTGCGAATAGGGTAAGGGGCTCAGTGGAGACGCATTTCTCCTGAATTTATTTTCTATCATTGCTTATAGCTTTCTAGATTTTCCATATTTTTTCAAGTTCTGTGTCTTGATTTATTCATAAATGATTGTATTTTCATGTTTCAATCAGAAGTGGAATATCATTAATTGCCTTTGAGTTATTAAGTGATAAACCCGGTGCTTCTGCACTATGCACATGGCCTCATGGAGACGCACCTGGCCCGCAAAATTTACAACTTCATATAAATTGCACTTATATCAAAGAACAAAGAAATGAAATACATAGAATGAAAGTTTAACTTGTAATAAGTAAATTTAGTGCACAAAATATTACTGAATACTAAAGCAGGCTACATAATATTGTCATTGATCTAATGGAGAAATATGAATACTTTCGTACCTTATTTGATAAATAGTTTACTTTAACCATCTAAAACAAAATAATTTATATTTCGAGACATTATATTCATAGAGTTAATTCTGAATAGACCATGCGCAGCTATATCCCTGAGCCTATGTGAGTAATAAAAAAATTACTGTTTTACAAATTTAAATTCTACTTTGTAAAATGTGAATGACTAGATTTAGAGGGAAAAATATTTATGTAGATTAACTAGTTATACTACCCAATCCTTTATTCAAAATTCTAAAAACTAAAAGCTCTAAAAAAACGGAAAATGGTTTGGGGAACGAAGAGCGTCAGTTCATAAATAATTCTCTCTCTCTCTCTCTCTCTCTCTCTCTCTCTCTCTCTCTCTCTCTCTCTCTCTCTCTCTCTCTCTCTCTCTCAGGAGTTGATACTGCTAATTTGAGCCTCTTTAACCAATAGGTATTAGCACATATGCAGTGCACGATGTGTGCATATTCATAATGTTTTTAAAAATTTGTTATACAGGTAATACATCTTTACTATTAAAAAATTTGTAATACAAGTAATACATCTTTACTATTAAAAAATTTGTGATACAAGTAATACATCTTTTACTATTAAAAAATTTGCAATACAGGTAATACATCTTTACTATTAAAAAATTTGTAATACAGGTAATACATCTTTACTATTAAAAACTACATTCTGTTTTTAAAACTCATGCACTTATATCATCGTCAGTTGCACATGTGCAAAATCATAGAAATAGAGAGGAGAGATTGGACAGCGTATAACGGCCAAAGCAGTCTGTGACGTGCACTGCCTAGAGCCATCGGATTCTTATGGAAACAACGGCGCAGTTAACACGTACACTCTAATGAGAAATCCTGTATACTCTTTAAAACGTGTTTTCTCGGATGTCCGTCAAGACCATCAAATGATTTAGATACCAATTACTATATGCAATATGTACTTTACGAAAAAAAAATTTTTTGCTGGTATATTTCTTTTACAGTTAAGCTGTAAAGTTTTGAGATATGACAACTACATTATTGCTATTTTCTAAGCAGTCTTCAAAGATTGGTAAATTATCTTTTGCCGCATTTGCCAAGGACAATTCGTACTATATTTAGAAATAAAATTTTAATTCTGTTCTGGTGGTAGGTTGTATAGTTTTGAGCGATATGGATGATCAATTTGCCGATGTTATGTGCCTTTCTTTCCATCATGAGTTTACAGTCCTGTTTTACTCTCTAGAGGCATAACTAATTACTATTTATAGTTTTTTTATTCATGGGTCAAACAGACAAAATAAAATTTGACAATAGTATGGTAAAATAGTCATCTCCAATGCTGTCATCCCATATAAGCTTCATCTATATACCTATTATATATATATATATATATATATATATATATATATATATATATATGAATAACTTGATCACGAAGTATATAAAACGTGATGCTCTGTATAAATAAAGGTTTTTTGCCACGAAGGAAAAAAATGAAAAAAACGAGTTGGCCGAGTACTTTCGGTCCTATTCGGACCCTTTACAGTAAAGGGTCCGAATAGGACCGAAAGTACTCGGCCAACTCGTTTTTTCATTTTTTTTTCCTTCGTGGCAAAAAAACCTTTATATATATATATATATATATATATATATATATATATATATATATATATATATATATATATGTGTGTGTTGTGTGTGTGTGTATGTGTGTGTGTGTGTAATAATAATGATGATATTAATAATAGCCTAGGTTCAATAACTGATACCTAACAGCCAGTATTCACTAGTGTGTAATGTTGGTCGAGATAAGTGAAACAAGGTTATCGTAAGTAAGGACACAATTAGGGTTTGTAGTTTGAGCCCGATTTTTTGATCCTGGGACTTCGGGTCAATTAGAAAATAATCCAGGGATTCCTCGGGAAATACAGTTATTTTTTTTTAGAAGATATATTTTCATTGTTAACCATTGAAAGTAAATGTTTTACACAGATTAAAAGATAAAATCTTAATAATAGGGGTAATAAAACAAACCGCATTAATTTTTACCAGCATTTGATGGTGAGAACATCAAGGAATATAACTTTCAGTGTGTTACATTGGCAAATTTGTTGTCATCTTGTAAAATATGAACAAATGGTTTTTTGCATTTTTTAATTGGCATGTATTTTACGAACTCTTAAATAGTTTTGCCCACAACTAATGATTATATGACATCTTACAGAAAATACTCATGTCTCCATATGTGCACTAATTGATATCTATTTTGAAAGCTGCATCATTGTAATCCAGATGTTATATATATATATATATTATATATATATATATATATATATATATATATATATATATATATATATATATATGTACGTATGTATGTATGTATTTATGTATAACAAAGAATCACGAAAAAAGTTAGGAACGTGATAAATCCATAAATAAAGATAAATGCCACGAAGGAAAAATAAACGAAGGAGTCTGCGAGATCTTTCGGCTGAAAAGCCCTTTACTGAAGCAGCTGCTTCAGTAAAGGGCTTTTCAGCCGAAAGATCTCGCAGACTCCTTCGTTTATTTTTCCTTCGTGGCATTCTTCTGTTTATGGTATGTATTTATCTATCTATCTAAAGGTATAAGCCACGAAGGAACTCTGTTGTTTATCTTAATGATTAGCAAATGAATATTTTGCCATGATATTTCTTTAACATAATATTCATGTGCCTTTCTATTTAGAGATTCCGTATTAACTTGTGTCCTATTCTTCAATTAATCTTTTAAATGGAGCCCCTCTATTCACAACAGCAGCTATTTCAGAATTATTTTTATTTTTCTTCGTTGGAACAGATACCTTTACGCGGTTCTAGGTGAATTCGTCTACAACAATTCATCTACATATACAATTCATCTACAACAATTCATCTATAAAAAAAATATATCTCTAAAAATGAGAGATGCTGAGGGAGCTGTAGCAGTAAACAAGCACTACCAGATTTGTTTTCTTAATTACTAAAAATCCACCACTACATGGCGATTTTCCTTTTTATGAAAAACAATAACTGTCAGCAACAACATACTTCAGTTTTTACGAGGCTGTTAGCAGTAAACAAGCCACCTTATAAAAAAAATTTTCTTAATGACTAAACTACCACTGCATGGCAATTTTCCTTTCTTACTTAGAGTAATAAGTATCGAACAACATTCTTCAATTTTTTCAAGGCTTTGTTATATACTGTAATTCCAAGAGAAACCAGATAAGATTTAAGTACTCCAAAATCCCATATGATGGCCTCTGCAATACATAGAAACAGAGAAAGGACGAAAGAAATTAGTTCATGATGGTTATCTATTCTATAAGAATAGAACGAATGGTGACAAGACATATTGGAAGTGTGATAAATACCACAAAATTAAGTGGAGTGCTCGTGTAACTACATTACTGGAAGAAGTTATCAGTTCTACATACGGTCATAATCACACAATAAATGCTGCGGAGGTTGAAGCAACAGAAACTGTTTTGAAAATACGGCATATGGCAAAAACTACGAATGAAGCACCGCAATCAATAATATTCTAGTGCCTTCGAAGATTGTAGTGTGGCTGCTGTGTCTAGACTCCCGTTGACGCAAAGTCTTAAAGGACAGTGCGCTCTATAAGGGCGCAAAACAATGCAGTTCCAGCCTTACCAAGGAATTGCAACGAATTCATTTTTCTTGACGGATATACAAAAACTCTCAAAGGTGAGACATTCTTAGCATATGATTCAGGGCAAGGTGATAAACGAATGCTGATCTTTGCTACGAAACGCAACCTTCATTTGCTTTCAAGAAGTAATCAATGATTTGCCGATGGAACATTTAAGACTTTTCCATTGTTGTTTTTGTGTACTTTGCATTGTTTAACTGAAAAAGCATCATTACCACTAGTATTTGCTTTACTACCCAACAAATCTGAAGAAAATAATTTTTTTTTTTTTTTTTTACCATCTTGTACACCTTCAATTGTAAGAGTAGATTTCGAAAAGGCTATGCAGAATGCATTCCTTAAAGAATTCCCTAATATAAAAGTCAAGGGGTACATTTTTCACTTTTGTCAAGTGTATTTCATGCAGTGCAGAGAAATGGTCTCCAGAGATTATACGAAACTAATTCAGACTTTGCTTTGAGACTTCGATGCTACCTGCCATTGCCTTTGTACCCCAGTCGAAAAAGTTATCGAGTCATTCGAGATATTATGCGCAAATGATATTTTCCCCTGATGAAACTTGGATTGGGCGCCCTGGCCGGAGAAATATGCGAAGGCCTCCTATCTTTGCACATGAAGTATGGAATGTATATGGCATGAGGCTTTGCACAATTTACCAAAAACTACTAATGGCCGTGGAGGGATGGCACAGAGCTTTCAGGTTCAAGTTGCAGCTCACCATCCAAATATATGGAAATTTGTTGATTGTCTGAAGAAGGAGCAAAATTTTAATGACGCTCGAATAGAACAATATATCTCTCTGGAAGGGAGCCTAATACTACAAGAAAACGCTATCATGATACTGCTCAACGGATAAAAAGATTAGTGGAAATTTCAGCAATACAGATATAATTGATTATATTCGTGGAATCGCACATAACCATTCTTTTTAAATTTTTTTTTATAATGGTTTTCAATTTTTTTCTTCAATTTTAGATGATTTTTTATATAGTTAGTCTTTTTAGCAAACGTAATAATATTGTGTTTTTTAGATAAATTTATTATGTATTTGTGGAATAGCACATATAACCTTTGTTTTTTAATGTTCTTGATGTTTTTTTATTTTTTACTCAAATACCAGTTCTTTTTAATAGTTTGTATTGTAATTTTATATTATAATTTTTATCTAAAGATATCCATAACTTTTCTTTATGTTTTGCATCTATGCATACAGTAAACAATATTGTAACTTTTATCCAAATATATCCAAAACTAGTAAAGGTATTGTACTTTTGATCCAAATATATAAAAATAGGTAAAAACATTGTAATTTTTTATCCAACTTTATCCTATATAATAAAGACCCTCCTGGTTTTATATATTTAAATATATACCAAAAGCTACCAAATACTAATACTACAAAGGCATATTACGCTTAAAATAGTATCTAAAAGGGAAGGTATTTAAAAAGGCCACGAAGGAACTCCGTTGTTTATC
>NC_087215.1:42988791-43110453 GCF_015104395.2 Macrobrachium nipponense | reverse complement strand
CTGGCATAAAATTGCACCACATTTGGCATATATTCTTGCTATTTAGCGTACATCCGACTTGGACCGACTAGCATAATGTAGCAAAACTTGTTGGTAACACTGGTGACGCCACACTGACTCTCAGCATAGTTTAAAGTCTGCAGCTATTGTTAACAAACAGTCAAACACGTGTCTCGCACACCTTGTGCGCATTTAGTTTGCTTTTTCTGCGGTATTTACTGTAAACGCAGTTACCTCTTTATTCATGATGGGTTCCAAGACAGCCACTTCACACAAGGCAGAGGAAAAGTGTTTGCATGGCATCTCACGTTTTCCTTCTTCAAAATGTTTCCTCCATTCCCAGCTCCAAAATAAACCTTAAGTTTCGTCTATCCTCTCCTCTATAAGACAATGCTCACACATGAGGCGTGCATTTCAGTAGCAAATGCAATACGTATTTAAGTGTTAGGTTTGGAGTGAAGGCAATGTTACGTAAATATGTTACATGTGCGGTTTGATAGCGAAGGCAATCTTTGAGCTTTGTTAGGCTTGCCGGTAAATAAGATGTTAGCCATAGCTTAAATCAGAGAAGCCACTATGGTATATATATGCGTAGTAATTAAGACGATTCTTTTATGCCTACTGTAATATGTCAATGTTTACGTGTGAGATTTGGTAGTGAAAACACTGTAACATTTGCGGTTCGGTAGCAACGCAATCTAAGCTTTTTAAGCTTGCCGGTAAAGAAGAGGTTAGCCTTAGCTCAACTCAGAAGCCGCTATGGTATACAGTAATTATAGAAATCAAGTCGATTCTTTTATGTCTACTGTAAAAATACGTCAATGTTTACGTGCAAGATTTGGTAGTGAAACCACTGTTACATACGTAACGTGAGCAATTTGGTAGCAATGTAATTATTAAGCTTTATTAAGCTTGCTGGTAAAGAAGAGGTTAGCCTTAGTTTAAAATATGGAGAAGCCGCTATGGTATACGTAGTAGTTACAGAAATTATGACTCTTCTTTTATGTCTACTGTAAAAATATGTCAATGTTTACGTGAGATTTGGTAGTGAAACCACGTAACGTGTGTGTAGTTTGGTAGCGAACGCAATCTTTAAGCTTTGTTAAGCTTGCTGGTGAAGAAGAGGTTAGCCTTAGTTTAAATCAGAGAAGCCACTATAGTATACGTAGTAGTTACAGAAATTATGACTATATTCTTTTATGTCTACTATAAAAATACGTCAATGTTTACGTACGAGATTTGGTAATGACACCAGTTTACATATGTAACGTGAGCGCGGTAATGAACGCAATCTGTATGCTTAGTTTGTAAGCGTCCTCATAAAGAGGTTAGCCTGATATTAAACACAAGAGATGCTGGTACGTAACGTAATGGTATAGTAATTATAGAAATTAAGAAGATTCTTTGACTTGAACGTGTATATATTTACCATGTACCATAATTATTTTTTTAGTCCAATAACCTTGAAACCAGCCCTGATATTAGAAAAAAATTTGCCATCGTAGAAGACGCTCCTGTTTTATAAGGATATTTTATGGAAACAAAACCGTTAGTAAACCCGATATATCATAACATTTAACTAAAAGATAGTTTTAAAGTGATTTTGTATACAGTATTACAGTCAACTGTAATACTGAACATAAACGTTTATAGGTTTATATCCACGATATGGTTAAACTTTGTTTACTACCATAGTCCCGCTATAAGCCACCAGGGCTGCGCTATGGTACATCCTTTCATGCCACATCCTGCTGACTTAATGTAGGCAATTTTTCGTAAATTCTTGATAAATATAAATTGGGTTTAATTTTAATAGTTTATCAATTCACTGTAATAATTAGACATGCTTTTCAATGTTTTATTATGTTAGCAACACGTTTTGTGCTTACCCACTACACTAGTCTTCTTGCATAGTTACCTAGGTAGCCTATGGCACTCGGTCAACAATCAGATGGACGTAGACCAGTTTTCTTTTATACAGTATATTATACATTTAAAAGTATACATATAAGTTTATTATGATACTTATTTAACATTGAACTTAGTTAGCTGTATTTTACATGTAATGTATTATATAAAAAAGCAAGGGTAGGGTAATAACTGCTGGTCAAGAACGGATTAATCCATTTTCAGTTATTTCTTATGGGAAAACTATTCAGACCTCGAAATAATCGAATTTCGACGCTCCTTTTGGAACGAATTAGCGTTGAGATCTGAGGCTCTACTGTATATCTAAACTATTTAGATCTACAAAGTTTCCACATCCACAAGGGCATGGTCATCAAATATCTGCATCTGCATCCACAAATCCTATTTTCAGACATCCGATACATCTCTAACAAGGTCATTAACTTTTGAACCCATAAATAATCAAACGGTAGTATAAATCATAATAATGCTTAAATGTTATTCTGGGACCAGAACAATTTGAAATAACATTACGTACTAAAGTATGATAATTAAGGATGATTTTTGTTTTAACAAGTACCGTAAATACTCGCGAAACACGCGATCTCGCATATCATGCGACCCCCAAATTTTCACCCTTAAAAAACTATTTTATCACGTATCTCATGTATCATGCGGTTAAATTTACGAGACCAAATAACAATGGGCTCTTTTCCTCCTCTTTATCTATTCCATATTTTAGTTAGGCTAACCCTTTTCCTCCATCTCTTAATTTATACCATCTTCTAGTTGTTTAAAAAAGTAAAAGAGAATGCCAAAAGTATCGGTAGTAATGACATACTTGTTTGGAATACGCATACAGCCAGAAACAGCTGATTTGCTATGAACAACCGATCCAATAACAACAGCCTTTTTGCTTACATTTAAACCATCGTACGGTAGTAAACAATTTCCATAGTTATGTTACAAATGACGTTAAGAAGAGGACTGATATATTTTTACATTACAGGTAGTAGTCGACTTAATACCGCAATTGATTATGACCAACCAGTCACAAATCGATTAGGATGTAAGTTGGCCCGTGTTAATTTTCCGTAAGAATATCATACTAGACCTAGCCTACACTAGGGTAATCAGTACCATCTTTACATACAGGGTAGCCTAGCTTACACTATACAGCATACTTTATATAACATATATGGCATAGTAATTATTAATTACAACTAATTCTATACGTTCAATGCACATTGGCTTATGATAATTCAGTACAAAGAGAAATTGAATAACATTTAACAAGTTAGCCTCAAGTATATGATGATGATGATATCGTGGTACATATATTGTATACTATACATGAATACAGTAGCCTAGCTTTCAGTATACTGTATACTACATATACGATATAATTTAGTAATTTATTAATATAAGCCAATTTTGGAGGTTCAGTGCAATCTGACTATGACATATCAGTAGAAAAAAAAAAATAGACATGAAACGGGAATCAGATTCAGACCAACATCGGCATACCTAATTGAGCAATGTCAGGCTGCTGACAGCTAGTATATTTACAAAATAAAAACAATGAATATGGATCTTTTCTGTATTTTTAAAAAAAGTTATACATTACAGTATGTAATAATATTGTATGTATTCTAATATTATATCGTAAAATACTAACAAAACGGTCAGTGTTTTGGATTATAAAACAGCTGATGGCGAATACAAGTTTATTTTTCCGTATTTAACTCAATTCGGAGCGAATTGCCTTTCTTCTAGTTAGCGTAAAATATCTAGATACTTTACTTATATAAGACAAGGTAATTTGTCATTTTACTACATGTTTTTTGTGTTTTTAAGTCGAAATATGAATTAAATACGCCTCATGGACTAAAATATTTTTTTCGTTAACAGAATGCGTTGTGGGCATGTTTATTGTGTAAAAATATTACGTGATTCCGTTTGCTATTTTCACTTCATTTCATCATAGTACGAACCTTTATCGGCGTGAAAACAACAGTAAAATGTGTTCTTTCAAGACCTGAAGTTTTGATTTCAATGATTTTCTCTCAATTTTATCTACGGTTGTGTTTGATGGCGTAAGTTTACTGGAGTTTTATCTTTGTTGCCAATGCACGAAAATAGTACGACTGTATGTGGATGAAACTCACGAACTTCGGTATAGTACCTTCAAACTTGACCGTAAACAAAATCAGAGAAATTTGTTTTAATCAAAACTATTGGGCACGAAAAGAACACATTTTACTGTTTTCATTCCAATAAAAGATAAATACGTAAAGCTCGTAGTATTCTGACGAGATAATCTGTTGATTTTTTTTACGCAATAAACATGCCCTCAGCGCCATTTACTAATGAAAAAATAAAAAAATTTCGTTCACACACGATACAGTTTTAAGTGATATTTCCACTTGAAAACACTTTGTATAACGTAAAATAACCTTGTCTCATATAAATAGAGTATCTTGAGATTCATTTGCGCTAACTAGAGGCGAGAGTCCCTCTGAGTTGATGTTCGACACAGCAAAACAAACTTACTCGCAATCACCCTCAGCTGATTTTCAAACCAAAACATGATTGCTATGTTTGTATTTTATAATACAAACGAATAGTAATATGAAAATACATATAATATTATTGGATGCAATGAAGTAAAACATAACTTTTTAAAAGATCCATGGAAAAGATGCATATCCCTTATGCTTGTATTTTATCATATGATACTAATATATGATTATTACATACTCGAATTTTATATCTCATGTAAGATGCAACCCCCGTCAAATCAGCTCCAAAATTAGGGCTTCAAAAGTCGCATGATACGCGAGTACGTATATACGGTACTTTTAGGTGCCATTTATTGGTCTGGCAATTTTGCCCGTCCAGCACCCAGTTGATTGTTTTGATCTCAAGATTATTAGAGTCATATTCTAAGCTTATAAATGTTCCAATTTTCCTTTAGGCCACCTGTTTCCTTCCTTGCATTTATTATATTGACTGTCCCTTCTACCATCATCTTCCCATACCTCTACATTAAACAAGCCTGCAGCAACTGGTGTACAATTAGAGCACACTTAATCAAAATCAAGCAAATCTATCTGTATTTCAGCTTCTCAACTCTAGTATACTATCAACTTCTCCCTTGGCTTTTTAAAAATTTTATTAGACAACGTCAATCCTTGGATTTGGCAAAATTACAATACTGCTGGTTACACTTGATTTCTAGTTCAAGGATTAAGTCTCCTCCTGTCAGTATCCCATCTGACTAATAGCACTCAAGTCAATAACAGCACCTGAAAGCCTTTCCCACAATTCTTACTCCTCCTCTTCTGGGCTTCCTGACTGTGATTAAAAGAAAAAAAAAACCTACATTACCTTTTTCCCTATGTACACTTTAATCTTCATTATTCTTCAGCCATATTACCCTTGACCAGTATGGTACTTAATTTTATCTTGTCTCACCCCTTTCCACAAGAATTTGCATCCTCAGCATCACCACCAATGGATTTTGTGCTAGCATCTTTATACCTTACCTCCTTAGCACAACATTGTCCATGTTTTGCTTGCCAGCACCTCCACAACTTTTCTCTGCCATAGTGCTAATTTTTAATGGACTTGCTATTTATACATATCACAATATCATTTGCATCCCCACACCTACTTAAAAGGCTGCTGAATACTGGGAGGACGATTAAGTTCTCAGAAATCAAATCTTATTTTAGAAATAAGAACTTTTACAAGCTCTTACTAATGAACTAAACCTATCCAGTTTTCTACAATCATAGAACTGGATGTTGAAAAATCATAAAATCATTTTCAATTTTATAACCCAAGGGCTAGAAGTTTAGGTAAGGTTAGAAGAAAGTACAGTATATTAAAAAGCTGTCTGATCTGCAGAGAGAGTTTTAAGTAAGTGCCATATTTGAGGTCTCCTCTAATGATAATACAGTACGGTCCTCAATTATAGGAGAATTTGGTTGATGCATGACCTCGCAGAATTGGAAATTTGCAATTTCGAAACACATACCTTATGGGAATAATTCCATAAGGGCCAAGGCAAATGGCAACTTACCCAGTCAAACTTTTTTATACTACCCATTTTCAATACTTTCTATGTACTATACTGTAATTTTTTCTAATATGAAATTGTTCCTATGGATAAATAAAACATTAAAAAGGTCTTAATAACTTGAAAAAGTTTAAAATTACACAGGATGGTGAAAACTCCCAAACGTAAACAATACCACCATTGGGTGCAAGTGTACTGTACGATATAGTCATTTCCTTTAAAAAAAACCTTTTGGATGGAATTTCCTCTACCTATCCTCTGCCAAGAAACCTTCAAACTCCTCTATCTCATCCTCCGTGAAGAGTTCTTCTGCTGTAGGAAGACTTTGTGAACCATTTGAGGTTTCGGGGACTGCCGGATTATGTGTGTCTTTACTCCCGTCCCATTAGGCCTAACAAATTTGGTTGAGAGCGCCTGTCTCAGTTTCTTTGTCCGGCAAGCTTTTGAGTTTCGAGAAAATAGGTCTTCCTCTTCGGCTTCTAGGCAGATGCATACATGATGCTGATGATCAGAACACATTTTGCAGATCTGAATAATATTGTATGGTGATGATGATGATACCGATCATTCATAAACACTGCGCTATGATGTCACAAATGCGTGAGGCGGAGCCTTCCTTCTTAGCTAATGGCTGAGCAGAAGCCTTCAGAATACTCTTCGCTGATCTGAATAATACCTATGGCGATGATGATACCAATCATTCAGAATACACTTCGCAAATCTGAATAGTACGTATGACAATCGTGATGATACCGATCATTCATACGCATGCATTATGACGTCACAAATGCGCGAGGCAAAGCCTTCCATCTTAGCTAATGGTGAGCAGGAAATCTTTCTCTCGCATTCCCCCTTGGAGGAATAATTGTTTTTCCTCCAAGCATTCCCCCCACCCCTTCTCTCAGATACCAGCAAACCTCCCACCCTCCCCCCCAACACCATAAAATACTTGTAAAGACAATAGATTTTATACGTTTTGTGGCGCGACCCACAGACTTTAAACGGCTTCGCAGATACAGTAAATCTATTTTTGAGACCTAGCGACCATATAAAAGGGGAATCGCACAATTCGAACACGCATAATTTGGAACCTGACTGTATCTTAATGGGTAACTGGTGCCTCGCCCAACCTACAACTTACAACACTGAGAAACAAGAACTATTTTTTCTACACTATCCTTTGTTATTTTAATGCTAATCCACATTACTTTTTCTAATTTTTTCATGACATTCATAATCTTGAATTATTCCTATGCTTACCCTACCCAAATAGCAGAAAGTATTTTCAATGCATTTAATGGTGTCTCTTCTACTTTTTATTATTAAATTTCATTGTAAATTCAGAATACAGGCAGTCCCCGGTTTACGAAGGGATCAGCTTACGACATTCCGAGGTTACGACGCTTTTCAAAAATATTCATCGGAAATTACTTCAGAGTTTTGGGATTACAATGTTCACAATACCAATCCAGCTGAAGAAATATGACTCCAAAACAGCAGAATAGTAAACATTTGGAGTCCTTTTATGGAAAACCCAATAAAAATGTAGTTTACAATGTTTTCAATACTTACACCCAAAACATTAAAAGTAAGGTTCTTTCAAGATTTTTTTACGGTGTTCCGGTTTACGACACAGCGTACGTTTGTTTGTTTGTATGGTGTTTTTACGTTGCATGGAACCAGTGGTTATTCAGCAACGGGACCAACGGCTTTACGTGACTTCCGAACCACGTCAAGAGTGAACTTCTATCACCAGAAATACACATCTCTCACTCCTCAATGGAATGGCCGAGAATCGAACCCGCAACCACCAAGGTGAGAAGCAAACACCAAACCAACCACGCCACTGAGGCGTACGAACAGAAGCCCTCATAAAATGGAGACTGCCTGTAGTCTGCTTTTGAGTATATGTATTGTAATAAATTATTTAAAAAAATATACATACTGTACAGTTTTAATGGTTTCTATACTGTTTATACTTGGTGTAACTACGTGCCCACTCCCGTCTTTTGAGAAACTTCTAATGAAAATGTCACGAAATGCTGCACAGAAGTTCTGCATTATCCATATAGCCTTGTACGGTCACCTCTCAATTAACGTGTGTTTTTAAGTAACACGTTTTTTATTTAACGCGAGCTAGAAAATATTTTAAAATGTTTAAAAATCGCAAAAATTTAGATTCAATGCAAATTGGCCCGAGCATTATTTTCAAATCACCCGTGCATCAGCGCTGCAGACGACGGTCGTCGACATAAAGACATAGCACAGTATGTATTTATTAATAAAGGGAAAAACTTTATTTATTAATAAAGCAAAATATTTTGTTTATTTATTAATAAAGCAAAAAGAAAAAAATTCGACACAGAACGAGAATCAGCTTCGTTCTGACATCAGCATAACTGAGCGATGTCATACTGCTGATGGCTATTGTATAATTACACACGTAACGAACAATATGCATCTTTTCCATGAATCTTTTAAAAAGTTATACATTACTTCACTGTATCCAATAATATTGTATTCTCATATTAGTGAGTTATAAAATAACATAGTCAATGTTTTGGTTTGGAAATCAGCTGATGGTAAATATGAGTTTATTTCGCCTATTTAACTCAGTTCTGTGCGAATATCTAGATACTTTACTTATATGAGACAAGGTCATTTATTGTTATGTGACAAATTTTTAAGTCAAAATATGGCTTGAATAAGTCTCGTTGTGAATTAAATTATTTTTTCGTTAACAGATTGCATAGGGTGCATGTTTATTGTGTATTAAAAAAAAAAAAAAAAAAAAAAAAAAAAAAAAAAAAAAAAAAAATTACTGGATTCTGTTTGCTATTTTCACTTGATTTCATCATAATACGAGCTTTACGTTATTTACCTTTTATTTGTGTGAAAACAACAATAAAATTTGTTGCTTCAAGCCCAGTAGTTTTGATTAAATTGATTTTCTCTCTATTTTATCTGCAGTTATAACGTCGTTTATAACATAACTATGGTAATTGTTTATTATCGTACGATGGTTGAAATACATCAAACGGACACTACTGTTAATTGAGAGGTGACTATCTTCATAACAATGATAAAGTTAATGCAAACAGTTTTAGGTAATTTGTCCTTCTTTTACTAGAATACTGTTCTCCATTATGGATGCCTCCTTATGCAAGAGAAATGACTCTCTTACATAGGGGTTTGTGGTGGTAAGTTTGTGTGTCCTAACATTAGCAGTTATGACTTGAATCACCAATGGATAGTCTATCATTTGTAATTTTTTATATAAATTTTTAATCAAGAACTTTCACTATTACAATTGATCACTGATCCTCTTTTCCTGCCGAGAGCGACCAGAGTTGCAGAACAGCGGCATCATTATGTCGTAACTGTGCACAATGTCGAACTTCTTAACTCCAAAGGTCTTTTATTCCTCACACCGTTGGACTGTGGAACAGTCTCTCTCCCTGAGGATGTTTTGCAATTAGAACCTCAAACGTTCAAGCAAAGATGCAATGCATTACTATCCTAAAACAATTCACCTTGTACTATAATAATTCATTTATATTTTTAACCCTTTATCTACTATTTATCTCTTGTAGACTGATCTCTTCTTTCCATATTTCTTATTATCTTCTGTGATTTCTTTCCAATGAACTCCATAATCTTTGGAAGCTTGAATTTCAAGTTGATGGCTTATATGCTTGTTCCATGTGAATAGGGTTCAGATTTGTAATTATAATAATAATAATAATAATAATAATAATAATAATAATAATAATAATAATAATGATAATTATGAAAAACTTTATGACCTTAAAAAGAAATAAAAAAAATATCCAGAAACAGGTCAACATGGAATGAAGGACAGGTATGTGACCTTTCTTCCCAAACTTTTTGACAATGTCATTAACAAGGATAATATACAACAGTACATTTAAACAAGGAAAATTAAGATTCCAACTTTTCTGGACATAAAAATAGACAAACTGTTAAAATGGGCAAACTAATGTTTTAAAATTGGACAGATATACTAATCAAATTGGAAAATATCTAATAGATAAAAAAATAATTCATCAGAAAAAAATTATAAAAAGGCCACAAAACTAAATGAAACTTTTAACTTTTCAAACTACCTATGTACTTACTACAAATCTGGAATTTATTTTCTGGAGAATTTGTTTCTCAATAAGCACCATCGCTTCTCCTTTTCTCTTCTTTATTCTCTTTTTTTCTAACTTTTTGCAAGCGTACATCTTCCCTGTTGCTCTTACTTGGCATGCACATACTTCACCAAATCCTCCTTTGCCAAGAACTCTGTACATTCGGAAAGTTTTGTATGTAACCGGTTGACTGTAGGAGTGAAATGGGAAATTGGTTAGTGTTTATAATACTAAAAGACAAATAACCATGCAGTAACAATTATATAAATATCACTAAGATTGGTTAAACAATGCACACTAGTTCTGAAACTGTCTTGACTTTAATTCTCTATGATAGGTAAAATGGTGGAAAATTAGGCAGCAACTAAACACAGTTCAAGAGGACTTGTATAAAAGTTGCATATATACAAATCCAAGCGGATATCTTGTCAACAAGATTTACGAATGTACAGAATGACCACTCTGATTAAAAGCTTTAACAACAATTATTATGCTGTAATAAATACAGTACGCAAAACCATGGTTTAAATGGAATTCAAGTGAACAGTATTCAGATAAGTAGATGAAACAAGTGAACAGTATTCAAGATAAGTAGATGAAAACTACAATCTTCCAAAAATTTCAGCAGATAAAGAAATTTCATGCAACTGTACATTATTTACAGCTTATGTATGGTGGTATAAAAACCAAGCTTTGATACATCTTATTCATCAGCTTTCGTAGGATCTAAACATTTTTTCTGAAATTCATTTTTTCAATACAAACTTCATTTACTAGTCTATCTGTAAGTTGTGCCTGAAAGCCAACATGCCAATTAACTTGTAGAAGAAAAGGATCAGGTTGCTTAACCAAAGCAAATCTGGACCCTTGGTCCCCAAGAGTTAACTGAATCATTCTTTGTGCAGTTTGATTCAGCTACAGTAGAGCCAATGTGTTGGGGAGGGCAGTTCAGATAAAAGTCAAGACTCTGTACTGCATAAATAAAATTTGCTTTTAAAATACTATTTTTGTTTCATTACAAACACATTACAGGTACTTCTCATTTAACGGCGTACTCGTTTTACAACAACTCAAGAGTTATGATGGCAACATGAAGAGAGAAAAAAACCATAAAATGAAAAAACATTGCCAATGGTAGCCAAGAGAAACCCTATTCAATGCCAATGATCTTGCCTAGCCTAGGTTTTGAAAACCTTAATAACTATGGCTAAGACAATAAATAAGGCTTTAATATACTTTGTAAAGAAAAGCTATACATACAGTTGAACCTCTTAAAGTTGGCATTCTATGGTCTGTGAACCTCTTAAAGTTGGCATTCTATGGTCTGGGAACTTCCCTCGTTGGCTTGATTCAGCCACCATTAGTTTGTTGTGCGGCCGAACGAGTGGCGCCACATGTTTGCAACTTCAAGACAGCAAAAATTATGCCATATCTCCTTGTTTAAGTGAGAATAATTCTTAGTAATGAAAAGAAAATGTGTGATGTCAAATATGTTTTTATATTAACTTGAAAATATATTTTTTTAAATATTACACATGAGAAGTCTCTACCAAGTCATACCTTTTAATCAAAACAATGAGACATTTGGCATGCAAGAATTCCTTACTCTTAGTATGCTTGAAAGACTTATACGTAATACAGTTTGATAATTTTTTATAAAACTGTGTATTTACGTACATATTCGATATGTCACCCATTATTATTATTATTATTATTATTATAATAAAGTTAAGATTTACCAGCCCAATGAGTCTAACATGAGATCAGATTATACTAGAGGTAAGAAGTGCAAGCGAAAATCTTCATCAATGCTAGAAAATGCTGATCCCCATAGAAAATAGTATAGTATTCACTTTCCTCAATAGATGGTGTTGTGCTTTGTTTACATTTTGACGGCGACATTCAAATGCCCCGTGATTGCTGAAATTCATTCATTATTCTTTTCATCTCACTACCCTCTACAATAAAAATAAATGAGGAAGAAACTAATACCGATAATTATGAAATACCAAATTTAGAATATGAAAGTCCGTGCTAAATAATGTGCAGATTTTGAGAAGAGTTTAGCATTGTATTGACTTAGTACTGTATTGACTTACTAGTAGGCTAACTCGCGAATGTAGGCTAAATGTGTAAAATAAAGTATACTATTTTAAAGCAAATTATACATTAGGAAGTTATAAAACGATGAAGCTAAAATATATAAGTAATAAAATTATAAAAAGCAGTCAGAACTTTGCCAAATAGTAGACTATGTTGGAAACTAGTTCCGTGTATAATGTGTGTCTGAAAATTGATGCTATTAATCGAAATAGAGAATAACGCGTTTAACAACGAATTTCATTTAACGACATGGTTGATGAACGGAACCCCGTCATTAAATAAGGAGTACCTGTACTGTAAACACAGACTAAATGGCAAATTAGGTTGGAAACACAGAGATACAGATGCTATGCAGTCAAAAAGGACCTTCAGGAACAATGGAGCTTTTGGTCATAGTGTAAAAAATGCAAAGTTCCAAGAGGAAAAATACATCAAGAATTGGACTGGAACCATTTGTGCTCACTGACCATTAGGTCAATGAGCACAAAAGCATTCAATACACATTAAAATACTGTATATATATGTCTACTACACATATATCCTTAAATACATATATATGTGGAATTTACTAGGCAACAAGCCAAATGCTCATTCCTGGTTGTTATAAAAGTCAAAACGATCCGATTCCCCCACCCACCATTGGGGGAGCGATGGAGCTCCCACCAACACCAATCCATTTCTTCTTAAAGCCAAGTGCATCGATTGGCCTATGAAGAGAAGTGGGGAGGATGAAGGGTGTCTGTTAGTTCTGCAGGTAAGCATTCAAAAATTTATTTTAAATTGAAAAAATTTGTCTCATATTAACCTGCAAAACTAATATTTGCATGATTTCCAACAGGCAGAATGCAATTATTGGCACTTAAACAAGCTTTGTTGTATAACTGTAACCTAAAAATTAAAATGTATAATAAATTCACTAATGGCAACTTTTACACTGGCTAAAATCAAGAATCTGGTGTCTCACAACTTAAGTTCTGCTTCTGACTTCAAAAGAGAATGTACTATGTCTCTGTCTCATGACGTCCTTTTGTAAATTTGTTCATAAATATACCAAGGGGTTGCTGTTGGTTTTTGTTCCTATCTTTTAAGATAGTATGTCGGTTGTAAATGTAATTTTGCAAAGAAAAGTGCAAAGACATATTACACAAAACTTAAAAAAAAGTTACCGAATCTTCGTTCTCAGTCAATTTACAAAAATATTTTTCAACATATAAGCCAAGGGTTGGTAGAATTTATGATTGTTGTGTAAAAGCAGCCCCACAAGGGGCTGCAAATGGTCATTTTCAACTTCTCGTGGAAGGTAGGGAAATTAAAAAAATTTTCTTTACCTATGTGCATTTGCGTATGTTCCTCTTTCCATTGATGTGTTTTTTTTTGTAAATTGGCCGACCTCAAAGTTTACCCGGCCTGAGGAGCTAAATATTGATTTTTTTACCCATCCAAAAACCTCTCTGACTTGCAAATAAGCAGTTAGACAACTGGCATATTGACCAAGGGAGGCATGTAGGGGATGCTATAACCTCTTTTCAGAACTTTCACTATCCAGGCTTCTGCTCCCCTTTTCTTCCAAACTTCCCAAAATGAAAGAAGTCTGGCTCTGACGTGGCCACAGAGGACAGTCTCCTCATTTGTGAGAGGAACCTTTAGTAGAGGTTTTCTTGTCTGCTTCCAAGGCAAAATGAGTACTTCCGCTGAAACAGAAGGATCTCGGTCTAGACCGAAAGGGCTGCGCTCTTGAAGGAAGAGACTGCTTCCTTTTGTCAAGATCTGAATGAATTTTTCCCATAAGAAATAACAGAAAATGGATTAATCTGTTCTTGACCACCAATTATTACCCTAACCTTGCCTTTTTATAAAAAAATTTACCCATAAATACACATAAATTACAATTCAATAAGTTCATTGTTAAAAAACACACCATTCGACGTACTTTTTTCATTTTCAAATATATACTGTAGTAAAATAACTGCCCTACATACGACCAATTCGGCCATAATACGATGGTTGACTGAGCGTCATAGGCTAGGCACTAACGTAGTATGTGCTGTAAGAGGTAGGCATAATTATTGTTGCTAATAATAAAACATTGAAAATAAAGTCTAATTCTTATAGGAAATTAATAAAATATTAAAAATGAGCCAAATTGTGTCTTGTTATCATAAGCTTTAGAAAAATTCCCTAAGTTAAGTCACTAGCTATTGGCTGTGAGCAGCCGTAAACAAACCATAAAAATAGTGGAATACAGTATACCAAATAACTTTAAAAATGATATTGTTATGATACAATAAAGTTTGTTCATACTTACCTTGGCAGATATATATATAGCTGTATTCTCCGAAGTCCGGACAGAAATTTCAAAAACTCCCGGCACACGCAGTGGTCGGCCAGGTGGTAGTACCCATTCCCGCCGCTGGGAGGCGGGCGTCAGGAACCATTCCCATTTTCTGTCAGATATTTCTAGTGCCACTGTCTCCTGAGGGGAGGTGGGTGGGCACTTTGATTATATATATCTGCCAGGTAAGTATGAACAAACTTTATTGTATCATAACAATATCATTTTGTTCATGAACCTTACCTGCCAGATATATATATAGCTGAATCCCACCTTTGGAGGAAGGGGGAGACAGACTCGGATTTTGGGAAACAATTCCATTTACATGATTGATATCTTGGTTCCTTACCTGTTAGCATAGCTGACTTCGTGAGTACAGTCACCCAAGTCTGCTTCTGCCTTACTAGAGACTCCAGCAAGGTAGTGACCTGCGATGCTGTTGAGTTCTAGAGGATCTGTCAACGGGGGCGTGACCACAAAACAACTAGATCCTACATTATAGACCTCCAATTTTTTGGGTAATGCATTCCTAGAGGTGCCAGCAAGGACGTGACCTGTAGCTGGTGGCGCTCTAATGAAGTCACGGGGAGCGTGACCACAATGTGACAGATCATATAGGTGTTGATTAGACACCGAATGCTGTTAATGCTTCACTGGAGGTGCCAGCAAGGACGTGACCTATATAGCTGGTGCGCTCCAGATGATTTGTCAACGGGTACATGACCACAATGTGACAAAAACATTTTACCCTATTATGAGGGCGAAGCAAAAACATTACCACCTGACCTAGCCTATCTGGTTAAACTTCGTATAACCAAGGCTAATGGAGGGAAGTCCGCCTAAGGCGGCCGACCCAAGACCACAATAAACTAAACACTAATAAGCATAATAAACTAAAAATAAAAAATAAAAAGAAATAAAATTAAAAAGTCCAAACTAACATATTATTTCCTAAATGATAGGAAGAGTGCTACTCTCTGTACCCAATATAGTGTCTGACTGCGACATAGGGCCCAAAGAGCAACAGTTTCCTAGTATGTAGTTCCTTCACCATCCGAGAAGGTAGTGAGAGGCAAACACTGAATTACTACAGCCAAAATGTGGCATTCAAGATGTCATTAAGTGCCATGTTCTTTTGGAAGGCTACCGACGTAGAAATAGCCCTCACTTCATGCGCATTCACCTTCAACATTTTCATATCACTGTCTTGACAGGATGAATGCGCTTCCTTGATGGTGTCCCTCAAGAAAAAAGCCAAAGCATTCTTCGACATTGGTAAATTTGGCTTCCTTACCGAACACCACAAGTTATCCGAAAGACCTCTACAATCCTTAGTCTTCTGTAGGTAGAATTTTAGAGCCCTGACAGGGCACAGAACTCTCTCTGGCTCACGCCCAATGATTTCGGCCATCCCTTTAATTTCGAAGGTCCTAGGCCAAGGGTTGGACGGATTTTCATTTTTTGCCAGGAACGTTGGGCTCAAGGAACAAACCGCGTTATAACCTTTAAAGCCCACGTATTTGCTAATCGCTTGTACCTCGCTGACTCTCTTCGTCCGTCGCCAGAGCAGTCAGGAAGATAGCTTTTCTAGTAACATCCTTCAGGGAAGCCGTATGCATAGGTTCGAATGGACTGGACATGAGAAACTTCAGAACTACATCCAAGTTCCAAGACGGCAACCTGGGTTGTTGAACCTTCGTTGTTTCAAAAGATCTCAAGAGATCGTGAAGGTCTCTGTTGTCCGCCAAATCCAGGCCTCTTGTGCTAAAGACAACTGAAAGCACACTCCTATACCCCTTGATTGTAGAGACTGCAAGTTTTAGATCCCTTCTCAGATATAAAAGGAAGTCAGCAATCTGGCTCACAGAGGTCGTGGTGGAGGAAATGCTGTTCTTCTTGCACCAACTCCTGAAGACTGCCCACTTCGATTGGTACACTGCATTGGATGAAGCTCTTCTTGCACTGGCGATAGCTTTCGCCACTGACCTAGAAAAGCCTCTCGCTCTGGCCAAACTTTTGGATAGTCTGAATGCAGTCAGACTCAGAGCGGAGAGATTTCTGTGGTACTCTCGAAGTGGGGCTGTCTGAGTAGATCTGTCCTTACTGGAAGAGTCCTCGGGAAGTCTACTACGAAGGCCATGACCTCTGTGAACCAGTCTCTCGCCGGCCAGAACGGGGGCGATCAAAAAGTCATTCTCGTCCCTTCCGACGCCGCAAACTTTCTCATGACTTCCCCTAGTATCTTGAACGGGGGAAAGGAAAGGCGTACAGGCTCCATCCCTCCCCGTCCAGTCCCAGAGAAGTGCGTCTATCGCCACTGCCGCTGGGTCGATACTGGGGAGCAGTACAGTGGAAGCCTCTTTGTTCTGGACGTCGCAAAGATGTCCACTAGCGGACGTCCCCATAACCCCCACAGCTCTTGGCATACCTCCTGATGCAGAGTCCACTCGGTTGGCAGAAGTTGACCTCGTCTGCTGAGGAGATCTGCCCGGACGTTCTCTACTCCTGCTACAAACCTTGTAAGGATCGTGACGTCCAGTGCCCTTGCCAACAGCAAGATCTCCTTTGCCAGTGCAAAAAGGGACCGAGACTGTGTTCCTCCCTGCTTCTTCAAGTACGCCAGAGCTGTGGTGTTGTCTGAGTTGACTTGGACTATTCGATGAGAGACTTTTTCTTGGAAAAACTGGAGAGCTAAAAAGATGGCTGTCATTTCCTTTAGGTTTATGTGCCAGGACACCCGGTTCCCCTCTCCAGGTGCCTGACACTTCTTCCCCATAATGTTGCTCCCCACCCGTGGTGGACGCGTCGGAGAACAACACTAGGTCGGGGCTCTGAAGCTTGAGAGACACGCCCTCCGACAACTTCACTGGATCTAGCCACCATTTTAAGTGATGTTTTACCTCTCTTGAAATTTTTAAGCTCATATCCAGATTCTTGCTTTCTTTCCAATTTTCCTTGAGAAAAAATTGTAGCTGTCTGAGGTGCAGTCTCCCCAAGGAAACAAACTTCTCCAGCGATGAATGGTCCCAGCAGGCTCATCCATTCCCTCACCGAGCACGAATCTTTCACTAGGAAGGCTGTCCACTTTGTCTAAACATTGCTGCGACGTCCCTGGGACGGAAAAGCTCGAAAAGCCACTGAAATCCATCTGAATCCCCAGATACAAGATGGATTGGGTTGGAATCAGATGTGACTTTTGCGAAATTCACAGTAGTCCCAGGGACTTCACCAACGATAAAGTTGTTTGAAGATCCTTCAGACACCGCGTTTGAGTGGAGGCACGAATGAGCCAGTCGTCCAGGTACATAGAGACTCTGATATTTGCAAGATGAAGCCACCTCGCCACATTCTTCATTAAAGTCGTGAAGATCATAGGGCAGTGCTCAATCCGAAGCAAAGCGCCTGAATTGATAAACTGTCCCTTTTAGGACAAACCGAAGATACTTCATCGACTGTGGATGGATGGGGACGTGGAAATACGCGTCTTGAAGGTCTAATGAAACCATCCAATCGTTTGGTCTTAAGGTCCCAAGAACTGACTGAGGTGTCTCCATCTTGAATTTCTGCTTCTGTACGAACCGATTCAGACTGACACTCCCAAGACTGGTCGCCAACCTCCTGCCTGTTTCGGCACCAGGAATATCCTGTTGTAGAAGCTGGAGATTCCAGGTCTACGCCTGTTCCACCGCTCTCTTTTCCAACATCTGCTCGAGCAGATCGAAAAGGATTTGTTGCTTCTCCTGATGGTAAATAGGGGATAAATCCTTGGGTGTCGTGCACAGTGGGGGAGGTTTCAAGAAAGAATCTTGTACCCCCGCTTGATGACGTTGAGCGACCAGCTTTCCGCCTCCTTTCTATCCAAGCTTTTGAGAATAGTCGAAGCCTGGCTCCTACTGGTGGCTGAAGGATATCTGGTTCATTTCTTTCCTCTGATCTTAGCCGAGACTCTGCCTCTGGAACGTGTACTTCCTTGAGAAGATGTTCTCGAGGAAACTCCACCTCGAAAATGCTTCTGCTTCTTGAATGGTTGCGCCCGTGCCGACGTAGAAGAAAACAACCGTACGTTTTGCAGACTGAGCTAGGAGGTCTTAGGTAGCCTTCTCTTGTAGACTGACAGCCAGATCTTTGACCATAGCCTGAGGAAAAGATGGCTCGAAAGAGGCGCATACAACAATTCTGCCTTTTGAGAGATAGAGACCGCCTTTGCAGTAAAACCACAATAGGCCGCTCTCTTCTTCAAAATCGAAGTGCAGAAGTGCGAAGCCAACTCCTCCGAACCATCCCTGACGGCCTTGTCCATGCATGCAAGCACGCTGGACAGCTCCTCGAGGCTAAGCGAATCAGGACTACAGCGACCACGGTTATCTAAGACCCCTAAACACCAATCCAAAAAGTTGAAAAACTTCTATCGTACGGAAGAGTCCCTTCATATGATGGTCCACCACTCAGAAAGGGTCCCAGGGCACTTTCCGTCGTCAACAAAAGGGATCTCTTCGGTGCATCTACCAAGGTAGCGAAGTCACCTTGGGACGACGAGGGGGCTCTAAAACCTATCTCCTCCCCTGTCTCATACCAAAGACCTGCCTTACCTGTCAGTCTTGAAGGGGGTAGGGCGAAAGCGTTCTTGTTTCGGGCTTTTCTTGACTCCATCCAATTCTGCATTTTCTTAAAAGCCCTTTTTGTTGATAATGAAGTAGCCATCTTCAACAATCCTGGAGTCTTGATAGCCTTAGACGATAGCAATTGTGAAGGAGGCGACTGCGGGGCTTCAGGTTAAACTTCTCTTCAAAAGGAGGTTCGAAAGCAATTGGACCAAAACCTGGTAAAATCTGAAAGATACTGCTGATGATTGCTCTTCAGTTAATTCCTCCGACAAGTTTTCTTCTTGAGATTCATTACTATCCTCCGAATTTCGGCGAATGTCTGAAGAAACATTACGTCGTGCGTCCAGCTGCGCGCCATGCCTGGCGTCAAGCCGAGCGTCCAGCCGAGAGTCCTGCCGAGCGTCACGCTTGGCATCCAGCCGAGCGCCCAGTCGAACGTCAGGCCTGGCGTCAAGTCTCGCTGCCGCCTTAACGTCGTGCTCTGCAGACCTTCGTGCACGAAATCTGGAAGGCGAGGTAACAGGAGAAAAAAGCGAGGCGATGAGAAGGAGACTGCCTGGATCTCTTGACTGGCAGTTATCATCCTTCCTCCTGTGACGTGAATTATCCTCTTTCTCTGCAACTAATAAGGCAATTTGATGTTGCAAATTCTCAATCTTCTTCGATTTAGGGCTGATCCTGTGAGAAGACGAGGGGCGAGGGGAAGCCCTCCTCCTTCTCACATGAACCGCCACAGGTATATCCTTAGCGCAACCAGGGCGCTCAAAAGCATTGTCGTCAAAAGACATCCTCTCCGGCGACGATCGCAACACAGAAGAAGAGAAAGGACGTGAAGCGTCTTTCTCCTTTAGACCAAAGATGCCGGTCGCTGTGCGACACCTTGCACCTTTGCTCTCTTTTTCGGTGGAGAGTCTTCGAATTGTTCTGGAGACGACCGCAAAACAGAAGGGGCTAAGGGATGTGCAGCGTCCTCCTCTGAGGAATCAAAGGCGGCGGCCGCTTGTGCGACATCTATCGTCTTTGTCCTCTTCAAAGGGCGCGATCGCTTCCGAAAGCTCCAACCGCTGCGCGGGGAGGACGATTCTGATGACGAAAAGCACTCTTTCAAGATCCGTTTACGAACTTTGGAAGCCTGGGAAGCGCCCCCAGGTCTTGCCGAAGGAACGTCAGATCGGTTGTCCGACCCCCCTTCCGCAACACTCGGAGCATTATCACTACACACCACTGCACTATTAACACCTTCTAATGCTTGCACTTTTGATTCAGGCTACGCAAAGATTCAAGAATCATTGATAGGGTATTACCCTCCACAGACACTAATGTAGGGCCCGAAGGCATCACAGGTTTAGGAGGGATAAATTCCACTGGATGTGTAACTGCGTTACACCCTCTTCTTACCCTATCTCTTTCTATTTTAGACACATATGATTCATACGCCTTCCACGCAGAATCAGACATACTCTCACATTCATTGCAGCGATCATCAAACACACAAACATGTTTCCGACAATTCGCGCACACTGTATGAGGGTCTACCGAAGATTTCGGTAGCCTCACCTTGCATTCTTCCACACCACATACTCTGGCGCTAGTCGAACTAGATCCAGACATCTCGAGTTTAAGGAAAAATCAAGCCAAATTCAAAACCAATCCACAATTAGCGTATGCCTAACCACCGATCCAAATCAAATAACCAAAAAATCAATCGGGATACTCAAGTGACCAAAAGAGTTCCAAAATCCAATGACGGAGGTGCAGAAAAACACTTGTTGGCTGCACCGGTGACAGAAAATATCTGACAGAAAATGGAATGGTTCCTGACGCCCGCCTCCCAGCGGCGGGAATGGGTACTACCAGCTGGCCGACCACTGCGTGTGCCGGGAGTTTTGAAATTCTGTCGGACTTCGGAGAATACAGCTATATATATATCTGGCAGGTAAGGTTCATGAACAAATATCTCTTTCAGTACGTGTTATGATATTAAATTTTTTCTCATAAAATATCCTTATAAAATAGGGGCACTTTTCATCGGCACTTTGTGTTCTATATTGTGACATCATTATTGGTGGAGTAATACCCATTGGAAGTAGATCCTCATAAAATTATTCCTTTCAAATTGGAAAGAATCTCGATATTAAGGATAATTGGGGAGCTATCAATATCGCAAAACCTTTACATAATATGACTGTAAAATACTAGCAAGAAAATATTACCCCTTAGTAAACAACAAGGCTCGAAGTCCAGCAAGTCTGGGAATTACGAATAATGAGCACTGCAAAGTTTTGGCAGGCAAAAGCAATCTGAAACTGACAAAAAACACATGTGTAGCACTTTTTTTTTTAATATACCAAGTTTATAAATAAAGTAGCTGCAATTCTTAAACCCCGCTTTCTTTCACAAATTAAGTTCCATTCGGCATCTAAAGACAGTGATCATGTCAGTAAAATTAAATCAGCCGATATTTTAAGAATGTAAACAAAACCAGAATGCAAATGGCAGATCATTCTGTTTGTATTATAATTCGATAATATGGTAATAATACATGCAATATGATTAGACACAGTAAAGGCAAGGTTTTATTAAAATGATCATTATTCTCAATACACAAATATTATCAACTTTTGCTAATGGAAGGAACAGTCTCTCTCTCTCTCTCTCTCTCTCTCTCTCTCTCCTGTAGTACAAACATAAGTAACCAAATCGAGAAACGACTGAAACGACTGATTGCTGACGTCATTTGCCATCACTATAAAAAAAAAAAGGGGGGGGGGGGGGGGGGGGGGGGGAGGCAAACTTTTATGTTCAAACCTAGTGAAATTACACTTATCTTCTACCAGCCAAGTGTAATGGCAATGAAGATATCCATAGATCAATTAGCCGGGATTTTGAGAATGTAAACAACATTGAATGCAAATGGCATAATATGAAGACAATGCTTATATTCTGTAAAATACGTTTTAACTTTTTCAAATTATAATTTTCTCCCAAAAATATTTGTTTAGGCTTATATACTTTTTCGGTTTTTAGAATTACGGATAGAGATCCTACTCCTGTAAGAAAGTGAGAACTCACCCATCCTAATGTCTAATTATGGTAATAATCCACGGTAATTGCTGTAATTAGTTGTTTTGTTTACAGTATCAAAAGTTGTTATCACTACTGATTCACTTGAATAACCTACGGTTTTTACCATTATTCGGTTACAAATGTTTTGTTTTCAGTGTCGATAGTTGTGACTGTAGCCAACTATTGATACAACTGTCGACACTAGTTAGCCTATGATTAAAAATCTCACCGGATTTTAAGGTAGTCACAGAATGCCTCTTATATTTGGTGAGGAAAACGGTAAGAACCACAATTTAACTTAAGATTATTGAAAATTATAATGTAGAGGCATTCTGTGACAACTTTAAAATGCTGTGAGATTTTTAATGATAGGCTTTGAAAGCCAATGCTGACCCAAACAATGGGCACTCGGCAGTCACTGGCGCCTGAAACACTGGGCACTCGGCTACTACTGGTGCCCGAAAACTCAGCGCTTGGCAGCCATTGGCAGCCGAGACACTGGGCGCTCGGCAGCCACTGGCGCCCGAATGAGCACCCAGGGGTGGACAATTGGACAGTTAGTGTTTTGATTAAGCTGGAAGCATGGTTCTTGCTTCTAGACAGACAAGATGCCAACAACTCTGGAGATCTGAGTTACTTATTACTTTATGCAAATAATTGATCCATAATCGATTATATATCTACCATATTTGAAATTCTGGTATCTAGGCAAGAAGGAATGCTAAAAATGCATAAATAACATTAGCGTTTCCTATATTCAGTCTTTGTATTTAAATAAAACAAAATGACGCTCGGACAAACTAGAGGCTTGATGACAGCGTCTCTGGTGATTTCAGTTACTTCTTTATTACTGTAAGAAAATAAGCAATCAGTAATAGATTATTAACTACTTTATATGAAATTCTGGCTTCAAAGGAAATAAAGGCATGCTAAAAATTTATAATTAGCATTTCTATTTCCTTAAAATCACAAAAATGTACATGTACAGTTTTGTAGAAAGTAACAAAACAAATTCCACTTTAATATTGTAAATAAATTACTATGCTTTTAATCTTAATTAGTGATATGGGAATAAAATAAGTATTTACAAATATATGAAATAGCATTTCATATATTCAGATATGTATTGAAAATTAACGTAAATGTAAATACGTTTACATTCTGAAAAAAGATAAATTTTCATCGACAAGTAGTTTACTTATTTAGTTTTAAAGCAAATCCAATGGATATTTACAAATAACCGATTACTCAAAAAGAAAACACTAGTATAATCAGAATTATCAGGGATTCAAAGTAATAAAATTCAGGCAATAACCAATTACGCACCATGTCATGCCAACATCCTTGGGTTGTAACCCACTAATTGACTCAAGTGGCCTGAGCTCCAGTCTGACAAGCGAGTTGGAGGTTGAGCAACATTCCTGCACGTTCAAGCATTACTTTAAAGGTAATCATTAACGGGCAACTAACATGTATCCTAATCCCGGAAAGTAAATAAATGCAAAGATTTTGGGATAAAAGAATGGATAACATTCTGAAATTACTTTAAGGTAATCATTACCTTCGCCTTGAGAATAGCCTATGTCAGGTGAACAATCACAAGTGTAAAAGGATTGTTCTAAGGTAGCTGTTACCAGCGTGGTGTCTTGCTAATAGCTCATGGCCAGTGAACAAATTAAAAAAATTAAAGTTTGGCCTAAAGGAATGACTAACATCTAGATTAGTTAGTAAACGCAATTCTTAACCGACGACTTACGTTTAGCACAGTAAGTAAAAAGCTATATGTAAAAATATTTGATCTAGTTGAATAGTGATCCGTTCAAGAACTATTATAAGGCCGTTATTATTTCCGGAGACAGCAAGTATCCAGCTAAAATAGATGTTAATCTGAACAAAATAAACAAAAGACATGACTCATCCTGCTTGAAGGCTGTGAATGCATTTCGGTGGTTGTATCACTACCGAAATCTGGTGATAAAACCAGAAAACAAGAACATGCTGCTGTAAGCACTCGACGTTTCATTGAGCGCAGCAGAAAAAAGGATGACGTGATTAGCTAAGTCGTTCCTAGTATTACCGTAGGGGGCCGGCACTGTATACCTACACGGAGCCAGTGAAGTGCTACCAGGGAAATTTGAATTTAGGCCGCTTTTGTGTAGGAAACTCGAAGCTATATAATTACTGGGTAAGTCACATATACAAAATTGGCATCATACATTGCTCACCCCACTTTTTCGTGGGGATAGGTTCCAGACCCCGCTTGAGAAATGTAAAATCCGCAGGAATGCAAATTCCCCTCTAAATACAGATACAGAAGTACAGTATAAGTACACTGTACATAATTTTGATCATAAAAATCTGATTTTAGTCGCAAACACAATATGGAAAAATACAGTAATTTATGAATAAAGTGTTCGTCTAGGAAAACAAGCAAATTAGAGATGAATTTAAAGATAAGGTACATAGAAGACATTTGTGAATTGGTGAAAATTCCAGCAAAAGAGTGATTTTTAATAAAGTTTCTAGTGTGTTGTCTCCCAAGGTAAGTAGATACTAAAAATTTTTATGTTAACATACTAACTTTGCAGATGAGCGCAAGCTTAGTAATACAGTTCCATAAAACATTTATCCACAGACAAATTACATAATCATGAAGTTTTGGTGTCATCATCCCTCCCAACCTCTTACTAATTGAGGTTGGCACAGAAAGGGGGAAGGGATGATATACCACAACGAAACAATATGACTTGAGTATGAGCATTAAGGGGGCTGGCCGGCTAATGCCATTTTTTAAGGACAGGACTTTGATATTCATACCACTTAATAAGGTGACTTGGGACATCTCCAAAACCACAAATGATTTTTGCCTCTGACCTTCGGTTTTGTGACGCCAGGGCGATTTATCCCGAAAATAACCATTTTTCAAATTCTATCTCCTCCCTTGATATTTAATATTAAGATCTGGGATTACTACCATATATATAGACCTGAAGTAGACCTCCAATCAAATGAGGAGTTTTTTTTTTCTAAAAGTAACTTTTTTGCTAGATATGAATTTTTCATTGTGGTAAAAAAAATAAAACCCTATAAATCAGGAAAAAAATTTATAAAAAAAAAGATGAAACAAAAATTGGAAAAAAAAGGCTTGATTTGATTGTTCTATATTGTCTTTCTGAGTTATTTACCAAATTCCAATGTTATAGCTTTAAAACTAAGTGAGAAGATAGATTTTGAAGGTAAATAAGTATAGTTTTGAAATATGTACGGGCGTTCAAAGTTTTCCTTCGTATTTTTATAGTATATTTCTTTTTTGTGTATTAATAAACCAAAACTATGTTATTTATCATAATTTAATCATAAATGATGATCTCTTTGCTCATATATCATAGCCTGGGGCACTGCGTCAGGCAAGACGGGGCACTCCTTCCTGCGTATTCTCTCTCTCTCTCTAACTTGGCTTATTACAGCAAATTTTCTTCTTCTGTATGTTAGCGAGATGTTTTCCTTGTATTTTCCTCTTTGGCATGATGAAATTCTTGCCAAAACAAAGATAAACAAACGTAAATGCAAGAGAATGTCAGAGGTGAAACTCGAACTGCCTACTTTAATAAGTAACCCGTCTTCAACTATCACCTTAAACTAAATTCAAGACAGTTTCAAAGTTATTCTCTCCTATCTTCAATTTCCCCTTCATCAGATCAGCAAACAAAAGTATATTACCTAACAATTCCTTTCTATTTTCACGATTTGGCTGCTGCACCAAACTAAAAGTACATAGTATATCTATTTCGTGAATGAACATATTTATGATAAAAAACATGATTTACTGTAATGATTACAGCACCCAACTATAATGTCATTGTATAAACAGTAAAATACAGCAATAAAAATCTATTTTTGTCTTTTGTTTACGTTTAGAATCAGCTGATGGACGTTTATTACCGAAAGAATTATTTTGGAAAACAATTGTTGCTAAAAGAAACTAATTGATAATGGAATTATTATTATTATTTATAACTTGTACATAATAGTTTATGATATTATGCTACAGTAATTCATACTTCTTGAGATGAGAGAGAAGAGAGAGAGAGAGAGAGAGAGAGAGACAGCGAGAGAGAGAGAGAGAGAGAAGCAGCTAGGAGAGTAATTGTTGAATAGCTTGAGAGAGCTGCTTGGGACGAGAGTAACTTGACTAGCTTAGCTCGAGAATAACAATGAAATTTGTATTTTTAAATATTTTATGGTGATAAGAATGAAACATTGATAGTGATAAGATATTCCCTTGTATACTGTTATAATATGTGATAATCATAGAGTCAACTATAAAAGTTGTATTGAAGCACAGTTTCGTAAATCACAGAAAGAATAAAAATATGGCAACACATTTGTACCTACAAATGTCGGGGACCATCATGTTCTTTTATTACGACAATAATAGATCAGTATTATAGTTTTTTCTGTAATTTTTTCTGTAAGTGATGAGAGAGAAAGAGAGAGAGAGATTTTGCTATTTTTACATTCATAGTATTTGAAAATGTGTAAATGAGTTTATCCTAAAAATGCATTTAGTCATGAAAAAAAAGAAGAAAACACAGTAATTAGTGAATCTTGCTCTATATAAAATTCACGATTTTGTTATTTTCCGGGATATAGTATTTGGGCTCAAAAAAAAAAAAGAAGTAAATGATTTTATGATAGAGTTTAGAGGATACTTATGTAAAATACAATGTAGTTTGTAGAACGGTGTAACCACTATCACATTATGTAAAAATAGTATGTACGAATGAGACTGTAGGTTTGGTGATGTCATGGTGATCATACTTATTTTTTTTGTTGTGAATGAATATACATTTATGATAAAAAATAGTTACTGTACTGCCGTTCACAGTACCATACTGTAATATTAATGTAATCACATCAAAATAAAGTAATCAGTGCATACTGTAAACTTGTAGTGTATTTTTGTCTTTTGAAAAATGCATTCCCCAACGAATTATTCCTTGAAGAAGCTTTTTAGTATGAAGATAAGCCAATAATATATAAGATATGCATTTTATTATGAATATATGACAATAATATACAAGGTAAAAAAATTTTTTAAAAAAAAGTTTATTTCGTTTACGTTTCGTCGCCGATCGCAAAACAACAATATGATAATCTATGACAATTATTGTTTGTATGACTGCAGTGTTCAGAGAAGTTGATTACGTTACATACCAAAACAATAATGAAGTTCAAATTGAAAATTAATGTTTTCCTAAATGTTATTGCTACTGTAATAACACTACTACTATTAACATTTCTAAAAATGTTAAGAATGACAAAGGTCGCTGTGAAGTGTAACTCAATGTTTACATTTCTGCTGGCCACTCAACTACAAGTTGATGTCAATGATGTGGAATTATTCCATGAATAGGCTATATATTATGAAGATATGTCAATAATATATAAGGTGAGAATGGTTTTATCACCTTTATTGTCAGTTAATATCATAATGTGACTATGTTAATGCATTTGCTGGTCATCGGAACCAGACGAGGCTTAACCTACCATGGACAAGCCTGTGATGCTGGGATTCATACCAGAGATACTATAGACTGAAAAGTGGTCGAAGGAAAAACCCGTGATTAACTGAATCCACGATTGCTAATCCGTGACTCAGCGAGGCCCCACTGTATGTAAAAGCAAGCGAATGTCAGAGGTGAAACTCAAACGTGTAGACTACCTGGGGTTTGTGCTCGCACTGAAAACTTGGTAGCTGACTGACTTCCCTTCTGCGACTCATGGAATCTCTACAGATGCCATTGCTCACAATTTCTTTACGATAACAGCAGAAATATTGAATTTTCTTGTACGGATCAATGTTTATGGCTTATTGAGTTACGTTTACTAATTACCCTGTAACTACGAAAGCAAGGGAAATTTTGACGAAATGTTTGAAACCCCTATAAAAATGCTAAAAACAGCCTATTTTGTTAGTTAGAACTCAAGAAAAACCCACTACAAATTTTTATACTTGTTTTTTTAATAGTTTTATCACAAAAAGTGCATTTTATGATGAAATTGATAAAAAACCCAGGAATTTGTGGATATTTCTCATAGAAAAATATTGGCGCATGTGTGAATTTTCAGCAAATAATGCGGGGAAACGTTCCCGAGAGAAATCCACGAATGTGTGAGTCCGCGAATCCGAAGAAAGCAAATACAGGGGGTCCACTGTATTCTCAATTGCCATATGAAGCTCCAGGAATTGTTACATGGCCGGCCCCCTTCATTTAAGCTATTACAATTTATCAAACTGATGAAGCTAGAAAAAATATATATAAACTAATTTTTTGCTTATGACTTCCAGCTGCACCCTTATGATTATTTATGACTAATGAGTTTATCAAAATATACTTCATAGTAGTAACAAAACTTATTTTCGGCACTTCCTTCTTCAAGAGTGCCTTCTTTGCCTCCAATATCAGCTCGAAGCCGTTCTAATGCTTCCTTGTATGCTGCACCAATTATACAGATATTCTTGTCAGCTTCTATTATACTGGACAAGTGTTTCTGTTTCCCAATACCCTGGTAGATAAAGATGAGCCTCCTACTCCAGCTCTGCCTGTTTCTGTCAACATTCAAGTTATGTTGCCTCTTCCAGTAACTGTTCCCAAGGATATACTATTTCAGCCAATAAGACAAAATGGCATCCCCTTTCAAAGTCCTAACTGTCCTAAAGCGTCTTTTCCCAGATCTCCTGCTACAGTGGTGGCTCCAGCATACATTCACCCACTGGTTTATACCAAAAAGATAGGCTCAAAATCACAAAAAAATGTAATAAATTAAAATAAGTAAACTGATGGATATGTACCAATTTCTCAGCAAGAGATAATTGTAATTTACCTCCATTTTTATCAATTTACAAATCTCCCTCTCTATCTATCAATGTATGCAATTCCAGTTTTTGTGAAACTTTGCCTTTACTTACCACTTTTTCAACTCAATCTTAACCATGTTTAATCTTGAGAGGTACTATTAATATGGATCAGGGTGTTATCTTTAATCAGAAAGTATAAATCTAAAGCTTCTAGAACTAATTCTTCATACCTCCATTGATCTTAATATACTACTGAAGAATGAGTGGCTTTTATTCTTGGATGAAAATGTGATTTTTTTTCCTACGCAAGCCTTCTTAGACTTGTGCTTATCCATCCCTGTATGGAGACTGCTCTCATATCACAGGAGGGTCTTTGCATACTATTCTTTTTGCTAGAGTTGAGTCAATGACTTTCTATTTAACAAGTATTTGAGCTCTTACACAATATTAATTTCATCTGCTATGACAAGATTGCTTAACCATTGCTAAGCCTGGTTTATATCAATAAGTCCCTTAGAGGACAAAATTTTATTTGAGTGTATTCTGCTTAGTTTTATTTTTGAACTATATGTAATTCTTACTACAGCTTAATTACTAAGTATTAACATAATTACAATGCTACATCACATTCTTCCTCTGCAGGTCAAAACTCATTTTGAACTGCAGTGTCTACCTAAATCTTTACTGTCATATGTTAAATTCAGCCATGATTCACATAAACTAGTGCACCTTTACATTCTCTAAAAACAAAACAATTACTGTTAATTACTTTAAAGGGGTTTAGAAGCAACGTTAGAATAATTTCTTGAGTAACAAAACCCTTCAATATAAAAGATTAATAGAACACTATGTTGTTCCTTTGTTCAGAGTTCTAAATACTCTAGTTCCCAAAACATAAAAACAATCTACTGAAGACTTGCAGAACACCACAACTAACTAAATGGATTTTGGTACAGGCACTGAAAACTAATTTGAATTCAAGAAATTCTTAGAACCACTGTATACATATAGAAATTCCTTGACTACCAAAACTAAGTTACCTACAAATTACAATGTTATTTACATATGGCATATGTAATGTGTAAAGCTACATGACAGCTAACCCTTACAACATTTTTTATGATTCAACTGCATACAAAATAGAACTTAAAAAAACAAAAAAAACTAGAAACATGTCCTACATAACTACACTTTTGATTAAACTCCTTACACTTCCAAATAATGAAAATACTGAGTCACCTCAATCAGCAATCCATGATACTGATGTGATACTAACATTACCAGTAGTACCAACATGCTACCACCATTATTACCTAGACAGATGAAAACCTAGATCCGATTGGAATAAAAGAAAAAAATAATTTCATATATAACCACTAAAAGGGAAACAACGCTAATGTAAAATTTTTTATGATGGTGATGATGGGCAGGCCTAGACATATATCAAAATACCACAAATTGAAATAAAATAGAAATTTTCATAAAATACAATTTTTAAAATACCTATCCCCTATGATAGTTGTATTTTCCCTCATTAGGCAGGAGGATGATAGTGTGAAAAGTCAATTTTTTTTTTTTTTTTTTTTTTTTTTTTTTTTTTTTTTTTTTTTGGGGGGGGGGGGGGTGGGGGGGGGGGGGGTAAACTACTGGTTTGAGTGTATGTTTCCCCCTCTTCAGTTTCTTTTCCATTCATGTAAATGGGGAGGTTAGGGGGTTGATACAAAATACACAAGTATTTGGAAATACTTTTTCCCCTTTTACAATTTCTCTATTACAAATGAATCTTACCTTTTATTTGGGACAAAGCACAAAGATAAATAACAACCCAAGGACAACAAACTCTCACCCTGAACATGACACTAATTACCTAATAACTAGAGTCCATCTGCTGGTACTGTATCCAAGTGAGGTCTTTATTGAGCAGCAAGGACCTCTGAACAACGCTGGAGGCTCCGTTCCAAGAATATCAGTCTCACTACGATGAAAGTGGTACAAAACGCTTGGTGCCAACGATTCAACAATGATAAATTAATGAAGTCCTTATCTATCTCAAAATAGGCACCGTCTTACTCCCAAAAACTTGATAATTTCCTAAATAAACAAAAAAGGCTAGAGTATAGGTACCCTGATTATTAAGGCTATTGGTTTTCCTGCTGTAACAAGGGGACAAAACCCTCCATAATTCAAACAGAATCTTTATATGCTGCAAAAAGGGAGGCAAATATAGTTACATCACCACCGGGCAGCATTGACAACACTCTCAAGATATTTTCATAGAAACTGAAAGTAGGTGCTTTCCTTCACCTTTAAGAGTGGCAAGACAGAGGGGTTTAGATTGGAATGTGCTTCCCTGGCCAGATTCTTAAACAGAAAAGCCATAGTGTTCTTTGACACAGGCAGATCTGATTATTTAAGAATACAAAATAAGGATTTTAATACTGTGTCTACGGTCCCTAATACTTTGCATATATAAAAATACCACTCTCATTAGACGCAGGGAGGATTCTTCTCCATATGGCACAAAGGACAAACTGAGGATGTGAAAAGAACAAGAAAGAGCCTGGATTTAAAGTCCTTCTCTGCCCTGCAGAGGAGCAGAAAAAGGACTACTCCTCAGAAGGTAAAAACCAAGGTCAAGGCCAGTACAGTAACATCAGTTTTAATTGTCAAATCTCTTAGGATGGCTGAGTCTAAAGGTTCAAATGAAGTTTTAGCCCATAGGTTTAATAAAAGATTTAGGAATCTTGATTTGAAAGAAGCAGATTGGCTTCCTTGATGTCCAGGTTAAAAGAGATATATAGACCAATATGTCTTAATTCATATGGTAATGTGGAATGAAAACAGCAACACACATATCTTAATTGCAGCATAAATGAATAAAGAATAATTAGGTTATCTATAAAACGGTATGCTTGTGGATCCTGTATACACTGGCAAGTGACTGCTGAATCTTGTGGAAAAGATATCTTGAAAAGGGATTACCCCACAGATTCTTGCAGATTTGTGTGATGGGACCATTCTGATGAAAGAACTTGATCATACCAGCTCAGCTGGTCAGCCACAATATGTATTCATCCTTCTTGACACAAAACCAAACTGAGGTAAAATAAAAATGTTCCTTTCTTCTGCCCAGGTGACACTGCAGTTCATGATCAGGAACAAAGTTTCTCACTTTGTGCCCCCGATTGCTTAGGTCAGCCTGACAGGTAACACTGAAAATAGAACGAATATTCTTGCCCTGAACACACTCTTTCAATGCCTTCCACACTATTAATATTTCCTGCTGATCTATGCGGAACTCCTGTTCCTCCATGGCCACAACACCGACTCCTGTCTGCCAGGTACCACCAATCCTTGACCTTTAGTCAACGCATCTAAATACAATGTGAGGTCTGGGCTCTTCAACTGAAGGAAATGCCTGGTAACACAAGGTTGATGGCTCCACCAACTCAGGAACTCGCCTACCCTTGCAAACCAAAATTTACATGGAGCCAGGTTGAACTTTCCAGTTCCACTGATTCTTGACAAAGAACTGGATTGGCCTCATCCTTAACCCTCACAATCCAGCCTAAAATATATATTAAGCACAGCCCTAAACCAGGTTAAATTCAAGGATGGCCATATAATAAAAAATAAAACAAAATAAAAAAACACATCAAAGGAAAGAGTAACATGCATATGCACCTGGTATAAGAAAAAAATTCTTTAAAAATTTCTGTACCTTCCATGGGAAGTTGAAAGTAAATTTTTCCAACACTATGCAGGGTCTCTTACCAACACAGTCGTAATAAAAAATGTGCTAATTTTACCAAGTTATGTTTTTTTAAATAATTTTTCACATTTTACTTTGTAAAATTGCAATTATACCTCACACCACAATATCATAACAGATAAGAACAATCAGTAACAATTTCTGAGTATATTCATTGTAAAATATTTACGCCACATCCTTGGATGCCATGGTGGACAACATTCCCTTCGACATCTCTAAGGCAAACTGATCTCTCTCTCCTGTGCCAATTAGTTATTATAGTTGCTCCTGGTACAAACTTCTCTAAGAATGGCAAAGTCCCAGCAGAGACACCCATTTCTTGGCCGGCATGGGAGTGAAGGACAGAAATTCTCCTATAATTAAGAAAAATTGTCTTTAACTTCTGTCACAAAAGGCAAGAAATTCTTTGTATCTAATACCAGTCTCAGATAAATAATCTTCTGAGTTAAAAGTCAAGTTTGATTCTGGAATATTTTATATTCCCATCAGCTTGCTAATTTTCTTTTGCCCTCAAGCTCCTCTCTTGGTTGGATGGTAGAATCAGCCATTCATCTAGATAAGAGAAGCATTTTGAAGCCTAAAAGATGACCCCACTTCTCCAATTGGGACAGGACTAAATTCTTGGGCAGTAAAAATCAGGCTGAAACACACAGCCCAAAATTGAAACAACCTGGCCCTGAAAAATACAACATAGGCATTTCCTTGAACTGGGATAAATGGTTTGCGAAAGTGAGTGCCCAGCTTGTCTACTGACAGAATCCAATATTACTTCTAGGGCACTACTAGAAACCTACCTTGTTGCCTCCTAGTCAGGTGAATGAAGAAGTTTAGCTTGGAGATCCAGTAAAGGTCGCCATAACCCCAAACCTATTGGTACCAGGTAACTGAACTGTGTATAACGTCTGGAGACAACTCCGGTAACAAAAGGACTTCGCTGTGCCTTTTTTGTTTTTGCTAAAATAGAATCTACTCCCTGCTGCACAATCTGGGGCTTCTCCCTGTTGCAGAGGCAGGAGGGGAAATCTTTCAGTGAATTTGCTGGCGAAGGCTAAGAAAGTAGGGAAAGCTTCAGCATCACCAAACTGAGGTCCACCTCCAGGATCAGCAAAAACTGCATAAAATAGGCTTGACATTCTTGCTAATGGAGCCTGAGGGCTCACTGCATCACTGTTTAACAGTAACAGAATTTTTCCTGGGAGACACAACATCCTTTCTGGATCCCCAAAGGGCTGGTTTCAAGAAAGGGATGACTTACCTGATAGCTTAGGCATACTTCTTGGCACTTTGTGCCAACTAAAAAGCTGATTTTTGCTTTGGTTGTAGATACCTAAACACCTGTGAGTGATGTAACAACCAGGTCTCCACTTTCTCCACCTGCACGTAGTGCCCAAGGATGAGGCATCCTGCAAAGAATGTTTAAAGGGTGCTGTGCAATTATGTCGGTTTTCTGAGCTGGAGAGCTTAAAGACATAAAAGAAATGAAAATAACTATTCTTGTTCATATAGGTAAGTACACTCCTCCAGGGAGTCAAAAAAACTGCTATATCCTAGCATCCCAAGAACTCTATTAAGTACTAAGTCATTCACTAACTGCTGCTTTCCTGGAGGGAAAGCCAAAACTCTCTCTCAAGCTGTATAATTGATCTCGGCAAAGACAGCCTCTGCTCTCTCCTTGTTTGGATCCTGCAGTGGAAAAAAACTGAGCAACAAATGAGAGAATAAACCAACTCTACTAACTGCTTGGTCTCAGAAATAGCTCTTCTTTTCCTAATAAAGGGCTGAATAAAAAAGAAGAGCTCCTCAAAGAAACTTTCTCTTAAAGTAATTCTGCAGTAGTATCACACCAATTTAAGGAAGATTAACTGAATTAGGGGAGGGGAGAGCATCTGCCCTTGCCTCAGTAAGGAAGCCCTAAGGAGCATATATTCATCTACTAAAGTTCTTCAAAAAAAGTCAGGAAATTTACTAATGCAGCTGCTTATAGCCCTTTAACCCTTAAACGCGACTGGACGTATTTTACGTCGACATTTTTTGTCTCTCGGTGCCGACTGGACGTATTTTACGTCGACATACAAAAGTTTTTTTAAAAATTCGCGGAAAAATACTTTTAGGCCTACCAGCGAAAACTCTTGAATCACGCGCCTTGGGGGATGCTGGGAGTTCACGGATCAAGGTGTTGTTTTGTTTACAATCGTTACGCAGGCGCGCAAGCGCGAATTTCTTTCTTGCCGCACTAAAAAAGTATCTGTGACACATCTCTGAAATTATTTCGTCACTTTGACATAATTTTTGTACCATTTTAAATTAGCTGTTACATAGAGTATTATATATTGAAAATATGCGCATTTTTATGTAGAATACAACAAAAAAATACTCATGATTGTAGCTTTTTATCAGTTTTAAAGATATTTTCATATAAATAACGATAAGTGCCAAAATTTCAACCTTCGGTCAACTTTGACTCTACCGAAATGGTCGAAAAACGCAATTGTAAGCTAAAACTCTTATATTTAGTATATTCAATCATTTAACACTAACTTAATTTTTGCAACTAACTGGAAGTCTCTAGCACAATATTTCGATTTATGGTGAATTTATGAAAAACTTTTTTCCTTACGTCCGCGCGGTAACTCTTCCGAAAATAATCATACATGCGATTGTGGTAATGTTTGCACCATTTTAAATTAGCCGTTACATAAAGTTTTATATATGAAAATGTGCGCAATTTCATGCACAATACAACTAAGAACAACCCATGGTTGTAGCTTTTATCAATTTTGTGAAATCTTTTCATATAAAAAATGATAAGTGACAAATTTTCAACCTTCGGTCAAATTTTGACTCTACCGAAAATGTCGAAAAACGCCAATTGTAAGCTAAAACGCCTATATTCTAGTAATATTCAAGCATTTACCTTCATTTTGCAACAAATTGGAAGTCTCTAGCACAATATTTCGATTTATGGTGAATTTATGAAAAAAATAACATTTTCTTTACGTCCGCGCGGTAACTCTTCCGAAAAAATCATACGTGCGATTGTGGTAATGTTTGCACCATTTTTAAATTAGCCGTTACATAAAGTATATATGAAAATGTGCGCAATTTCATGTATAATACAACAATAAATAGTTGAAGGTTGTAGCTATTCTCATTTTCGAAATATTTGCATATAAATCACGATAAATAGAAAAAAAACCACGTTCGGTCAAATTTGACTCTACCGAAATGGTCGAAAAACGCAATTGTAAGATAAAACTCTTACAGTCTAGTAATATTCAGTCATTTATCTTCATCGTGAAACAAATTCGAAGTCTCTAGCACAATATTTAAATTTATGGTGAATTTTAAAAAAAACTTTCCTTCCCTCCGCGCGCGGATTCTCCGCCACAAATCTCCGAAATGCGTAAGTCCCATTCTCGGAATATTTGCTCGTTCATATTAGCATTTCATAGTTTTTTATATATGAAAATGTGCACAATTTCATGTAGAATAAAACGAAAAATATTTGAAAGTTGTAGCTTTTCTATTTCCGAAATAATTGCATATAAAAAAATATATATATAAAAAAATTCGACATCGGTCAACTTTAGCTCGTCAGATATGGTCGAAAACTGCATTTGTAAGCTAATATTCTTACAGTATAGTAATATTCAATCATTTGTCTTCATTCTGAAACATATTGGAAGTCTCTAGGACAATATTTAGATTTATGGTGAATTTTTGAAAAAAATGTGTTTACGTAAGCGCGTACGAATTCATGCATTATTTGTGATAATATTTTTCTCTGTGTTGCTTTATCGTTTTACAATGTGTATATATCAAAATGATTGCAATTTAGTGCACATTACAACGAAAAAAAAAAGTAACTTGTTACCTTCAACCGTTTTGCGCACAAGCGCGATTTGAATACAATCATATATGAAATTTCGTTTTTGCGCTATCATATATCGCATTATTTATATATGATAATGATAATTATTTTTTTCATTTCTGATGGTTGCATACTAAACTTCAAGCAATGACAAAAAAAGGAGCCAAAAATGAACTCTTAATCTTGAAAACTAAGCGCGCTGTGATTTTTTGAAAAAAATATTTTTTCCGCTTACGCGCTCACTCTCAAACCCCTCCGGCATACGGGAGTCATTTTTTTATTTACCGCTCCGCGTTTAAGGGATTAAAAAGCTGACAATAAAACTTATTCCTCTCTTAGGAACTTGAGAATCCCCTGAGGAAATAACTAACTTGCATCTTGGAAACAGATGCAGAGATCTTCCCAACACTGGCAGCAAGGCAGGAATAGTCTGTGGTGCTAATGACAAAACGACCTGCCAAAGAAAGAGCCAAACTAGTAGCACCAAATTAGTAGCAGTTAAAGATGCAGAATCAACTTGCCAGATCTGGGACGGCAGCAAGTGTTGGTGCTGTAGAGAAGACTTAGAGCGCCTAAAAATAGCCTTAAAAAAATTCCTAGTCATACATAAATGTATAAGACTGTGAAGGAACCACTGTTATCCAAGTGACAGTGGGGAAGTTCTAGATGCAAAGAAGGCGACTGAGAATGGTGGAGCAATGCCAGTGGAGAATGAGAACTCTGTGACACTGTACTATGGTATGGAACCATAGGCACCTCTATTCTAGAATGAGCATATTGATTACACATATACTACTCAATTCCAGCTGCAAGTAAACCACCTGCACATTGAACAAATGTGAAAAGAGACTGGCAGAACCAGAACATCTGGACGACTAAGAAATAGGATGAGTGCACCTGGCACCAGAGAAGCGCCCTCAAGAAGCCACTGAAGCACCCTTCAAAGGGAAATGTCACCAAACAGCAGTTAGAAGTAACAGAACACGAATAGGATCCTGAATACAGATGAAAGCCTGTGAACTCCTACAAGGCTTGAGAGACAGAATTAAATCTAGAATGAGCAAAGTGATCAACAACTAAATCACCTGCAACATACCTAGAACATCTTCATTTAATCTTGTTGCACACAAACCTTTGGAGATAAAGCGCCAACCTGTATGCAACTTGCTCCTGGTTGGCAAAGGAAGGATACTACATGCACATGACAATTTTCTATCCCAGGCATACCTCACTTTCCATTACCTCCAACAGTGGGGGGAGCATCACTCGACATGGCTAAGATAGGGAAGACTGGGATGGAGGGCACTGCCTCCTAATCTGCCTCAAGAGGAAAACTGAAAAACAATTCATTTGGGCTGGTATTGACGCACGTGTAGTGATGGTAAAACCCACACATTTTCTGAATGTGGTCATAACACCTGCTAGATTGCCTGAATGATACTGGGAGCTTTAAGTGGTGATGAGAAGCATCTATAGGGAGAAGGATTACTAGGCACACTGGAAGAGAGATAAGATCTACTCTGACAGGCCATGAAAACTTGATAAGCTCATACTTCTATCATTACTTCCTACTCTAGCTTTAGATGACTCTCCACTCTTTCCCTATTCTCATCAGCTTCCAGCCTCTTCTTGTAATTCAAATTACTTTCCATAACAGCTGGCTAATCAGCACACTAATGACAAAGGTCACTAAAAGAGCAAACACTCTTGCCTTCCATATTCAATATGTTTTGTAGTTACCTTCCTAAAAGACATCCTACGTAACAGACAAAACCAAATTAATACCAAACTATAACCCAAAAAATGATCCAGATCTGCAACAAGAATATCATCAACACTCTCCAACATATCGTCAAAGACTAAGAGAAAAAATGGAAAACAACAGATGCTTGAACCTATTAATTTTTTTGATAACACTATAGTCCTGCCTGATGCAGAAAATACAGCTATCATAATAAAGGGAAAATTAATTTTAAAAATTACTAATAAAGGGAAAATTCATTTAAAAAATCACTATAAATTTCAGTCCTTACTGTAATCTGTAGGTCAAATCATTCATAATGACAGGATATCTTGGTACAAAACTACACACATCCAAAGAAGAAGGTAAACATACAATATGTTACACCATGTCACTGACTTTCTGTTCAGAGTGGAAACGATTTACAATCCTCAGCAACAGTAAGATTACATGGATCATCTTGTGTGCTACATATAAAATATGTGCTACATATAAAATAAAATAAATTTAAAATTACTTGGGAGTCAGTATCACATAACATACTATTTCATAATTCTATATACATACCTTTCTAACCATTTCCACTGTAGATATCTATTAAAATACATGGAAGCTTCAAATTCCTTAAACGGCTCATTTGCAAGGAAGAGCTTGACATCTGCGGCGCATCCATTGAAAAGCTCTTTTTCCGAGGAATCTAGATTTTCTTTGCACGATGCAACTAATGATTCATTCAATATACCTAATATTTGCCATTCTAAAGACTGAAAATATAAGAAAAAATAGTTTTAATGCTTGTGCATATATCATAAGTTTACATGTTCACAGGCATACGCATAATGATATAATCAACAATGACATTTTTAAAAATAATTCCCACGTTTCACAAATAGAAACTTACGCTAAACACATCAAAAGGTACGTACAGTTAACCAAGGTGCTTCAAAACAGGAAATATTTCCCAAGCCACTCTCAAAGTTTATATTCCCCCACCACTAGAAGTGAAGGTTCCTTTTTCCCACATAGGCAGTCCCCGGTGATAGGGGGGTGCCTTGTTCTCAGTTGGGTGCTCAGTGAAAACCGCTATTAACCGAAACTTGGCGATTTATGCTACTATAACCAGTTAATGGCGGCGCTGTTACGTTGAGTATATTTCAATTTAACCAGACCACTGAGATGATTAACAGCTTTCCTAGGGCTGGCCCGAAGGACTAAATATTTTTACATGGATAGGAACCAATTGGTCACCTAGCAACGGACCTGCAGCTTAATGTGGGATCCGAACCACATTATATCGAGAAATGAATTTCTATCCCCAAAAATAAATTCCTCTGATTCCGCGTTGGCCGAGCCAGGATTTGAACTTCGGACCACCGGATTGGCAGCCGAGCGTGAAAACCACTTGTCCAGCGAGGAACGGCGCCTCTATTAGGTATGATGTGGCACCATGACTATTATCGACACCTAACCGAAACTCGGTACATTGTGGCGCCTTAAATGCCATAAAACCAGATGGCCATTAAAAGTCTGCCAATAACCGGGGACTGCCTCTGCAATCATTACCTTATGGTTCCTCCTATGTGATGCTTAGGTTTGAAGGCAAGAATTGAATTAATTGATTGTGTCTATTAAACCTGGCATCACAACATCTAGGTTATTGACACCGAAATAAATTTAAATAGAAAAAAATTCCAAATTTTAAATAAATTTCATATAAAAATCTATATATAAAATTAAATATATACTATGCATATAAAAATTTGGTTTTGTTACAAATATGTAGAAAGTTTCTTACATAGACAATCTATGTATAATTTAAATTTGGTTGAGGAGACCTGCCTCCCCCATAAATATATATAACTGCTCTGTATTACAATCCTTTCCAAGAATTGTAGCTAGAATAAAATTACCTACTCTGTCACGACCCCAAGACAGGACCCTATGTCTCAAATTCCCAAATCTGGGACATTCAATCAGAATATGTTTCAGAGTCAATGGCACAGTACAGTTCTCGCAAAATGGAGGATTTTCACGGGACATCAAGAACCCATGAGTGAGTCTAACAAGGATACACTGATGACGGGATACTGCACATTTTTTTTATTAGTTATCCTCCCACTGGGACTGCCAACATTTTCTAATTCTCTGACCTACTAGAGGATATAAATCCTGATATGGTAGTAGGCATCTTGTGGGTTCTAGGGAGCTGACTGCCAACTTTGCAAGTTGGTCAGCTTTCTCATTCCCAGCCACCCCAACATGGGAAGGACCCAACAGAACTTCATTTCTTTCCCTCTTCTTTGAAGGCAACAAAACAGTTCAGACTAAGAATTTGATTTCTCAACATTCATAAGGTTGACTGGAATGGTTTATTTTTATCTAAACATACATACACATGTGAGTATATACGTATCTGTATGTCAACATAACTGCATATGTCCCATTTACATCATATCTTACTGCACAAAACTTTGTCAGAAAACATTCAAAACTAATAAGCTGAAAAATTTTGAAATTCCGACTGTGATAATTTTCCTGTCAAGATTAGTATTTCACTGTTCCTTGAAATTTGGGACAACACACAAACCTTTGACTGTCCAGAATGTTTTGCTTTCTATTCTCTAGGCAACTTGGTCATTTGAGGTATTTACCAATAACCATGGGTCAAAACACGATGACCTGTTACGGATGAACTAGTGGGTCAAAACATGATGACCTGTTATGGATGAACTACACGTGATTAAATAAACATGAAAAATTTTGAATAACAATTTGTTTTTCCTCAGTACCAGTACATAAACCATTGCATTTTAATAGCAGTATCTTTCAATGTGAGCTGGAAACCAATCTTAACAGGTGGAGAGAAGGTGAGAGGAGACTGCCCCTCACTCACCAATTTTCACACTCCCTTTACCTTCGGCCACAAGGAGTGAGTGGAGTGGCTGAGTTGGGATTAAATATAAAAGGCTTTGATTTGTACACAATCGGATGAAAACATTTCTGATTTTTTTGGAAGAGTTACCGCGCGGACGTAAGAAAGATTTTTTCATAAAATTCACCATAATCAAAAATATTGTGCTAGAGACTTCCAATTTGTTGCAAAATAAAGGTAAATGATTGAATATTACTAGAATGTAATAGTTTTGGCTTACAATTGCGTTTTTCGACCATTTCCATCGAGTCAAAGTTGACCAAAGGTTAATATTTTGGCACTTATTATTTATATGAAAATATTTCAAAACTGATAAAAGCTACAACCATGGATTGTTTTTAGTTGTATTCTACATAAAATTGCGCACATTTTCATATATAAAACTTTATGTAACGGCTAATATAAAATGGTACAAACATTACAACAATCGGACAAAAAAATTTCTGATTTTTTCGGAGTTACCACATAAATCGAAATATTGTGCTAGAGACTTCCAATTTGTTGCAAAATGAAGGTAAAAGATCGAATATTACTAGAATGTAAGAGTTTTAGCTTACAATTGCGTTTTTCGACCATTTTGGTAGAGTCAAATTTGACCGAAGGTTGAAATTTTGGCACATCATTATTTATATGAAAATATTTCAAAACTGATAAAAGCTACAACCATGGATTGGTTTTTTGTTGTATTCTACAATGACAAATTGGCAACACCATTTTCATATATAAACTTTAATGATAAGCTAATAGAAAAAACGGTGCAAACATTACGACAATCGGACAAAAAAATTTATGATTTTTTTGGAAGAGTTACCGCATGGACGTAAGGAAAAAGTTTTTTCAAAAATTCACCATAAATCGAAATATTGTGCTAGAGACTTCCAATTTGTTGCAAAATAAAGGCAAATAATTGAATATTACTAGAATGTAAGAGTTTTAGCTTACAATTGCATTTTTCGACCATTTCGCTCAAGTCAAATTGACCGAAGGTTGAAATTTTGTCACTTAACGTTATTTATATGAAAATATTTCAAAACTTATAAAAGCTACAACCATGAGTTGTTTTTTGTTGGATTCTACATGAAATTGCACACATTTCCATATATAAAACTTTATGTAACACCTTATATAAAACGGTGCAAACATTACGACAATCGGATGAAAAAATTTATGATTTTTTCGGAAGAGTTACCGCGCTGACGATTGTAAAATTAAGATAAAAGATTGAATATTACTAGAATATAAGAGTTTTAGCTTAAAATTACATTTTTCTACCATTTTGGTAGCCATATTTGACCGAAGGTTGAAATTTTGGCACATCGTTATTTTTAAAAAATATTTCAAAACTGATAAAAGCTACAACCATGGGTTGTTTTTTGTTGTATTCTACATGAAATTGCACACATTTTCATATATAAAACTCTATGTAACGGCTAATATAAAATGGTGCAAATATTATCTCAGTGACAAAATGATTTCTGAGATGTGTCGCTGATGCTTTTTAGTGCGAGAAGAAAGAAATTCATGCTAGCACACCTGGGTAACGATTGTAAACAAAATAACAGCTTGATCTGTGAACTCCCAGCATCCCTCAAGGTGTGTGATTCAAAAGTTTTTGCCAAGTAGGCCTATAACTATTTTTCAGCGAATTTTTTAAAAAACTTTTTTGCGTCAACGTTCATACGTCAATTCGGCACCCAACAGACAATTTTCGTCAACGTTTAATATGTCCAATAGGCGTTTAAGGGTTAATAAAAGAAGACTCCTTTTGTTCCACAGGGCACTGCCCTCTGAAACAAGAGAAGATCCCTAAGAGTATGTAACCCAATCGCAAACACCCTCTCTCCCCTCCCCACCTGACAAAACGAGTGAGGAGGCTAAAGGAGATATCTCTCCCAAAGGAGCAAACACTTTAAGAATGAATACCGGGAGAGAAAAACTGAGGGTGAACGCCCCAAAGTTCCCTCCCTTTAATTCTTAAAAGTGAAAGCGCAAATAACTATTTTAATAAAAATGATATTGTAATGATACAATTAAGTTTGTTCATACTTACCTGGCAGATATATATATAGCTGTATTTTTCCGAATCCGACAGAAATTTAAACACTTACGACACACGCAGTGGGAGTCAGGTGGTTAGTACCCATTCCCGCCGCTGGGAGGCGCGGTATCAGGAATCATTCCCATTTTCTATTCATAATTTTTATTTCCACTGTCTCCTGAGGGGAGGTGGGTGGGTACTTGATTATATATATCTGCCAGGTAAGTATGAACAAACTAATTGTATCATTACAATATCATTTTGTTCATGAAACTACCTGTCAGATATATATATATAGGCTGAATCCCACCTTTGGTGGTGGGAGTAGACAGAATAGAAGATTTTAGGAAACATATATATGCAGATAATTGATATCTTGATTCCTTACCTGTTAGCATAGCTGACTTCGTGGTTTACTGCCGCGTAAGTCTGCTTGTGCTACTAGAGTTGCCAGCGAGGTAGAGGACCTATATAGCTGGTGCACTCCAGATGATCTGTCAACAGGGGCGAGACACGACGTGACTAGACCATTGACCATACAAATGAGGGCAACGAAGTAAAAAACCAAACCACCTGGCGTAGCCTACCAAAAGTATCCACAGTAGACTAAGCTAATGGAAGGGAGATCCGCCGCAGGCGGTCAACCCCACAACCATAACACAAGTTTAAAAACTCCCTAAACCATTAAAGGATAGGATGAGCGCTACCTCCTGCCCCCAAAACAGTGTCTGCAGCGACGTTATGGTCCGAGCGAGTAACAATTTTCGTATGTTGCTTTCAACCTCCCGCAGGTAGTGTGAAGCGAACACCGAATTGCTTCGCCAATAAGTGGCGCCCAAAATATCTTGATTGCCATATTTTTGTGAAAAGCCACCGAAGTAGCAATAGCCCTCACTCGTGGGCTTTCACTTTCAGAAGCTCCATGTCACCTTTCACTACACTTTTCATGGGCTTCCTTAACCGTACTTCTTAAGAAGAACGCCCAGTGCATTCTTCGACATCGGAAGATCTGGTTTTTACACAGAGCACCACAAGTTCTCCGAAGAACCTCTGCATGCTCTGTTCTCTGCAAATAAAAACTTGAGAGCCCTGACAGGACACAGGACTCTCTCAGCTTCAGGTCCCACTAGCTCCGACAACCCTTGATCTCGAACGTCCTCGGCCAAGGGTTGGAAGGGTTCTCGTTCTTTGCTAAGAACGTAGGACTTAAGGAACAAACTGCACTATGATCTTGAACCCAATATGCTTGCTTATGACTTGAATTTCGCTAACCCTCTTCGCCGTCGCCAGAGCGGTTAGGAAAATGGTCTTCTTAGTAAGATTCCTAAGCGAGGCTAAATGGAGCGGTTCAAATTGACTCGACATGAGAAACTTCAGTACCACGTCTAAGTTCCACGATGGTACTTTACGGTTGGAGAACTTTCACAGTCTCAAATGATCTAATGAGATCATGAATGTCTCTATCATTCGCTAAGTCGAGTCCTCCTATGTCTGAAGACCACAGAAAGCACGCTTCTGTAGCCTTTAATCGTGTGAACGGCTAGTTTCGCTTCTTTCCTAAGGTGAAGAAGGAAATCTGCTATCTGGCTCAAACAGAGTTGAGGTGGAGGAAATGCCCTTCCTTCTGCACCAACTTCTAAAGACAGCCCACTTTGATTGGTAAACTGCGATTGAGGAGGGCCTCCTTGCGGTGGCAATCGCCGTTGCCACAGGTCTTGAAAAACCCCTGCCTCTGGCCAACTTCTTGATAGTCTGAACGCAGTCAGACTCAGAGCGGGGAGGTTTTTGTGGTACCTCTCGAAGTGGGGCTGTCTGAGTAGATCTTTCCTTAGGGGCAGAGTCTCGGAAAGTCTACTAGGAAGGACATCACCTCCGTGAAACCAGTCGGCCGCTGGCCAGAAGGGGGCGATGAGGGTCATTCTCACTCTTCTGATGCCGCGAACTTCCTCATTACTTCCCGAGGATTTTGAATGGGGTGGGGGAAAAGCGTAAATGTCTAGTCCCGACCAATTCCACAGTAGGGCGTCTACTGCCACTGCTCCCGGGGTCCAGAACTGGGGGAGCAATACAGCGGAAGTCTCTTCGTTCGGGAAGTTGCGAAAACGTCCACATGAGGACGTCCCCACAGCTTCCATAGCGCCTGGCATACTTCCTGATGAAGGGTCCATTCCGTCAGCAGAAGCTGTCCTTGCCGACTGAGAAGGTCCGCTCGCACGTTTTTTCCACGCCTGACACAAACCTTGTCAGAATCGTGACGTTTTGCGACTTCGCCCAAATCAGGATATTCCTTGCGATGACGAACAGAAGAGAGTGAGTTCCCCCCTGTTTCCTGAGGTATGCCAAGGCTGTGGTGTTGTCCGAGTTTATCTGAACCACTTTGCTGGAGACTTCCTCCTCGAAGAACCTTAGAGCAAGGTAAACCGCTGAAAGTTCTTTAGATTGATGTGCCAGGACACCTGTTCCCCTCTCCAGGTCCTGACACTTCTCTCCCTCCAGTGTTGCTCCCCAACCCGTGGAGGACGACGTCGGAGAACAACACTAGGTCGGGGTTCCGAAGCTTGAGCGAAAGTCCTTCCGCAAGCTTCTTTGGATCCAACCACCATTTGAGGTGCTTTTTTCACTTCCTCCGTCAAAAACAAGACCTCTTCTAGATCTGTTTGCGTGACCAATTGCTTGAGAGGAAGAACTGAAGTGGTCGGAGGTGCAACCTTCCCAGAGAAACAAACTTCTCCAGTGAGGAAATGGTCCCCAGGCAGACTCATCCATTCCCTCACCGAGCATGTTTCCTTCCCTAGAAAGGCCGACACTTTGTCCAGGCATTGAAGTTGTCGCCCCTGGGACGGAAAAAGCCCGAAAAGCCACTGAGTCCATCTGAATCCCCAGATAGGACTAAGGATTGGGAAGGAGTCAGATGCGACTTCTCGAGATTCACCAGAAGTCCCAGGACCTCGCTAACGACAGAGTCGTGTGAAGGTCCTTCAGACACCTGTCTTGCGATGAGGCTCGAATAAGCCAGTCTCTAGGTAGAGAGAGATCCTTATTTCCGCAAGATGGAGCCACCTCGCAACGTTCTTCATAAGACTTGGTGAAAACCATCGGCGCCGTGCTGAGACCGAAGCAGAGTGCCCTGAATTGGAAAATCTTCCCTTTCAGTACAAACCGCAGGTATTGCTGATCGGGGATGGATGGGGACGTGAAAGTATGCGTCCTGAAGGTCTAACGAGACCATCCAATCCCACCCCCGGTCTTAAAGCTGCAAGCACCGGATTTGAGGTGTCTCCATCTTGAACTTCTGCTTGGTAACGAAGCGATTTAGACTGCTGACATCCAGAACGGGCGCCAGCCACTGACTGCTTCGGCACTAGGAACAGACGGTTGTAAAAACCCAAACCCCCGGCGAACTCCGGTCGAAGACCTGTTCCACTGCCTGCTTCTCCGATCATTTGATCTAGTAGATCGTGAAGCCTCTGCTTTTCTCCCTGATACGACGGAGACAAATCCTTTGGTGTCGAAGACAGCGGGTAGCATCAGGAAAGGAATTCTGTACCCCTTCTGACGATGTCCAGAGACAAGCGTCGGCACCTCTCTCTTCCCAAGCTTTCGCGAAATGTAGAAGCCTGGCTCCTACCGGTGTCTGAAGGACTTCCCTCTCACTTCTTGCTCTTGGAAGGAGCGGGGAGTCTTGCCTCTGAAAGAGCCTCTTCCTCGAGGGGCTGGTCTTCGAGAAGAAGCGGATCGAAAGGGCTTCGATTCTTCAAAGCAGAGGACCCAGAAGACGAAGAAGTAGTAGGCTTCCTAGAAGACTGTGCCAGAAGGTGGCTTGAGTTGCTTTCTCCTGGAGACTGGCAGCTATGTCCTTTACCATAGACTGGGGAAGAGATGTTTCTGAGAAAGGAGCGAAAAGAAGATCCGCTTTTTGCGCTGGTGAGACCGACTTTGCAGTAAAATTGCAAAAAAGTGCTCTTTTCTTAAGCAGTCCCGTGCTGAAATGAGCAGCCAATTCCTCAGAACCATCCCTGACAGCCTTGTCCATGCAAGACAATACACTGGACAGCTCCCCCAGACTGATGGAATCAGAACTCCTGGACCTGGCATCAATACTCCCAGGCACCAGTCAAGAAAATTAAAGACCTCTAGTGTCCTGAAGAGGCCTTTAAGGTGAAAGTCTAACTCGCTATGTGTCCACGAGACCTTCGAGGAAGACAAAAAAGATCTTCTGGTGGCGTCTACAATACTACCAAAGTCTCCTTGAGCTGAGGCTGGAAGCTTAACTCCGACGTTTTCTCCCCGTCTCATACCACATACCAGCTTTGCCACCGAGTCTTGAAGGTGGTAAAGCGAAAGAAGTCTTGCCTGAAGCTTTCCTCTTTTCCATCCAATCATGGACCTTTCTAAAAGCTTGCTTCCGTAGAAAGCGACTTCTTCATTCTCACAAAGCCCGAGATCTTAGCAGCTTTGAAGACGAAAACTGAGAGGGAGGAGTACGTGGAGCTTCAGGTTGGAAAGTGTCCGCAAAGACTGACTGTAGTAAACGAGTCAAAACCTTGTAGTCCGTCGAAACTGGAGCCAACTGCTGTTCTTCGTCCACTTCGACGAAAGCGTCACTAATTTCCTCTTCAGACACTGGAGAAGTCGGAGGAAGTAAAGAAGAGTCCCGAGCTTTCTCAAAAGAGAAACGAACGGCGAACAGGAAGAGTTCCCGCCTCCGCTTGTGCTTGCGGAAGTGGAAAAAAACTGACGTCCGTAGGCGCGCGTTTGGCGTCCGAAAGCCAATCTACTGGCGCCGACTGAAGCGCGCTCAAACGCCGCAAGGTGTACACCTGGCGTCCACTTGTGCGCGCTGAGCGTCCACTGGTGCGCGCCGAGCGTCCACTGGTGCGCGCCGAGCGTCCACTGGTGCGCGCCGAGCGTCCACTGGTGCGCGCCGAGCGTCCACTGGTGCGCGCCGAGCGTCCACATGGTGCGCGCCGAGCGTCCACTACAAACTCGCTGAGCATCCACTGGCGCTCGCGAAAACTTGCACCGAGTCACGTTCGGCGTCCACTAAAGCGCGTTTGACTTTCACAGAAGCGCGCTCGGCATCTAAAGAACTCGCTTCTTATCCACAAGTTTCGTAGCAGCGGAAACAACCGCTTCACGAGAGCGAGAAACGAATTTCTCGCCTCCTCTAGAAAGTTGCTGGGGAGCAGAACGAACTCTAGAGGGAGACTCAAACGGAGAGAGAGACGAGCGCGGAGGGAGGGAGAGGGAGAACGCCTCGACCTCTTCACAGGAAGATTGTCATCCTTCTTACGGCGACGTGGAACAGTCTCTCTCGAAGGAAAAACATCTCGAAGTTGCTGCTGAAGAGACTGGAGAATCTTGCTTGTAGGTGAAGCCTCCTTTTCTGGGGAGGGGCTGATCCTGTGAGCAGGCGAGTGGCGAGGGGACGCCTTCTTGCTACTCCCAGGAACCGCCACTTCACGCACCTTAGAGCGACTGCGGCGCTCGAAAGAAACATCTAGGGAAGACTCCGCCTCCGAATAATCCTTACGCTTCTTCTGCGGAGGAAAAGCAGCAAAGCACTATCAGGCGACGAGCAAAGTTCCGGAGAACAACTTGGACGTGAAGCGTCCCGAACGCGAGCCGTCCTTTTCAGCGGACGTGATGCGGTATGAGAGCTCCACCCCTTTCGCGGGAGGAAGCTTCAGAAGAAGAAAAGCACTCCTTGAGAAGACGTGCACGCGCACGCTCCTTGGCATCTGGGTAGGTTCGTCAGAAGCTGCCGAAGGCACGCCAGATCGGTGGGGGTTCCTCGTAACCCTCCTTCGACTTTCGACATGTCTCTCCCCGTAATCTGGGAGTCAAGCAGAGGTCTAGGTCTAGATGCGGAATGAGGGCCGATCTGACGCACCCTCCACTACACAAGGGGCACTTTCACTGCACTTCTCTTCACTTTTGCTCTCCAGAGCTAACACTTTTGATTCTAAGTACGAATCGATCAAGAATTAGCGATAATGTATTACCTTCTACCGACACTGTCTCAGGGGCCGAGGCAACACTACAGGGGTAGGAGCATAATCTACAGAAGGAGGGTTAGCAGGAGAATAATTTAAATCTTGCCTACCTGAAACACTCCTGGAGGAAGACCTCCTTAACCTATCTCGCTCAAGTTTCTTAAGATAAGTTCATACGCCTTCCATTCCGACTCTGTTAGTCTTTCACCACTCCTTACAACGACTTTCAACGTACATTCATTCCCCCTGCAAACTTTACAAACAGAATGTTGGGTCTACTGAAGCTTTCAGTAGCCTACCTCTACATTCAGACATGGAACAAAATCTAGCGCTAGCAGAACTAGACCCTGACATCTTGATCAAAGAAAAATCAATACCAAAATTCAAATCAAACAAAGTCAACGTGTGCCAAGACACCGATCCAATTCAGATACCAAAGAAAAACCAAAAGGGGATACTCAAGTAGCTAGTAAGTTTCCAAAATCTGGACGGAGGTGCTGCAAACAGGTGTTTCCAGCACCGGCGACAGAAAAAATTTATGAATAGAAAATGGAATGATTCCTGATACCCGCCTCCCAGCGGCGGGAATGGGTACTAACCACCACCTGACTCCCACTGCGTGTGTCGTAAGTGTTTAAATTTCTGTCGGATTCGGAAAAATACAGCTATATATATATCTGACAGGTAGTTTCATGAACAAAATAACAAATATACTGTCTCGCCCTTAATATCAAAGGGGGTGAGGATGTGATAAGGGTGTATACTATGCCCTTGCTGCTGATCCCGAGGCACACTCTGGGGTAGGTGGCTTGTAAGGCTATCACAAAAAATGGGTTGGAACATTAATACATATCAACAGATCCCATTGGGAAAATTGAGGTTAATGACAATCAGTAAGGGCTCACAAAAAATACGATGAAGGTATGTTTACATCCTGGCTGGCGGGTCTTCCTGCCTACCGGACAGTAGTTACTGCCTAACCACCTTGTTCAAGAGTTTTAATGGCTGTGTTCCAGCTTTGCTACAAAGTAATTCCTAATGTAAAGGACCGAAGGTTTGTATATCATGTACGAACGACACTACATATTAAGAAAACCACACTTGAGCCTACGCAGCTAGTCTAACATAGCTGCTAACTTAGGTTACGTTGTTATTGGCAAAACCTAACCAATCAGATTTCACACACTTTCCTACAAAGCATAAGGAGTTCGTCTCTGCTTGTTGTAGATGACATAAAACATAAACAGAAAATAATCATAACACTGTACAGGTGAAATAGCCAGAAATCATCAAAATATAGTCTAAGTTGATCATAACCATGTTTAGCAGCATGAAGAAATATGACAGAAACGTCAACATTCCAGCATTATCTGGTAAGAAACAGGTAAATAAGACAGTCCTATAGTAGATTCACATCAACTGTGCATTTGATGTCTAGGCCAGTCCCTTATGACAGTCCTGATTAGCTGTTGATAAGCCAATCACAGGGCTGGAAACTCTGTCTCTCTGGGGAGTTCACATAGGCAGGATGCATGCTCCACCTCTGCTGAGGGATACCTTTTGAAAGATGTATCCCTCAGAAGAGGTGCAACATAAATCCTACCCGTGTGAACTCTCGAGAGACTGAGAATTTCCAGCCCTGTGGCTTATCAACAGCCAATCAGGAGCGTCGTAAGGGACTGGCCTAGACATCAAATGCACGGTTGATGTGAATCTACTATAGTAAACTAGCCAAGCATATTTTGATTTTTTTTAAAATGCCAACTGCATCAAACAATGTGAAGATACAACTAAATTTAACAGTAGGAAAGATTAATTCCAAATAATATGTTATTGTTATAATACAATTAAGTTTGTTCATACTTACCTGGCAAGATATATATATAGCTGGTATTTCTGAAGTCCGACAGAATTTTAAAAATTCGCGGCACACACGCAGTGGGCGGCCAGGTGGTAGTACCCATTCCCGCCGTGGGAGGCGGATATCAGGAAACTATTCCCATCTTCTATTCATATTTTATCAGTGCCACTGTCTCCTGAGGGGAGGTGGGTGGGCACTTTAATTATATATATCTGCCAGTAAGTATGAACAAACTTAATTGTATTTATAACAATAACATTTTGTTCATGAAACTTACCTGACAGATATATATATAGCTGAATCCCACCTTCGGATGGTGGGAAGAGACAGAATAGGATTTTTTGGGAAAACTTAAATTAAGTAGAGATATACATCTTAGTTCCTCACCTGTTAGCATAGCCGACTTCGTGATTACTGTCACCAAAGTCTGCTTCTGCGTTACTAGAGTTGCCAGCGAGGTAGACGACCTGTAATGCTGGTGCGCTCTAAATGATCTATCAACGGGGGCGTGACCACAATGTGACTAGACCATATGACCATACTTCTGAGGGCAACGAAGCTAAAACCACCACCTGACCTAACCTATCAAAGTTAGTTCCATAACTTCTAGGCTAAAGAAAAGGAACGCGCCTCAAGCGACAACCCTTCATAGTTAAAAGCACACCTATCCCTTTTCTATAGGATAGGATTCGTGTTGCTTCCTGCCCCAATAATATATCTACGGATATGTATGGTCCTAGCGACTTACGGATCTGAAATGTCGTCTTCACATCCCGTCGGGAGTGTGAAGCGAACACAGAGTTGCTTCGCTAAAGCGTGGCACTCAGGATGTTACTGAGTGTCACGCTCTGTTGAAATGCTTCCGAGGCCGCGCCCTCACCTCTTGAGCATTCATATTAAGAAAAAATCTCAAATCTTTATGCAAACATAATGAATGAGACCCTTTAAAAGAACTCCTTGGCTATAATTCCAGGGTGTTCTTGGACATGAACCAGTCTGGTCGTTTTACGGAAAACACCGCAGATTGTCGGGAGTGTGAGCGCAACACAGAGTTGCTTCGCTAAAGCGTGGCACTCAGGATGTTACTGAGTGTCATGCTCTGTTGAAATGCTTCCGAGGCCGCGCCCTCACCTCTTGAGCACTTCATATTAAGAAAATCTCAAATCTTTATGCAAACACAATGAATGAGACCTCTTAAAAGAACTCCTTGGCTATAATGCCAGGGTGTTTTTGGACATGAACCAGTCTGGTCTTTTTACGGAACACCGCAGATTGTCCGTTGACCTTGACTTTCTATAGTTTTATCAAGATAAAACTTGAGAGAACCCTACAGGGCACAGGACTCTGTAATGCCCTTGCCCAATAATTTGTGCCATACCCTTGGTCTCCAAGCCTTCGGGTCAAGGGTTAGACAGGTTTTCGTTCTTATCAAGACGGAATGCTTTAGAGGACAGACCGCATTATGTCCTTTCAAAGCCAAAAACCTCTGATGATGGCTAAAACCTCACTAACCCTCTTGGTCGTGGCTAGAGCGGTTAGAATATTAGCCTTTCTGGTCACGTGTATTAAGTTCGCAGAAAGGATAGGTTCGAATTGCTTTTGGCAGCAGAAACTCAGACTAAGTCTAAGTTCCATGCCGGCAACCTTTGATCCAAAGAATTTTAAGATCTCCACAGACCTCAAAGATCGTGAAGCTTTGTTGTTTGACAGAACCGAATCTCTGAGCCTAGAGGCGTCAACAACATATTTGCATATTCTACAATAGTTAGGACTTCTAGCTTATCTCATACTTCAGACGGAAAGATAGAACCATAAGGAACTTCACAGAGGTCGAGGTGGAGGAACAGTCATTTCCCTTCATATCTCCAGAAACGGCCTCCTCCGATTGAACCTGAAAATAGGCAGCACTGCTTTGCCTTGGCCAAGAGGCTGCCATTACTCTTGAAGATCTTATCGCTCTGTACCGTTGAAGACGAAGGTAGATATTGAATGCAACCTACGTCTTCACCAGACAAATCGAGAGAAGGATCCTCAAGATTCTGCACCTGTGCCTACAAATGACTGAAAACGCTAAACCGCTATTTCATTGCTGTCCATGAGAAGTCGTAGTTGCAATGAAAGCGGGGCGTTCTTCAGTAATGAAAACACAGGGGAAAGCTGCCTGAAGAACTGCTTCTCATGGCTGAACATTTGGAAGTAGAGCTGTCAGGGGTCGGAGAGTAGGCGATGTCTTTTGACATATCTGTTAATTCGGGTTGAACAATGAACAATTGTACACCTACGAATATGAGATATTTTAAAGACAAACCCAGATGTCTGCAAAATCATTCGCATTATCGCAGTGTGATGCAGCGGGAGACTTGTACAGACTTCTGTTACCGTGCGTTAAACAGAAAGATGAAAGAGTCTAAGAGATATCTCTGTTGAAAATTCTCGCAATATCGAAGGCGATGGAATCTATCGTCACAGCAGTAGATGGTCCTTCATAATTGCGAGAAACCCCGTTAATCAGAGACCTAAGTCCATGATTGTTGGGCAGAGATACGGTTCGGTAGTCAATCAAAGCAGGAGAGAGAGAGAGAGACATAACCAACCGTGCATCTCGGAGGCCCAGCTGATACTGAGCTGCTATCAGGCAGTTCAATACGCAGTAGCTGAGCTTGCGCTCCCGCTGACCTCGTCATCCTGAGTTGCCAGGTAGTCCATATTCCACAAAGGAATGCGTTCGGCTAGAACCACCGAGCATAAAAGATATGCTCGAGCAATTATATTTTAGGCGAACGAATTTTCGGTAAATATAAAAGTTGAAAGGTGTTGTCGTGACAAAACCATAAGTATATAAAATTGAAACAAACTCCTGGGAGGTTGCAGGCAACCCAGAGTTTGCAGTTCAATTAGAAATACTTTCTCGTCTAAGTCGCAATCTGTAGAATAACTAGATATGCGCCTACCCCTCGGACATTCAACTGCTATTAGAATCATGTCCCGCGAGGTTTAATATACGTAGTATATTTATTTAAGGATTCTGAACACGATCTCATCCTGAAATTCTTTCCTTCAGAAAACAAAATAAGGATAATGGAGATCGACCACTTTCGATCTCTATCAGAGAGAGTGAAGGAGAAGTTCCTCGAAGGAAACGCTTCAATTGGTGAACAGAATACTAACTGCCTGAGTTGCCAGCTACTCCCTTTACGAAGGAATAGGTAATGATATTATCGAGCAAAAGGAAACTCTCCAAGAAGGCCTATTAAAACGAAACAGAATTCGCTAAAAACAGAAGCTGAGTCGGTGTTGTCGTAACAATACCTGAAGAGTTGTTGTTCTTCCCTCCGAAAACTCTTGGAAGGTTGAAGGGAGTGTCAAATAAATACATTAGAACACGTTCTTTCGGCTTCTATCCGCAGAGGTAAATCGATATGCGTATATGACTTGACCATGCGTTAGCAAAATGACGCAAAGATAAACTACGTAAGTATGTAGTAATTTGAACATCGAATTCTCTACTACATCTTTCCTCGACGAGGAAGAGAGAAAGAAAGGAAAACGACTGTCCACGCTCTAATGAATGAGGCTTTTTTAAAAGAACTCCTTGTACTCTTACCAAGACTCTTTTCCAAGAAAAGGGGAGTAATATTTGAATAGAGATCATCAAGAGAGAACCGAGGATCGAAAAGGACCGTTCAATGTTCTTATGATATTGGACATAAGACTTCCTGGATCTAGTCTACAAGTCTTTTTCTTACTCCCCGGATGAGCCTCTGAAAATGAATGAGAGCTCTTCCGAAATTTGTTAAAGAGTTTATCCGCTTAAACGATAAAAAACGTTAAAATCTATGTCAATGAGAACTACCCCATTTATGAGGGGTCCCCCACTTAAATGACAAAACGTTTAATATCTTGACAATGGGGAAAACGTCCTTACCTTGACAAAACTATTAGCACTTTGCTAATAGGGGGGGAAAACCCTTACATGACCGAAAGTCACCCAGGAATCCGAGTATATAATCTTCCCGATTCTCAGAGAAATCGATGAGAGGAAAGAGGGATCGAAGAAAAAATTCGGGTATGTTTCTCCGCTAACTCCGAATTCTTTTTTGTAAGGAATGTCCTGTGGAGAGTCCTGAAAAAAACCTCATCTTGACGAGCGTTTATAAAGCGTCAAGCGTCCTAAGAAACGTCGTGAACAGCAAATAAGACGCCTTTACTCTCGCAAAGCGTCCTGCCGAGCTTCCACCGAAGCGTCCTGGCGAATGTCCACAAAAGCGTCCTGCTGAGCGTCCTCAAAAGCGTCCTGCTGAGCGTCCTCAAAAGCGTCCTGGAAAGCGTCCTGCTGAGCGTCCTCAAAAAAAACGTCCTGCTTAGCTACGAGCGTGTCTGAGCAGAGAACACCAAGTCTTCTGAACGACGTTTCAGAGAGGAACTCGTTGAGCGCCCTGATGCATGCAAGGCCCGCCAAGAGGCGTCCTGGCGAGCGACCTTTCCAACATCTCAATGTTACGACGAACCGCGTTTTGCATATGACGTTGAATATTTTCAAGGGACGTCCTCATGCGAGTCTCCATGGAGACGCACGCTGCTCCTGAAGTGTGTGAACACTAAAGGAAGACGTATGGCTTTCGTCTTCAAGACGGGCCTTAAAGACCTTCATACCTTCTTACAAAGACAGTGGCCGCCTGTGCGACAACTTGCGTCTTAGTAATGCAAAAGACCATCTCCAGAAACGCACTCAGCAAAGGAACGCCGAGCGTCCAAAAGACACCCTCGCAAGGTGCTTGCCGAGCGTCCTGGAGAATGTCTCCACTATAGGACGTCGAGCACCTCCAAAAACTTCTTCACGTCTAAATTGCCCTTCTTATGCCGAACCAGAGACATAAGTTGTTTGACTGTGCAAAGCAGCTTGCCGGACGTCAAACTTATCAGCTTGCTTTTTCGAAGTAAAGCGAACGTTACATAACGTATACGGAGCGCCATTAGGAGAGGAGACGATACTGAGTTACTCCTCCAAAAGGTGGAATCTAGAATGTCCTTGATTACCAAATCCTTTTGGAATGCTAGCGAGGTTGAAACAGCTCTAACTTCATGAGCGTTCACTCGCAGGAGGCTCAAATCACTCTTCTGGCAAGATGAATGAGCCTCCTCCTTAATATTTTCCCTTAGGAAAAGAGCCAGTGCATTCTTCGAAAAGGGAAAAGGGTAAATGTGGTCTCTTCCTGAGCACCATACATTACCCGAAGGACCTCTTACTTCCTTCGTTTATGTAAATATAACTCGAGAGCCCTGACAGGGCACAGGACTCTTTCATCCTCTCGTGACGAGAGAGAGAGGACGTGAAGCGTCCTCTCTCTAAAGCTTCTTTAGGGGGCGCGAGTCCTTCCGAGAGCTCCAACCCCTGTGTGGGGAGGACGCCTCGGAGGACGAGAAGCAATCCTTCAAGATTCGTGCACGTGCTCGATCTTCGGCAGCCTGGGAAGCGACAACAGGACCTGCCGAAAGGAAGCCAGATCAGCATGAAAAACCCGTAACCTTCCTTCGGCTTTTGACATGCCCTCTCCCTGGTTTCCTGGGAGTCCGACAGAGGTCTAGGCCTAGAGGCGTTATGGGGCCGATCTGACGTTCCCTCCTAACGAGAGAGAGGACGTGAAGCGTCCTTTTCTCTAAAGCTTCTTAGAGGGCGCGAGTCCTTCCGAGAGCTCCAACCCTTGCGCGGGAGGACGCCTCGGAGGACGAGAAGCAATCCTTCAAGATTCGTGCACGTGCACGATCTTTAGCAGCCTGGGAAGCGTCAACAGGTTCTGCCGAAGGGACGCCAGATCGGTGGGGAGCCCCCGTAACCCTCTTGCAGCTTTCGACATGCCCTCTCCCAGAGTCCTGGGAGTCCGACAGAGGTCCAGGCCTAGAGGCATTATGGGGCCGATCTGACGCCCCCTCCACAACACAAGGGGGCACTACACTTCACAACACTGATTGGAGAGCGAGCACTTTAGCCTAAGATTACTTGATGTAATCCTCTAGCAGACACTTCTTCTAGGCCCGTAAGCCATACCACAGGGTTAGGCAAAATAAAATCTACAGGAGGTTAGAAGGTTAATTATTTCTAACTTCTGTTTACCTTTCTATAGTTTTATCAAGATAATGTGGAGGAAAACTCCTGATTCTAACACGCTCTAAAATGCGTACATGAATCCTCCTTCTTCCGTAATCAGTCACATTACACTAATTACATTGAACTTATGCAAAGAAAACATGTAAACGTCTATATACTAAGCGAGTGTCTACCGAAAGTTCCGGTAGCCTCACCTTACCATGCAGACACAGTCTGAAACTAGGCTAACTAGCTTCAGACATCAAATGCAATGAAAAAATTTACGATAGCGTATGCTAGCCACAAATCCAAGTTAATAATCGAAAGAATAATTATTGGATACTTAAGCGGCTAATGAAGTTTTAAACAAAATCCTAGGCGGAGGTCTGTAAACAGTTGTTTACCGACCGGCGACAGAAAAAATATGAATAGAAGATGGGAATAGTTCCTGATATCCGCCTCCCACGGCGGGAATGGGTACTACCACCTGGCCGCCCACTGCGTGTGCTGCGAATTTTTAAATTCTGTCGGACTTCAGAAAATACAGCTATATATATATCTGTCAGGTAAGTTTCATGAACAAAATATATTTTTTATCTAATAGTGTAGCAGCTGTTTATCCTAAAAGGAGTTACACTCTCATGGTCCTCTTAGGGATCCAATGACAAAGAATTCTCTAAAGTACTTGTTGGTCTCCGCCATAATAGTGTTTGTTAGCAGTGCTACAATATAAAGGACTCAGGACAGGACATCAGCCCTGACCTCCAAAGGACAGACCAACCAATCGCAAAACATTCTCTTCTCGTTGGTCTTGGAGGGAATAGTGCATGCTGCCAAAAATATAGAATATAAAGGACTCGAGACAAGAGGGCTCTTTCTCTGTCTGTCTACAGCAACTGCCTACGCTCATTCCTTACCGTTGTACACACTACAGTGAATCTGCCACAGACTAAACCTGACAAGCTGGTATCGTGAAAGAGTTATACATTACTGTACTATACTAACTGAGGTACTGGTATCACAACTATACAAAAATATCTGATGCTTATCATGACAAGAACACAACAACTGAGGTTAGTAACGTAATAAGATTCTCTATTGTAAAAAATATATATATACAAGTACTCCTCATTTTATGACAACTCAGAGATACAACAACATGAAGAGAAAAAACTATAAAATGAAAATAAAAATATTGCCAATGGTGGCCAAGAGAAAGGCTATTCAGTGCCAATAATCTAGCCTAGGTTTTGAAAACCTTGAAATCTATGGCTAAAACAATACATAAGGCTTTAAAATGCTTTGTAAAGAAAAGCTATACAGTTGAACCTCTTAAAGTCACCATTCTATGGTCCGGGAACTCCCCTGGTTCGGCTTGATTCAGCCGCCATTAGTTCGTTGAGTGGCCAAACGGGTGGCGCCACATTTGTTTACAACTTCAAGACAGCAAAAATTATGCCATATCTCCTTTATTTTAGTGCAAGTAATTCTTAGTAATGAAAAGAAAATATGTGAATTCTTAGTAATGAGCTGTATCTTGGAGCTGATGCTTGGAAATTCTTTGCTGACACACCATATCGTGGTGATGGCTTGCTTTTTTCCTTCACCACATATTCTTTGTTCCTCTCTTTATTTGTTTCTTTCTTATTTTGGATCTTATTATTTGATTGATTATTTAATTGATTTTGATTCATGGCTACAGGGTGCATATATTCACATTTTTTGTCGAACTTACATCCTTTTCCTTCTTTTATGTTTTTGCATATTTTTGGATGTAGATCTCTGCAATCATCCTCATAGCCATCTAGGTATAACATTTACCATAGATTTCATAGTTGTGACATACCTGCAATTCCCTCTTTTCAAAAGGTTGCAGACTGTCTTTCTTGTCTATTTTTTCCTCTTTCCCATCAGTGTGCAGATCTGGGTAGAGCCTTTTCGGGATTTTCTTTTGTGTTGTCATGTCGTAATTTGTTTCTTCGTATATATGCTGCTTGATTGCCTCATATGTAGTATCGATGAGTATCTCTGCATCCATACTTTTATCTTGTTCTTTGTTTTCCTTATTTCTTTTCTGTTATTTCAGTTTTGTTTACTTCTCTTCCATTTTCCTCTTCTTCTTCATCCTCAACTATTTGTACATTCAGTCTTGATTTAATAACATTGTCTATCCATGATAGACATGTTGAGCAAAATATTCTGGTATCCTTTCTCATATCTTTCATTACTTCAGCACATTGAGGATGCGTCGGAATGTTGCATGGAGAGAGAGAGAGAGAGAGAGAGAGAGAGAGAGAGAGAGAGAGAGAGGAATATATTTTTACGTCATACATTTATTCTCTATGGAGAAAATACCAGCACAGAAATATAGTATAGAGTACGTTTGGTTTGGAAAAATCAGCTGAGGGCGGAGGTAAGATTATTTCGCTGTATTTAACTTAATTCAGAGCGTTTTCTTGCTTCTCTTTAGCATAAATTAATCTTTAGAAACTATTCATATGTGACAATGTTATTTTTCTTTATATGAAGAGTTTTTAAGTTGAATATGTATGTAAATAAGTGGACTAGACTTGGTTATTTTTTTTTTTAATAAATGGCGCTGTTGTCTGGTTATCGGTACATATTTTGGTGCTTGCCGAAGCACCAAGAGACCCTCCTAAAATACAAATATAACGAATATGCATCTATTCCTTGGCTCTTTTAAAAAGTTATACTTCACTTCACTGTATCCAATAATAGTGTATGTAGTCTCATATTACTACGTATAGTAGTATTATAAAATACAAACAAAGCGATTCATGTTTTGCTTTGGAAAAATCAGCTAAGGACAGAGGCAGGGTTATTTTGCCCTACTTGCCTCGATTTTCGTGCTTCTTTTTAGCGTAAACAGGTTATTTTTGGTTATATAAAGTGCATTTAAGTTGAAATATGACTGAAATATGTACATCTTGTTATGAACTCGATTGTTATTTTTTTTGTTAATAGATGGTGTCGGGAGCATGTTATTTTGTTGTTTGTTATTTTCATCCTATATCATGATAATACAATATTTACGTATTTATCTGTTAACGGCATGAAAACAGCAGTAAAATGTGTTCTTTCATGGCGAGTTTATTTTATTAAAATACATTTTCTCCACTATTATTTTTTTTTCTCTCTCTCTCTCTCTCTCTCTCAAGATTTACCACGCTCACTGAATCTGACATTAAAAATTTGTATAGCTACTAGGTAGACCATTGTAAATGATTAGGCAAATGAAATTCCATGTTTTCATTAGAGTTATTACATATTAGGGCAAAATATCTATCCGTGACACTGTCTAAGGCATAGTCAACAAGTCTAGGGCACTGTAAGGGGGATTGTGCGTCCGTAGACTTGAATTTCGGTTAAAGGCGAATTTCGCTTAGCGTTGGGTCCCCAAGAACAGAACCCCTGCCGTTAACTGGGGGCTGCCCGTATTACTGCCGACTTTCAGTTGTCGTCATTGTCTGAAACGGAACCCACACAAATAACCAGGGGACTGCTTGTAATAATAATAAGACTGTAACCAATAATAATACAGGCAGTCCCAGGTTATCGGTGATCTGGTTTTATTGTGCTTGTCTAGCGCTGAAAATCACCAATGCGCTGATTTCCCGTTATTGGCACTGATACTTAGCTAACATTAAATTCAACATAATTTGTATACACTGTAACATAAATTAACCTTCTTCAATTCTATCAGCATTATTACAAACAGTAAAACTAGCAAGAAGTTCAAAGACTACAAAATGAGTCATTTAAATTTTGGAAAAAGAATCTGATAAACTTTCACTTACCGTTTGTTGTAAATATTTGTTAAAAATAGCGTGCGCAGCTTCTTGTCTTTTTTCATCTACTTCAACCTGATACCGTTCCTAAGAAGAAAGATGAAAGTTTGATCAAAGGGATAAAATTGACTGATTTTTTTTTTTTTTATGAACTTAATGAACACTAAGCTTGAAGTTGCTTAGCTACAAACAATAGCTAGGTTTAACCTTTAATGTACCAATAATCTGAAGTGAAGAGCTTACGGAAATAGGTATGGCAATAAGGAAACTTATAATGTTGTACCTGCATACATCTACTTTTATTTCAATTATAGATAAAAGAATAATTACAATATCATCATGAAAAAAAACAGTAGCTTATACTTTGATACAAAATGAGAGGTCTGTACTTAAGTGATGTATTTAAAAACTATGATCTAAAGCAGTGGTTCTCCAACTTTTTTGTGAGTGACCCTATTTGGAAAATTTCAATCCTTTGCAACCCAAGAGTGAAGTGAAGAGAAGGAAATGTACAGTGATATATATATTCTTCTTCCCAGCTGATTCCCAATTTTTTATACGGGGTCGCTATTTCGGATGAGCCGTTTCCATCTATGTTCTATCTATTCTTGAAAAAATAAAAACAAAAATGTACAGCTTTTCACTCAAAACTCTAAACTAGAAGGATCCATGGCACCATTAGGTGGGGCCCTGGAGGAACAAGAATGAACATGAATTACATTAAATACCTTGTGGTTAAAAGAAGAACTCAAGTAACTGAAATACACCGAAAGCGTGATCATTTTCATGTGTCCCAGCAACCGATCAAAATTGATCTCACAACCCAAACTTTAGGTCGTGACCCATAGTTTGAGAACCACTGGAACTATAAAATAATTAATCATCTAGCAAGCATCAAAAGGAACTTACAACGTCATCTAAGAATTTATTGTATTTGTGGTACATAGGCTTAACACATTCACAATACTGTCTGAACAGCAGTCTTCCTATGGGTTGCTGATCCACTACATAGCTGTACTTTACATCTGCAAAAAATACAGAATTGCTTAACAGGTTACAAGCAACAACTGCTAAGTGAGGATGAAAATCCACTACGAAGATTACACTACTATGAATTGTATATTATGCTGCCATATAATACAATACTGTATACTTTAAAAACAAAATCGAACTGTTAAAAAGCAATTAAAATTACTTTAAAGAAGAAACTAACCTTCAGGTAATAAATACAGTAGTACTTCTCTCATACGCCAATGGAACATATAATAACAAATAATCATATTCAATTGCATAAACATTTAGTGGCTTAAATGGAACCATAGAGATGACAGCAATTAAGGTTGGCCAAAATTAATATTTTGTTAAAATTTCTTTGTCAATTTAATCTACAGGATTTGTTACATTAACAAGATATACAAAAGGGCACTTACCTATCTTGCTTTTTAAGTCTAGACACTGTGATATATGTGGGAACTGTAATAATTTTCTCCATTTTTTACTCTTGCCTTTATTGCTGTCGGAACCTCCTGAAATCATAAAAGGACCTAAGAAATATCTCAGCAATATAGTATACAGTACAGGTATACAACTCTTAAGTGATATCAAAACATAAGCAGCAGATTTTCAATGTAAATCACAATTTTTGAAAGTAAAATGATATTGTTATGATACAATAAAGTTTTATACATACTTACCTGCAGATATATACTTAGCTTTAGACTCCGTCGTCCCGACAGAAATTCAAATTTCGCGCCACAGGTAGGTCAGGTGATCTACCGTCCTGCCGCTGGGTGGCAGGAATAGGAACCATTCCCGTTTTCTATCAGATTCTTTCTCTCTACCACCTGTCTCCTGCGGGGAGGCTGGGTGGGCCATTAATCGTATATATCTGCAGGTAAGTATGTATAAAACTTTATTGTACCATAACAATATCATTTTTATACATTCAACTTACCTGCCAGATATATACTTAGCTGATTGGCACCCTCGGTGGTGGGTAAGAGACAGCTAAATACTGAAATAGACAGGTAAACAACATATGTTGTAGGTACAAATAAACCTTGGTTCCTACCTGATTAAGTGGAAGACTTCGTGGCTACTGCCCACCCAGAGTCTGCTTCGCTTCAAGAGCCTCAGCGAGATAGTGATCTATGGCTAAGAGACTTGTGGTCTGCCAATGGGTCTTATCCACTTACTCGGCAGAGCCTAAATGGCCTTTGTCAATGGTGCTAATCCACTAATATGACAATACACCTGCTTTAAAAGCATATACGAGGAGCAAAACAAAAAACATACATCCCGACCACCTGATCCTCACCTGTGTTAGTTCTAAAGATTGTAAGGAGTATCCCCTAACTCCTGAAAAACAACCCAAAAACTCAACACCACCGCATACACACACACACAAGTACCAAAAAAAAAATTTTTGTACACCCCTTATTTTGGTCGGATATTCCTCAGTTCCTTTCTGACAAAAAGCAACGGTCGCCTGTGCGACGCCTAGTGCCTTTGACAGTCGAAAACCCAGAACATCTCTAACTATAAGGGTTTACGTACATACACAATAACTAAGGATCAGGCTTTGCTCCAAGTCCCAGCCACCGTATCCGCTGACACAACGGACCGAGAGAGAAGCACTTCTCATAAGTTACCTCCCGATATCCTTCAGGTATGAGATGCAAAAAACTGAATTGCATCTCCAATATGTCGCTTCGACGGGGGGGGGGGGGAATATTCTTCAGCGACCATAATCCTTTGAAAGGCTTAGAGACGTTAGCAACCGCTCGAACTTCATGAGCTTTAACTCTAAGAAGTTTGAAGGAGTCATCTGGGCAATCATTGTGACCTCAGTAATAACACTTCTTCTTACAAAAGAAGGCTAAAAGGCGTTCTTTAGACATGGGTCTTTTAGGATCCTTTACAGAACACCATAGACCCTGTTTGACAACCTCCCAGCTGTTCCTTTTTTACTCAGGTAAAATTTAAGGGCTCTGACCGGGCAAAGGGACCTCTCATTTCTTTGCCTACTAGGTTTGACAGGCCCTTTACTTCAAAGCTCCTGGGCCAGGGCTTTGAAGGATTTTCATTTTTTCGCCAGAAATAAAGTCTGGAACGAACAAATGGCAGCCTCTCCTTTAAAACCAACCCTAGAATCAAGAGCGTGTATCTCGCTCGTTCTTTTGGCTGTAGCGAGAGACAACAGGAATAAACATTTTCTCGTAATGTCTCTGAAGGAGGCAAGGTTTGGAGGTTCGAACCGCTTCGAGGTTAGAAATTTTAGGACTACGTCCAGATTCCAGCTCGGGGTTCTAGGAGTATTGATTTTTGAAGTCTCGAAAGACCGATCAGATCATGAAGATCCTTATTATTTCAGCTATTTCTAGCCTCTGTTCCTGAAACAGCTTGAAAGCATACTCCTGTACCCTTTTTATAGTGGATACGGAAAGATGCGATTCTTCCCTCAAGAAAGAAGGAAATCTGCAATGTTGTTTCACAGAGGTATTGGAGGAGGAACAGCTTCTTCGATTTACAATTATCTCCTAAAGACTTCCCACTTCGATTGATAGACTCGTATAGTCGAAGGTCTACGGGCTCTGGCGATAGCCTTTGCGGCTTTTTGAGAAAAGCCTCTCGCTCTGCGAGTCTTTCGATAGTCGAAAGGCAGTCAGAGCGAGAGCGGGAGGTTTTGATGATACCTCTCGAAGTGGGTTGTCTGAGCAGATCTGCTCTGTTTTTAAGAGATCTGGGGAAGTCCACCGTCCATTCCAGTACCTCTGTGAACCAATCTTGAGCTGGCCAATATGGGGCTATTAGAGTCATCCGCATCCCCTTTGAGGCCACGAATTTTCTGATTACTTCGCCCAGAATTTGTTTTGAATGGGGGAAAGGCGTATGCATCGAGGCCCGACCAATCTAGTATGAAGGGCGTCGACAGCGAATGCTCTCGGATCTTCTACTGAAGAGCAGAAGATGTCTATCCTTTTGGAGAGGAACGTGGCAACAGGTCATGTGAGGTCTCCCCCATAGAGCCCAAAGACGTTCGACAGACCTCTGAGTGGAGGGTCCCACTCTGTGGGGAAGGACCTGGTTCCTCCTGCTCAGTCTGTCTGCTCTCACGTTTCCTCTCTCTTGGACAAATCTTGTGAGGAGGATGATGTTTCTCTCCTTTGCCCAAACTAAGAGATCCCTCGCCAGTTCGAATTGAGTGGAGAACGAATGAGTCCCACCCCGCCTTGCTTTCGAATGTAATGCCAGAGCGGTGGTGTTGTCCGAGTTGACCTGGACCACCCCGTCCTCTGACTATTGATTCGAAGTCCTTGAGGCAAGGTGTATGGCTATCAATTCTTTGCAGTTGATGTGCCATGACTCTGCTCGTTCGTCCAGGTGCCTGACACTTCTCTTGTTCCAAGCGTCGCACCCCATCCCGTTTCCGAAGCGTCTGAATACAACACTTGGTTTGGGTTCGGCACGGAATAAGGACACTCCCGCCTCGTTTTTTTTGAGAGGGACTAACCACCATCTCAAGTGGATTCTTTACCTCGAGAGGTATCTGGAATGAGTCCGAAGTGTCCTTATCTTCCAGTTCCATACTTTTCTTTAAGAAGAATTGCAGGGGCGAATATGAAGTCTCCCTAGGGGAAGAAACTGTTCCAGCCAGGAAAGAGTTCCTAGAAGGCTCAACATTCCTCGCTGAACTTTGTTCTCTCCTAAGAAGTTTGAGACTTTCATAAAGCCTCGTATGAGTCTTTCCTGCGAAGAAAACTGGAAAAAACTCAAAAAAACCCCGAAAATCCATCTGAATCCCCAGATAAACCAGGTTCTGGCTGGGGATCATCTGAGACTTCCTCGAGGTTCACGAGTAATCCTAGAGATCAAAATCATCTCTAAGGTCGTTTTTAGGTCCTCCAAACAAACCTGAATTTCCGATCTGGCCCTGATTAGCCAGTCGTTCCAAGTAAATGGAGATTTTTATTCCCTTTAAATGAAGCCACTTCGCTACATTCTTCATTAGGTTCGTAAAAACCTGAGGAGCTGTGGATAGGCCGAAACACAAGGCCATGAACTGAAAAAATCTTCCCTTTCATTACGAAACGAAGGTACTTCCTTTGACGAGGGATGAATGGGAACATGGAAGTAGGCATCTTGTAAGTCCAGGGAGACCATCCAATTCTCCTGGACGTAGGGCCGACATCACTGATGCAGAAGTCTCCATACGGTAACTTCTCCTTTTCTACAAATCGGTTCAGAGCACTTACATCTAGAACCGGTCTCCACCCTCCGGAAGCCTTCGGGACTAGAAAAACCGGCGGTTGTAAAATCCCGGAGAGTGTGGATCTAGCACCGGCTCGATGGCTCCCTTGTGCCACATTTCCTCTACATCTGAAGGAGCTATTTTTCTCAGCACAGGGTCCATGTAACGAGCTGACAGTTCCCGAGGAGTTTGAAGTCAGGGAGGTCTGTCCCTGAAGGAATGCGATATCCCTTCCTCAGAACCCGACATCGACCAAGGGTCGGCTCCTCTCTTTGCCCAGGCTTCCGAGTATTCCATAGCCTGGCGTCCACTAGTTGTTGGAGTTTCTGCATGCTATTTTCCCTTCTTAAAGGAACGGAAGGATGATCTTCCTCGCTTGTCGGAAGTCTTCCTTTTGAAGGGGGGTCGTGTCTTAGGACCTCCACGAAAGGGCTGTTGATACGGATGTGATACTTTTTAGCAGCCGTCATAACCGTTCTGTTCTTCTTTGCCGACTGACAAGAACGGTCTTGAGTCCCGCCTCTCAGTAAGTGAGTGGGATATTTCCTTCACTAACTGAGACGGGAACAGATGTTCTGATAAAGGAGCGAACAGCAAGGCAGTTCTCTGAGAAGGAGAAACAGCCTTGGTCAGAAAGGAACCAAAAACCGCTCTCTTTTTTTTAGTATCCCTGCTCCAAAGAGGGAAGATACTTCTCCAGAACCATCCTGGACCGCCTTATCAATACAGGCCAGAATGCTATGAAGCACTTCTGGGCTAAAGACTATCCGATTCTTGAGACTTCTTAGAAATCACCCCAAGGGACCAGTCTAAGAAATTAAATACTTCCAGCACGTGGGAAGAGTCCCATTGAGGAGATGATCCAAATCAGACAATGCTCCAAGTAGATCGTGCAGAGGATAAGGCTTGTCTCCTAGAAGAAGTCTACCAGACTCGAGAAATCCGACTTCGCAGAAGCAGGAAGAAACAGGCCTATATTCTCTCCTGTTTCGTACCAAATGCCTCTTCTACCTGTCAGTCTGGAGGGAGGCATACAGAATACAGTCTTTCCTAATTCTTTCTTGGAATTCATCCAAGAACCGAGAGATTGGAGAGCCTTCCTCATTGAAATGGTCGGTTTCATTTTTCAAGAAGGCAAGAAGGACTTATATGGCTTATTGCTCGAATAGAGAGACAGAGGGAGAAGGCGTGCGGCAGGGCTCAGCGACTCTCCCGTATTCCTGGAGCAGAAGTGCGGATAAAATCTTGTAATTCGACAGTCCCCTTCATTAGCTGGGGCTTCGTCTTCCAAGATATCCTCTAGCTTGAGCCCAGCTGAAGGAGAACGATCTCCTGCAACGGACAAACACTCCGTAGGTCGCACATATTCTGAATTAGGAGAGCCTCTATTCGGGGAAGGACTGGCGGAGAAAGGACTCTCTACGTTCTTCGTAAGAGAGCTGGAAGTTCCTTTCTATTCTCTTACATGATATCACCGATCTTTCCTTCTGAAGTCCCAAAGAGGAAACCGAACGCTTCCGAGGAGAAGAACTCTTGGAAGGCGATTCTAACCTGGAAGGTTCCGCATGTCTGGAACGTTTTCCGCTTTAGTAGACAGTTCTCCGCGTTCTTGGAGAGTTCCTCTTGTGAGGAAAAATCCGCTCGTCTGGAAAGTTCCGCTCGTTTGGACTGTTCCACCACTCTCCCGGAAAAAGATTGCCATCTTGGAACGTCCCAAATGTTTCTTAAAGGCGATCTGCGCTTTGAAGTTCCCGCTTGAGTGGAATGCTTGTGAAAGTTCCGAGCGCCTGGAAGGCGGAATCATGTCTGGAAGCTTTCCGTGCGTTTGGAAGGTTCCGCGCGCCATGGAAAGTTTTTTGAAACGTTCGGAATGTTCCACTCGCCTGGAAGATTCCGCGCGACTGGATAGTTCCGCGCGTCTTATGGAAAGTTTCTTCCACGGGTAAAGGAGAGTCGGTAACGTTCCACGATGTTCCGAGCGCTTGGAAGGAACTCGTGTTTAGCACGTTCTGTTATCGTAGAAGATTCCGTGTGTGTGACCATTCTCGAGCGCCTAATAGGCTCCTCACCTTTGGAAGGTGCCTCTTGCTCGGAAAATTCTTCTCTACTCTCCTCTCTCCCTGAAAGTTCTCCTTGCCTGGAAAGGGCTTCTGTCCTAACTGGCGCTTCTCGCCAAGATGGTTCTTCCGGGTCTGAAGAAAACTACTCTCTATAGGAGCTCGTTGCTTGGGGAGAAGATGGAACAATCTTAGGAACCTCTCGTTTCGAGGGAGGCACCTCTGAGAGCGCCGCGGACCTCTTTATAGGAAGGGAGTTATCCTTCCTACGAGGTTTCTTGGAAAGAACTCCAACCAATGAGGAGATCTGTGCATTTTTTGTAAGGATCTGAGCAGTAGTCGCATCCCTGTCCGTGTCGGAACGAGGGGAGGGAGATCTGGAAGGTGTCCTGAGATTCCCTTACAGCACTTGGAGTCAAACAGGTTCTCTTTTTTACTGAAGAAGCCTCTTCAGGAAAGTGTTCTGGACTTGAGTCAAGAGCCGTAGCTTTCCAGCTCCTCTTCAAGGGGCGAGAAAGATTCGTGTCTTTCCACCCTCTTCTAGGTGAAGGCGACTCTGACGACGAAAAACACTCACGAAGGATGCTTTTCCTGTAGCGATCCCTGGCAGTCTGGGGCGTAACAGAACCTGCCGAAGGGACGCCTGACCGGTGGGGAACCTCTACAACCTTCGTACGACTTTCGACATTCCTTCTCCTCTGGGCCAGGGAGCTTGGAAGAGGTCTAGGCCTGGAAGGCGTTGTAGAGCCGATCAGACGCCCTCTCCACTACACTGACACTCACATCACTGTCCACTGTTAATTCACCACTCTTACCTTCTAATGCCGCCATTTTGACCTGCATTTTATGAAGGGTAGCCTTCAGATCCGCAATTTCCGATGCTGAATCTGTAGGATTTAAAATGGGTGAAAGGGCAGAAATAGGGGGAGAAGGATTAATTAATGCATCATGAGGAGAAGCTAGAAAGCTAGAAACTAGTTTGCTAGACCTAGATCTACTTCGGCTTTTGGAAGCTTTCCTCAGCCTATCCCTTTCTAGCTTCTTCATATAAGAATAAGATTCTTCATTCTTCTGCACTCAGGTTCTCGCACTCCTTACAGGTGTTTGAAAAAGAACATTCATACTTTCTACAACGCCTGCATACAGTGTGAGGATCTACCGAAGTTTTCGGCATTCTCACCCTGCAGCCCTCATTCACACCTCACAACAACACTCGAGTCAGATATTCTTAGAAAAATCCAAAATCAAGTTCAAGAAACGGTCCACAATAGCGTATGCCAATACAACGATCCAGGTACGTCACCAAAGTCAGTCAAGAAGATCAATTGCGATGAAAAAAGAAACTCCAGCCAGGAGGTACCAACAACAATGTTGACAGTACCGGCGACAGAAAGAATCTGATAGAAAACGGGAATGGTTTTCCTATTCCTGCCACCCAGCGGCATGACGGTAGATCACCTGACCTACCTGTAGCGTGTAGCGTGAAATTTGAATTTCTGTCGGGACGACAGGGTCTAAAGCTAAGTATATATCTGGCAGGTAAGTTGAATGTATAAAATTGTATTTTTCCTAACCATACAAACCTGAGGTCCTTTACATTAGGAATTACTTTACGGCAAAGCTGGAACATGGGCCGTTAAAACCCTTGAACCAAGATGGTCAGGTAGTAATTACTGTCCAACAGGCCCGCCTGCCTGGATGTAAACATTCCACTTTCCCTTTTGGCCCAAGTTTCAGAATGAGGGGTGGCATGAGGTGGGCATTAGTGTAAGGACCTCAGGTTTGTATAGTTAGGAAAATGATATTGTTATGATACAATAAGTTTCATACATACTTACCTGGGAGATATATACATAGCTAAGACTGCCGTCGTCCCCGACAGAATTCAAATTTCGTGCCACTCGCTACAGGTAGTCAGGTGATCTACCTGCCTGCCCTGAGTGGGCAGGACTAGAACCATTCCCGTTTTCTATCATATTTTCTCTCTTCCACCTGTCCTCCTGCGGGGAGGCTGGGTGGACCATTAATCGTATATATCTGCCAGGTAAGTATGGTATGAAAACTTTATTGTATCATAACTATCATTTTCATACAATCAACTTACCTGTCAGATATATACATTGGCACCCTTTGGTGGAGGGTAGAGACAGCTACTTATGGAATAGACAGGTAAACAACATATGTTGTAGGTATAAATAACCTTGGTTCCTACCTGATAGGTGGTAGACTTCGTGGTGTTGCCCAGGAGTTCTGCATCACCTCAAGAAACTTTTAGCGAGATATATGATCTATGGCCAAGAGTTCTTGTTGGGTCTGCCGATGGGGTCTTATCCGCTTACTCGGCAGAGCCTGAAAGGACTTTGTCAATGGGTGCTGATCCACTTATATGCACATACACTTATGAAGGAGCGCACAACCAATCCCGACCACCTGATCCTAACCAACGTGTTAGTATTAAAAATTGTTCCGAGTTATCCCCAAACTCTTCACAACACCATAACTCAAAAACACATTACGCACACACACATAATTTTCAAAAAAAAAAAATTCAAAAAAATGATCTCATCTAATAAGATATCACAAGAGTTCCTTACTGAACAATAGTGACTGGCCGCCAGTGCGACATCTGCACTTTGTCATCAGAAAGTCTAGAACTATCTAATAGATGGTATGTATAAATTAAGGATTGGTGTTAGCTCCTATACCCAGGATCGTATCCGCTGACACGAAAGGACCTATAGAAAAAACAATTCTCATAGGTCACATGAACATCTCTCAGTAGTTGCATCTCCAAAATGTCACTTCCAAGATGTTCTTTAGCGACATATTTTTATGAAACGAGAGAGAGTCGCTACTGCTCTTACCTCATGAGCTTTCACTTTTAGAAGTCAAAAAGCGTCGTCAGGACAGATCTTATGCGCATCTGTAATGATGCTTCTAACAAAGAACGCTAGAGCATTCTTGACATAAGTCTTGTGTGGGGTCTTTTACCGCGCACCAAAGACCTTGTGTTGAGCCCCCCATCTGGTGTTTTCTCTGAAGGTAGAATTTCAGAGCTCTTACAGGACAAAGAGATCTTTCTGCCTCTTTCCCTACGAGACTCGATAAACCTTTGACCTCGAAGGTCCATAGGCCAGGGATTAGAGGGATTCTCGTTTTTTAGCCAGAATAAAGCTTTAAACGAGCAAATGGCCGAGTCCCCCTTAAATCCTACTTTATCCTCTAGAGCATGCAGTTCACTAACTCTTTTTGCTGTGGCTAAAGCTAATAGGAACAAACATTTTCTAGTCAGGTCTCGAAAAGATGCCAGATGAGGAGGTTCGAACTTATCAGATGATAGGAATTTTAAACTACATCAAGGTTCCAGCTAGGAGGAGCTGGCGGCCCCGACGACTTCGTAGTTTCAAAGGATCTTATGAGATAGTGGAGATCCTTATTCTCTGTTAGATCTAGTCCTCTATTCCTGAAGACTGAAGAAAGCATACTTCTGTAACCCTTTATTGTGGGTACAGGAGAAAGATGACGAATCTTCCTTCAAGAAAGTAAGAAATCAGCGATTTCCGTCACAGAGGTAGTGGAGGAGGACAACTTCTTAGACTTGCACCACCTTCTAAAAACTTCCCACTTAGACTGATATACTCGTCTAGTGGAAGCTCTGCAGGCTCTCGCAATCGCGCTTGCAACTTTTGCGAGAAAAACCCTCTTGCTCTGACAAGTCTTTCGATAGTCGAAAGGCAGTCAGAGCGAGAGCGGGGAGGTTTTGATGTTACCTCTGGAAGTGTGGTTGTTTGAGAGATCCGTCCTTCTTGGGAGGGATCTGGGAAAAATGACATTGTTATGATACAATAAGTTTCATACATACTTACCTGGCAGATATATACATAGCTATAGACTCCGTCGTTCCCGACAGAATTTCAAATTTCGCGGCACTCGCTACAGGTAGGTCAGGTGATCTACCGCCCTGCTCTGGGTGGTCAGGGCTAGGAACTATTCCCCAGTTTTCTAATCATAATCTCTCTTCCACCTGTCTCCTGCGGGGAGGCTGGGTGGGTCTTCAATTGTATATATCTTGCCAGGTAAGTATGTATGAAACTTTATTGTATCATAACAATGTCATTTCATACATTCAACTTACCTGTCAGATATATACATAGCTGATTGACACCCTTTGGTGGAGGGGGCAAGAGACAGCTAACTAACTGACTAGACAGGTAAACAACATATGTTGTAGGTATTAATAAACCTTAGTTCCTACCTTTTTAGATGGAAAGACTTCGTGGCTACTGGCCAGGAGTCTGCTTCATCTCAAGAGCCTTAGCGAGATAGTGATCTGTGGCCAAGATTCTTGTGGGATCTGTCGATGGGGTCTCTTCCACTTACTCGACAGAATCCTAACTGGCGTTTGTCAATGGGAGCACATCCGCTTATATGACAACACGCACTAATTTAAGGAGCACACAACCAATCCCGATCACCCGATCCTAACCCGTGTTAGTTCTAAGATTCGCCTAGAGTTATCCCCAAACTCTTTGCAAACAACCACAAAACTCGAAACTCATCATACAAAAATAACAAAATTTTTTGTACCCCTCTAATAGTCAGATGTCACTCGATTTTCAATGAAGAGAAGTGAAGGCCGCCTGTGCGACTACTGACACTCCCATACACCGAAAACCCGAGAACACATCCGACAAGAGGGTTACGTACATACTTTAAGGATTGGTGCTTTCTCCTTTACCCAGAACCGTCTGTGCTGACACAAACGGACCTAACGAAAACATTTATCATACGTAACTCGCACGTCTTTTAAATAATGGGATGCAAACACAGAGTTGCATCTCCAATAAGTTGTGTCCAAAATGTTCTTTAGTGACATATTTCTTTGGAACGCCACCGAAGTTGCGATTGCTCTAACTTCGTGGGCTCCCACTCTTAGAAGATTAAAAGAATCATCTGGACACTTCTTATGAGCTTCCGTGATAACACTTCTAACAAAGAAGGCTAATGCGTTCTTGGACATTGCTCTCTTGGGGTCTTTCACTGAGCACCAAAGACCTTTCTGCGAACCCCCCAACTGCTTCTTCCTGTCCAGATAAAATTTTAGAGCTCTAACTGGGCAAAGGGATCTTTCTGCCTCTCTGCCCACCAAACTAGAAAGTCCTTTCACTTCGAAGCTCCTGGGCCAGGGATTCGAAGGGTTTTCATTTTTGGCCAGAAAAAGGGACTGAAATGAACAAATTGCGGAGTCTCCTTTGAAGCCAACTCTTGATTCAAGGGCGTGCAACTCACTGATTCTTTTTGCCGTTGCAAGAGACATCAGAAACAAACACTTTCTAGTGATATTACGGAACGAAGCAGTGTGAAGTGGTTCGAATTCATCTGATGAAAGAAATTTAAGAACCACATCTAAGTTCCAGCTTGGAACCTTAGGTTCAAGTGATTTAGATGTTTCGAATGAACGAATGAGGTCGTGCAAATCCTTGTCATTCGTTAGATCTAATCCTCTGTTTCTAAAGACCGCTGAGAGCATACTCCTGTACCCCTTAATAGTTGGTACCGAGAGATGCGACTTTTGTCTAAGAAACAGAAGGAAATCTGCAATTTCGGTCACAGAGGTACTGGAAGAGGACAGCTTCTTCGACCTACACCAGTTTCTGAAAACTTCCCACTTCGATTGGTACACTCGCCTAGTAGATGATCTGCGGGCTCTAGCAATTGCGTTTGCTGCCTGGCGAGAAAACCCTCTCGCTCTGACAAGTCTTTCGATAGTCGAAGGCAGTCAGAGCAAGAGCGGGTAGATTTTGATGGTACCTCTCGAAGTGGGGTTGTTTGAGCAGATCTATTCTGTTTGGAAGAGATCTGGGGAAGTCCACTGTCCATTCCATCACCTCTGTGAACCAAATTTGAGCTGGCCAATACGGAGCGATCAGAGTCATCTTGGTTCCTTCGGATGCCACGAATTTTCTGACTACTTCCCCCAGTATCTTGAACGGGGGAAAAGCGTAAACGTCTATTCCTGACCAGTCCAGGAGAAAGGCGTCTGTTGCATAAGCCCGGGGATCCTCCACCAGGGCACAAAATGTATCTATCCTTTTTGGAGAGGAATGTGGCGAAAAGATCTATTTGAGGCTTCCCCCAAAGGAGCCAAATGCTCTGACAGACTTCTGAGTGGAGTGTCCATTCTGTGGGAAGGACCTGGAATCTCCTGCTCAATCTGTCCGCTCTCACATTCTCTCCCCTTGGACAAACCTTGTTAGAAGAATTACCTTCCTTTGGTTCGCCCAAATCAGTAGATCCCGTGCCAGCTCGTACAGAGCAAAAGAGTGCGTCCCTCCTTGCTTCTTGACATACGCCAGAGCTGTCGTATGTCTGAATTTATCTGCACGACTTTGCCTCTGACTAAGTGTTCGAAGCTCTTTAGCGCCAGGTGAATTGCTAAGAGCTCCTTTGCAATTTATGTGCCATGACACCTGTTCTGCCGACCAGGTGCCTGACACTTCTCTGGGTCCCAATGTTGCACCCAGCCCGCCTCCGAGGGCGTCTGAAAACAATGTCAGGCTTGGTTCCGTACTTGCAGGACACTCCTTTGTTTTCCTTTAATGGAACCAACCACCACTTCAAATGATGTTTTATTTCTTCCGATATTGGAAACGTGTCCGAGAGCTGACCTGTCTTCCAACTCCAACTTCTTCTTAGGAAGAACTGAAGCGGTCGAAGATGTAATCTTCCTAGGAGAAAGAACTGTTCGAGCGAAGAAAAGGGTTCCCAGAAGGCTCAGCCATTCCCTCGCCGAAGTGCGCTCTTTCCCTAGAAAGTTCGATACTGTGGCACAGCCTTTCTTTAATTCTTTAATCTCTCTTGAGATGGAAAAGCTCGAAAACCCGAGAATCCATCTGAATCCCAGATAAACCACGTTCTGGCTGGGGATCATCTGAGACTTCTCGAGGTTCACGATCAATCCCAAAGACTTTGTCAATTCCAGTGTTATTAACAAGGTCTCCAAACACTGCTTTTGAGTACCTGGCTCTGATGAGCCAGTCGTCCAGGTACATGGAGACATTTATCCCTTTCAAATGTAGGTGTCTTGCTACATTTTTCATCACGTCTGTGAAGACTTTGAGGAGGCCGTCCGGACAGGCCGAAACACAGGGCCCTGAACTGATAATTTCTTCCTTCGAACATAATCGAAGGTACTTCCTCGACGAATGGTGGATCGGGATGTGGAAGTATGCGTCCTGAAGGTCTACGGACACCATCCAATCCTTGTCGTAGTGCTGCAAGGACTGAGGCAGACGTTTCCATGTTGAACTTCTGTTGTTCGACAAATTTGTTCAGCGCACTTACGTCCAGTACCGGTCTCCATCCCCCCGAGGCTTTTGTTACAAGAAACAAGCGATTGTAAAACCCCCGGGGAGTTGCAATCCAGCACAAGTTCTATTGCCCTTTTATTGTCCACATCTGTTCCACCATTGACGAAGAGTGTCCCTCAGAATAGGGTCCCTGTATCTGGCGGACAATTCCCTCGGAGATGTTGTCAAGGAGGAATGTCCTTGAATGGGATGCGATACCCTTCTTGATAATCGACATCGTCCAAGTGTTGGCTCCTATGTCTTCCCAGGCTTTCGCAAAATAATGTAGCCTGGCTCCTACTGGGTGTCTGGAGGACAGAATTCTCACTCCACTTCCCTTTCTTAAAGGGACGGAAGGAAGACCTGCCCCTTTTATCGGTTGACTTCCTTCTGGCGATCCGGTCTAGTTGGAAGCCCGTCCCTCGAAAGGGCTTCTGTTTCTGAGGCCTGGGCGAAGCCACTTTTCTCACTAGCCACAGGCCTATTCTTCCTTGAGGATTGTCTAAGGAGATCCTGGGTGGCCTTTTCTGTCAGAGAAATGCGCGATGGTCCTTCACCAACTGCGAGGGAAAAAGGTGTTCAGAGAGAGGCGCAAACAATAAGGCGGCTCTCTGCGAATGAGAGACGGCCTTCGTGAGGAAAGCACTGTGCACCGCCCTTTTCTTTAAAACTCCTGCACCATATAGAGAGCATACCTCAGCCGATCCATCCTGACAGCCTTATCAATGCAGGCGAGGATGCAATTCAGGGTTTCTGGGTCGAGTTGTTCATTTTCTTGAGATTTCTTGGCCAGAACCCAAGGGACCAATCTAAGAATTTTAAAAACTTCTAAAGTGTGAAAAAGTCCCCTTGATGAGGTGGTCCGTTTCCGAGGGCAGCCCCCCATGTAACCTTCGCTGCATTCAAGGCGTGCCTTCTCGACGAATCCACCAAACTCGAGAAGTCTGACTCAGCTGAAACGGACAGAGATAATCCCATATCCTCTCCCGTTTCGTACCAAATTCCTCTCCTCCCTGTAAGTTTAGCGGGAGGCATACAAAAGACCGTCCTTCCTAACTCCTTCTTCTTCTTGAACCAGGAGTCAGAGATTGTAGAGCTCTCCTCATAGAAATGGCAGGCTTCATTTTAAGGAAAGAGGAAGACTTGAGTGTTTTCGTGCTCGAAAACTGCGAGCGTGGCGAAGGGGGAGCAGCTGGCGTCAAGAGTCTCCATATTCCTCCAACAGAAGGGACGAAAGAACTTTATAATTAGAAGATCCTTCCTTCATTTCGTCCTCCGAGGCATCTTCTGGGTTGATAGGCTCGGAAGGAGAAGGCTCTCTTTCTTTCTACTGACTCTTCTCTTACTCTCTTACGAGTGTCAGGCTCTTCATACGAGGAATGCGCCTGGTGTACAGCAGGAGTATCTCGCCTGGGAGGAGTAACGTGCTTGGAATACTCCTGGCGCCTGGCAGGCGCAAAGCGCCTCGAATACTCCTCGCTTTTCAGTAGGCGCATTTTGTTTAGAATACTCCTGGCGCGTTGTAGGAAAAAAAGTATTAAGTTCCGAATACTCCCTGGCGCCTGGCAGGCGGGCAGAGCGCCTCGAATACTCCTGGCTTTTATTAGGCGCATTTTGTTCAGAATACTCCTGGCGCGTGGTAGGAGTATTAAGTTCCGAATACTCCTGGCGCCTGGGAGGAGTATAAGCTTCGGAATACTCCTGGCGCCTGGGAGGAGTAACGCGCCTGGAATACTCCTGGCGCCTGGCAGGCGCAGAGCGCCTCGAATACTCCTGGCTTTTAGTAGCGCATTTTGTTTCAGAATACTCCTGGCGTTGTGGTTAGGAGTATTAAGTTTCCGAATAACTCCTGGCGCCTGGGAGGAGTATAAGCTTCGGAATACCTCCTGGCGCCTGGGAGGAGTATTAAGTGCAGAGTACTCCTGGCGCCTGTGAGGATTTATAGCCTCGCTTCCGATTACTCCTGGCGGCCTGTGAGGAGTATTTAAGCTCCGGGAGGAGTATATTTAGTTCAGAATACTCCTGGGCGCCTGGGAGGAGTATCTAGGCCCGACGACTCCTGGTGTCTTGTAGGAGCACGTCGTTCCGAATACTCTTGATCCTTAGCATGCGTCTGATGTTTAGTAGGCGCTTTCCGTCTCACAAGTGCCCTACCTCTCCTAACAGGATCTTCCTCTTCAGCTAACTCTTGGCGCTTGAATTGAAGATCTTGAATCTTGTACTGGCTCGTTGCGCCTACTCGGAGTCTGGCTTCTGGTTGGCGCCCTACTCTTGACAGGAGTAGCTTCCTTTCTTACCTCTCTCCTGTCTAGCGCACCGCCCCCCCCAGAGATGGCCGCCTGTGCGACAACTCCCCTGAAGGATGCGTCGCGCCTGGCAGGAGATAGGTATTTAGATCTTTTAATAGGAAGCCTATCATCCTTCTTACGAGTAGGCTCCTTATGACGAGTTTCCTACTAACAAGGCTAATTGCTCTTGCATATTCTTCAAAATTTTCTTGGTTTGAGGAATCTTCCGCATTAGGAGAGGGAGATCTGGAAGGCGCTCTAGGATCTCTTCCGACCCAGAGTCTGACTGTATTCTCGCCCTCTTTATTACCGAAGGCGCTCCTCCTTCTGAGAAGCGCTCGGGACTCGAATTGAGCTCATGCTCTTTCATACTCCTCTTCAAAGGACGGGAAAGATTCGACTCCTTCCATCCTCTTCTCGGAGAAGGCGAACTCGACGACGAAAAGCACTCTCGAAGGACGCTTTTCCTATAGCGGTCCTTGGCAGTCGATACGATCGATTCTGCCGAAGGGACGCCTGATCGTTGGGGATTCTCCACAACCCCCGTACGGCTTCGACTTTCTTCTCCTCCGGGCCAGGGAGCTTGGAAGAGGTCTAGGCCTGGGAGCGTCGCAGAGACGACCAGACGCCCCCTCCATACACTGGGACACTAATATCACTGCCACATTCACTTTCCTTACCTTCCAATGCTGCGACTTTTTCCTGCATTTTCTGAAGGGAAGCTCTAAGTTCTGCTATTTCCGAAGCAGAACTAGAGGGATTAGCAATTTGTGAACGGGCTGAAACAGAATGGTCATTATCATCATAGGAAGAAGCTACAGAGCTAGACAGTAAATCAGAGAGGCAGACATTCTGGGTTGTTTTATAAGCCGCCTTCCTCTCTCTATCTCTCTCTAACTTCTTCAAGTAAGAAGTTAGATTCTTCCACTCTTGTGCACTCAGATTCTCACACTCATTACACGTATTCTCAATCGAACATTCAACCATTCTACACCCCCTACAACTAGTGTGAGGATCTACCGAAGCTTTCGGAATCCTCACCTTACAGCCCTCATTCACACACACTCTGAAACTAACACTAGAATCAGACATATTCACAAATTCCAAAAACCAAGTCCAAAACAGTCCACGATAGCGAATGCCAAACAACGATCCAAGTACGTCACCAAATATCAGCGAGAGATGATCAAAAGCTTTGCGAAAAACGAATTCTAGTCAGGAGGAAGGAAAGTAACAACAATGTTGATACAGCGGCGACAGAGAGATTATGATTAGAAAACGGGAATAGTTCCTAGCCCTGCCACCCAGAGCAGGGCGGTAGATCACCTGACCTACCTGTAGCGAGTGCCGCGAAATTTGAAATTCTGTCGGGAACGACGGAGTCTATAGCTATGTATATATCTGACAGGTAAGTTGAATGTATGAAATCTACTGTCCACTCCACCACTCTGTGAACCAGTCTTGTGCTGGCCAAAAGGGGGCTATCAGGGTCATCCGTGTTCCTTCTGAAGCCACAAATTTCTTTAGAACTAGTCCCAGGATCTTCAAGGGTGGAAAAGCGTAGACGTCTACGTGAGACCAGTCTAGTAGGAAGCGTCGACCATCAGAGCTCTGGGATCTTCTACTACCGAAAAAACAAACCTTACCCAGTCTTTTGGAAAGGAATGTGGCGAAGAGATCCACATGAGGAGTCCCCCAAAGAGACCAGAGACTCTGACACACTTCCGAGTGGAGGGTCCACTCTGTGTGAAGGACCTGGTTCCTCCTGCTGAGCCTGTCCGCCCTTACGTTCTTTACTCCCTGAATAAATCTCGTAAGCAGGGAGATATCCCTCTGGGAAGTCCAAAGCAGTAGGTCTCTTGTCAGTTTGTAAAGGAAACAAGGAGTGAGTCCCCTCCTGTTTTTCCGAATGTAGGCAACGCTGTGGTGTTGTCCATATTCACTTGAACGACTTGGTTCGATACCAAAGGTTCTAGGCTCTTTAGAGCCAGATGTACAGCAAAGAGCTCCTTGCAGTTTATGTGCCAGGACACCTGCGCTGCTTCCCAGATGCCTGACACCTCTCTCGAGCCTAAAGTTGCTCCCCAACCCAACCCTTCTTCCAATGCGTCAGGAAGGTATAACAATAGGTTTGGGTTCTGAACCTTCAGGAGATTCCCTTGTTCTCCTTCAATGGGGGCAACCACCATTCCAAGTGAGGCTTCATCTCCACTGGAATGGGAAAGGCGTCTGAAAGATTTCTTGTCTTCCAACTCCAAGACCTCTTGAGAAAGAATTGAAGTGGACGAATATGCAGTCTTCCTAGGAAAGAACTGTTCAAGCGAGGAAAGGGTTCCCAAAAGGCTTAACCATTCCCTCGCCGACGTCCGTTCTTTCCTTAAGAAGAGAGAGACTTTCTCCAAGCCTCTTGCGAAGGAAATACTCGTAAACCCCGAGAATCCATCTGAATCCACAGATAGACTGAGTTCTGTCCTGGGGGTCAGTTGCGACTTCTCGAGGTTCACGAGTAATCCCAACGACTTGATCAAGTTCATGGTCAGAATAAGGCTCCTCCAAACACTGTCTCTCTGATCTGGCCCTGATGAGCCAGTCGTCCAATACAGAGAGATATTCACCCCTTTTAGGTGAAGAAACCTCGCCACATTCTTCATCAGGCTTGTGAAGACCTGAGGAGCGTGGACAGGCCGAAACAACAAGGCCCTGAACTGAAAGATCCTTCCCTCCGCCATGAAACGGAGGTACTTCTTCCACGAAGGGTGAATCGGTATGTGAAAATAGGCGTCCTGGAGATCCAGAGACACCATCCAATCTCCTTGGCGTAAAGCTGACAGGACTGAGGCCGAAGTCTCCATGGAGAACTTCTCCTTCTGAACAAATTTGTTCAGAGCGCTGATGTCCAGTACTGGTCTCCAGCCTCCCGAGGCCTTTGCAACCAGAAAAAGGCGATTGTCCAAAAAACCCCGGGGAGTTTTTGATCCAGTACTAGTTCTGTCGCTCTCTTGTCCCACATCTGATCCACCATCAGTCGAAGAGTATCCCTCAGTACAGGGTCCCTGTCGTGGAAAGGTATAATGTATCCTTTCCTTATCATGGACAAAGATGAGGCGTCCGTGCCTATACGTGCCCAGGCCTCCGCAAATTCTAAGAGCCTGGCACCTACTGGTGTTTGGAGGAGAGAAGCATCATTTACCCTTTTTAAAGGGATGGAAGGCAGACCTACCTCCTCTTCTCAGGAGCCTTCTTTCTTGAGGGTGCTCTGGAGGTAGGGCCTCCTCGAAAGGGCTGAACAGACGTACTCGGTCCTTTCTTTTCCACCACAGTCGTAGGTCTCTTCTTCCTTGATGACTGAGTAAGGTCGTCTTGAGTCGCCTTCTCAGTTAATGATCGGGAAATGTCTTTCACTAACTGAGAAGGAAACAAAAAGTCCGATAAGGGAGAGTACAACAGTGCTGCTCTCTGAGAGTGGGAGACTGCTTTGGTCAAAAAAGCACTGAAGACTGTCCTCTTCTAAGAAGTCCCGCTCCAAATAAAGATATATTGTTATGATACAATAAAGTTTGTTCATACTACCTGGCAGATATATATATAGCTGTATTTTCTGAAGTCCGACAGAATTTTAAAAACTTCCGACACACGCAGTGGTCGGCCAGGTGGTTAGTACCCATTCCCGCCGCTGGGAGGCGGGTATCAGGAACCATTCCCATTTTCTATTCATAATTTTTATTTGCCACTGTCCCCATGAGGGGAGGTGGGGGTGGGTACTTGATTATATATATCTGCCAGGTAAGTATGAACAAACTTTATTGTATCATAACAATATCATTTTGTTCATGAAACTTACCTGTCAGATATATATATAGCTGAATCCCACCTTTGGAGGTGGGAAGGGACAGAATAGAAGGATTTTTGGAAACAATGCATGCAGATGATTTACATCTTGGTTCCACCTGTTAGCATAGCTGGCTTCGTGGTTACTGCCACGTAAGTCTGCTTGTGCTACTAGAGTTGCCAGCGAGTAGAGAACCTATATAGCTGGTGCACTCCAGATGATCTGTCAACAGGGGCGAGACCACGACGTGACTAGACCATTATTGACCATACCATGAGGGCTAAGAAGTAAATAAATATATATATATATAACAAATATATATATCACCACCTGACCAACCTAGCCAAAGTTAAGGTGTGTTAACTAAGGCTTAAGAGTTAAGAAGTTCGCCGTTGTCGGCGACTCAACAACTAAATTAAGAGCTCTTCCTAACCATTTTCTACAGGATAGGATGAGTGGTACTTCTTGCCCCCAAGATTGTGTCTGCAGACACGTATGGCCCTAGCGAGCAGCAGATCTCATATGCCATCTTCACATCTCGCAGGGAGTGTGAAGTGAACACAGAGTTGCTTCGCTAAAACATGGTACTCAGGATGTTGCTGAGTGCCATGCTCTGTTGAATGCTTCCGAGGCCGCGCCCTCACCTCGTGAGCATTCAGATAAAAAGATTTCAAATCTTTGTGCAAACACAATGAAGGAGCATTTTTGAAAGAACTCCGTAACACTAAAGCCAGGCTGTTCTTCGATATGGGCAAGTCTGGTCTTTTTCGGAACACTGCAGATTGCCCGAATGACTTCGACTTTCTTGAGTTTTATGTAGATAAAACTTGAGAGACCCGACAGGGCACAGGACTCTCTCTGGCTCCTGCCCACTAACTTGTGCCATCCTTGCTTCCAAGCTCCTGGCCCAAGGACAAAACGGGTTACCATTCTTAGGCCACAACGGAAGGGTTAGAGAGCACACCGCCTTGTGTTCTCTAAAGCCAAAACTTGTGACGATGGCTTAAAATCTCACTAACCCTCTTTGTCGTATCTAGGGTGGTTAGAAGAAGGCCTTCCTGATCACATGCAAGAAGTTAACAGGTAGGAGAGGTTCGAATGCTTTGACATCAAGAACTTCAGACTACGTCTAAGTTCCATATTGAAAGCTTCGATCTGGACATGCACAGTCAGTCCGTCTGTACTAAAGTCAGGTGACCGACCAGTTGACCAGTCAGACGAATCAAGGACAGCAAGGCTGTACCCTGAAGACCATAGGCACTATTCTTCGCTGAAGGATTGATGTCTGGACTGCCTGGGCGATTCAATCTAAGCAAACCTTGGGGGTGTATCAACGCAACCCAACGTCGTCAGCGAATCAACTCCTGACTCGAGCTTCTGGTGCCAGGAGAAAGGAGCGAGGAGCAAAAAGGCGATTCAGTCCCGAAGGAAGAATGCCTGACAGTCCAACCTGGTCTCATGTTACACGATCATCGGGGTGTATAAACGCAACCGACTTCGTCAACAAGAAACTCAGGGCTACTATATGTCGCCTGATCTCGCCACGAGTGTCTGACTCCGAGAAAAACAGGTGAGACAAAAAGTAGATGATGAGCGAGGTTCGAGATTCCACAGAACTCAAATGATCGTGAAGGGGCTTTGTGTTTGACAGACGCAAATCTCTGAGCCCAAAGGCCGTCAACAACATATTTGCGTATTCTTTAATAGTTGTGACTGCCAGCTTATCCCATTCTTCAGACGGAAATGGAAGACGGTAATCTTATTCCTGTCAACATCTCGATAGCCTGAACGTAGTCAGACTCAGAGCGGAGATGTATATAGGTAGTTATAGGTACCTTTCGAGTTAGAGTAGACCGACTCTCTCGGAAAAAGGGTCCTTGGAAAGTGAACTAGGAAGTATGTGACCTCTGTGAATCCAGGATCCTGAAGGCCAACATGGGGCGATCAGCGTCATTGTCGCTCCCTGTGACGTCATAAAATCCTCTTATTACTTTCCTAAGCGATTGAAAAAAGGGGAAAAGAGACTAAATATCCATCCCCGTTCAATATCATAGGATGGCGTTTAATGGTACCGATCCCGGATCGAGAATAAGGGAGCAGAAAGAAGAAGCCTCTTCGTCCTCAACATATCGAAGAGAAGAATGAAAGGGCGTCCCTAAAGTCCCACAAACTCTCAACTTACTTCTAAAGAAAGATTCCACTCGGAAGTCAATAGTTGCTGCCGTCGATCTAGACGATTCGTACGGACTTTTGCAATCCTGTAACGAACCTCTAGAGGATCGTTACATTCTACGCCTGTTGTTATAATAGGCTTTCTCGTAAACTCGAACAGGGACCGAGAGAAGATACTTCTTAAGATATGAGAGAGCTGTGGAATATCAGAGTTGATCTGGACCACTGGTTCCCAAAACTCGTTTACGAGGACTGGAGGGACTACCGAATCGCTTTTACTTCTTTCAGATTAAGATCCAAGACATCTGAAACCCTATCCAGATGAATCCGGCACCGTTCTTTCTATCACCTCAGGTGATAAACGCACTGAGAGATGTTCAGAATCATTCCTAGATCTTGAATAATATTTCAGTTTCCCGGTAGGAAAAAACTGTGGTCTGAATTGCAGTCTATTCGGGAAACAAACTTCTTCAGGAAGGAAATGGTCCCCAGCAAGCTCATCCATTCCCCTCCCCGAGTATGCTTACTTCCCTAATAAGGCTGCGCTTTGCCTAAGCAGGAGAGCATATAAAAGTGCAATGTTGCGGTAGACTCTAGTTCTATACCGTGCGGTAACGAGCACCGAAAGGATTAAGAGATAACTCTGTTGAACATAGTAAGGCAAAACGAATGCAAACGTTTATTCATTCACGTAAGAAATCCCTCAATCTTAGGCTAAAGTCTGTGATTGTAGGGCAGAGATACAGTTAGTCAGTCAATCCCCGCAGGAGAGACGTAACCGCCAGCACAGAGATACGGTTAGTCAGTCAATCCCGCAGGAGAGAGAGACGTAAACCTACCGCGCATGACAGCGCCTATCTGTTACTTGTCTCGGTTGGACTGGGAGGACAGACCAGCTGACAGCAGCAGCCAGCAGCTTACGAACGTCGTCTCTTAAACATTATGTCTGGGTTGCCAGCTACCCTATTCTACGCAAGTAAATAGGGTCCGTTATTTTTTGAGCAGAAAGACTCTCAAGCTGGTATATTTAAGCGAAACAGAAACGCTAAATATATAGATGCGTTGTGTCGTCAGAACACTACCATACAACGGTAAAAGATAAATCGGAAAACTCCTGGAAGGCTGCAGGGAGTAACGATTAAATGTCCTTAAAATAGACAATAGACCTCTCGGTTGCCATCCGAAGAGGTAACTACAGCAAGCGTATATGACTTCGAACCAACCAGAAGTAAAATAACGCAAGGCAAAATATGAAATTATATCACAATAAAGTTTGTTCATACTTACCTGGCAGACATATATATAGCTGAATTCGGAAATACAGCTACATACATATCTGACAGGCAAGTTTCATGAACAAAAACTTAAGAGAATCGAAGCAGTCAGCTCAAGCTTCTTATGTTACTGGACATAAGCGTTCATTGACGTAGTCTACAAGTCTATTTCTTGTACGAGTCTGCGAATGACGAATGAGAGCTCTTCCGAATCTTGTCAATAAGAGCTTATTCGCTTACGCAATATCAAGTTAATGAGATGTTTTGTCAATGAGAAACTAACCCATTTACGGGACAAAGAGATATTTTGTCAATGAGGGGATACCCACTTACTTGACAAAACGAAAGTATATTGTCAATGGGGGAAAGTCACTGAATTGACAAAACGTAATCCAGGGAGTCAAGCATTTAATTTTTTCGATTCCCGTCTCAAACGAGGAAGGGGGGGGCAAGAATCCTGTTAAGAGACTGGGCTTACGGCAGGTAGAACGACGATGTTCAATTCGGCAGCGTAGTCCCGACTAGAAACTAACAAAATTTATCATCTGAAAAACCCTTTCAGATGGGCTAAAAAGCTTGCAAAATTATCCTGGGAAGAGGAAGAAACTCTCCAACCAGCTTCCTCTCCCGTATCACAACTAATGCCTGCTAAAGCTTAAAATTTATTGGCAGTATGGCAAAGGAAGTCTTGCGCTTTCCTGAAGAGCGTCCTTTTGATGAGTGCCTTTGCAAGAATCCCACTGAACGTTGCCGAGAGTCCTGACGTGCAGGACATCGAGCCTTACATAACCCGTAACTGCCTTATCGCAAAGTCTTGACTGCGGTAGTGGCAACTTAAATTTATTGGCAGAATGGCAAAGGTTGCGGTAGAGCAAACGAGATCTTCCTTGAGCTTTCCTTAACTCCATCCACCTATGCGAAAAGCAATATTAATTGACAGAGACCTCTTGAATTCACGAAAACCCGATGTCTTGCTGGGTTTCGAAAAGAAGAAGTTGTCTGTTCACTTTAAACTTCCTCCGAAGCACTGCCTACTTCACATTCTTTGCAGGTGAGGTAGAAGGTATCACCGGAGGTAGAGATAAACATTCTTTAGGCCCATATCTGAAAACAAGAGCTTGAAGAGTTCAACAGAAACGTTCAGCCAGGCGACACACCTGGCGTGCGCTGGTGCACGCTCGGCGTCACTGGAGCGCGCTCGGCGTCCCACTGGAGCGCGCTCAGGCGTCCACTGGAGCGCGCTCGGCGTCCACTGGCGCACACTTGGGGGGGCGTCCACTGGCGCGCACTTGGCGTGCACCCCGCGCGCGCCTGGAGTCCATCCGAGCGTCCCGGGCGTCCGCTCTCAAAAGCTTCCTGCTACTATGACTTCTCTTACGTATTTCTCGGTGGAAAGACGGACACGAGTTCAGGCGACGTTCGCCTTCTTACTTCTCACTGAAACGCATAACGAGAGAGAGAGAGAGGACGTGAAGCGTCCTCTTCTATAAAGCTTCTATTTAGAGGGCGCGAGTCCTTCCGAAAGCTCCAACCCCTGCATGGGGAGGACGCTTCGGAGGACGAGAAGCAATCTTTCAGGATTCGTGCACGCGCACGCACTTTGGCAGTCTGGGGATTTTTCATCAGAAACTGCCGAAGGCACGCCAGATCGGTGTGGGTTCCTTGTAACCCTCCTTAGACTTTCGACATGCCCCTGCCCCTCCCCGGGTCCTGGGAGTCAAGCAGAGGTCCCTCGGCCTAGAGGGCGAAAGAGAGGCCGATCTGAATGAGCGCACCCTCCACTACACAAGGGGTATCACTGCACTTCTGCACTTCACTTTTTACTCTCTAAAGCAAGCACTTTCGATTCTAAGATACGAATCGAAAGAGTATCAGAGAAAGGGCAATTCCTCTACAGACACTGCTTAGGGCCCGAAGGCAACACTGCAGGGTTAGGAGTAACAATTACAGAAGTAGCACTTCACCAGCAATGGAAGGAGAGCGAGCACCTCTCGTAGACATATTCATAGCCCGTAGGCCATACTACAGGGTTATGCAAATAAAGTCTACAGGAAGGTTAGCAGGTTCACTACCCTGACTTTTGTTACTGATTAATTGCGTACATACGAATCATACGTCTTCCTTACGGAATTAGACATGTTTACTGATTAATTGCGTACATACGAATCATAACTTCTTCCCTTTACGGAATAGACAAAGTCTCACGACTCCTTACATGACAAATCTCAACAAAGAAGCAAGACCCATACCCCTCGTACATACAAGTGCGGATCTACCGAAGCTTTCGGTAGCCACACCCTATCTTTGCAGACAACCCCGTCTGAAAACTAGCCTAACTAGATTCAGATATTTTATGCAAAAATGAATCAAATTCAAATCAATTTAAGATAGCGTATGCCTAGCCACAAATCCCACAAATCCAGTAAATAAATCAAAAGACAATTAGGATACTTAGGGCAATGAAGTTTCCAAAATCCTAAGACGGAGGTACTGAAAACAGGTGTTTTCAGCACCAGCGACAGAAAAATTATGAATAGAAAATGGGAATGGTTCCTGATACCCGCCTCCCAGCGGCGGGAATGGGTACTAACCACCTGGCCGACCACTGCGTGTGTCGGAAGTTTTTAAAAATTCTGTCGGACTTCAGAAAATACAGCTATATATATCTGACAGGTAAGTTTCATGAACAAAAGGAGATTTCTAAAGAGCCATCTTGTACTGCCTTGTCGATACACGACAGTATACAAAGGAGAACTTCTGGGTCGAGTCCTTCTGAGTCATGCGCCTTTTTGGACATCACCCCAAGGGACCAATCTAAGAAGTTGAATACTTCCAATACATGGAAGAGCCCCTTGAGGAGATGATCCAGTTCTGAAATGCCCCAAGTCACACGGGCAGAGTTCAATCCTTGTCTTCTCGACGCATCGACTAACGTTGAAAAGTCTGCTTCAGCCGAAGACGGGAGAGAAAGGCCCATATTCTCTCCCGTCTGATACCAAATGCCCCTTCTGCCAGCGAGTCTCGCTGGGGGCATGCAGAAGACCGTCCTGACCAGTTCCTTCTTCGAATCCATCCACGAATTCAAAGACTGAAGAGCCCTCTTCATAGATATGGTGGGTTTCATTCTAAGAAAAGAGGAAGACTTCTTAGCCTTTGCGCTCGAAAACAGAGAGTGCGGAGAAGGAGGAGCGGCAGGGGATAATGCGTCTCCATATTCTTCAAGAAGCAGGGCTGTCAAGACTTTGTAGCTTGACAGACCTTCCCTTCTACGAGTCTCGTCTTCTGAGTTCTCATCTAACTTGGTGTCTAAAGGAGAATCCTTATGAAAATTCAGTACGTCTTTTCTCTGGGGGAGACAAACTCCTGATAGGAGAGGGACTAAGGGAGTGATAATCTCTCCTCTTCACAAAAGTTTGAGCCTTGTAAGAAGCTTCCCGTTTGGCTGGCACCACGTGCTTAGGTGGCTCCTCATAAATGGATGGCGCCTCGCGCTTGGATGACGCCTCTCGTCCGCCGAGCGTCCTGGCTGATGCCTCGCGCTTGGCTGACTCCTCACGTCTGGAAGACGCCTCGCGCCTAGAAGATGTCTCGCACTCAACTGGCGTCCTGGCTGGCGCCAAAAACTTGGCTGGCGCCAAAAACTTGGCTGGCGCCTCGCGCTTAGATGACGCTTCACGTCCGGAAGAAGTCCTGGCTGGAGTCTCGCGCCTGGCTGATTCCACGCCTCTGTATGACCCCTCGCGCCTGGAAGACTCCTCACGTTTGGCTGGCGTCTTGTCTTGCGTTTCGCGCCTGGTATATGTCTCTCTCGCTCTTGATCTAAAAAGAATGTCCTCTTCTACTTGTTTGGAAGAGGAAGCTTCATGCCTGAAAGACGCCTCGCGTTTGGCAGGGGAAAGAGGACGAGACTTCTTGATAGGAAGAAAAACGTCCTTCTTACGAGAGGATCTCAGCCAAAATTCCACAAAGAGGCTAGCTTGCTCCTGGACAGCAAGAAGAATTTTCCTTGAAGCTTCTCCCACGTCTTCTTCAATGGGGAGGAGAAGGAGAGTTCGAAGGCGAGCGATCCGCTACGTCCATGTAGGGAGATGTTGGCGCAACTTAGCCTTTTTGATTGAAGAGGGCGCCTTCATCCGAGGAAGTGCTCCGCGCTTGAATTCAAATCAGGTTCTCTATAATGCCTTTTCAGGGGCCTGGAAAGGTCCGAATCCTTCCACCCTCATTTAGGTCAAGGAGAGGGAGAGGAAGAGAAACACTCTCGCAGGACGCTTTTTCTAAAGCGGTCTGAGCAGCCTGAAGCGAAACAGAGCCTGCTGAAGGGACGTCTGACCGTTGGGGATTCTCCACAACCTCCTTAAGGCTTTCGACTTTCCTTACTCCTCTGGGCATGGGGAGCTTGGTTTGGAAGCGGTCCTAGGTCCTGGGAGAGTCGCAGAGACGATCAAACGGCGCCCCCCTCCACAAACACTGGGAGCACTCACTTCACTAAACACTTCACTCTCACTATCCTTACCTTGTAAGGCGCCATTTTGGACTTCATCTTAGAGATAGTAGCCTTCAGATCGGCGATTTCAGGGGCCGATTCTGATAGCAAAGATTGTGAATGATTCGACACAGAGGGAGAATCAAAATCATTAGGGTTAGAGATAGGATCAATAAAAGGCTCAATAGGCCTTGTACTCACACTCTTTAAACGTCTAACTCTATCCCTCTCTAACTTCCTCAAATAAGAAGTTAGAGTCTTCCATTCTTCCCCATTCAACCCCTCACATTCATGACAGGTATTAGAAGAAGAACATTCACACCCCCTACATTTACGACATTCAGTGTGAGGATCAACCGAAGCCTTCGGTATCCTCACCTTGCAGCCTACATTCACACACATTCTCACACTCACATTCGAGTCAGACATACTGAGAAAAAATCAAAATGCAAGTCCAAACTCAGTCCACAGTAGCGAATGCCAAAAACCACGATCCAGATACGTCACCAAAAAGCCGAGAAACGATGATCAAAAGGTTGAAATAAGAATCTAAGTCAGGAGGTAGTAACAACAATGTTGATACCACCGGCGACAGAGAAAATATGATAGAAAACGGGAATGGTTCCTGTCCTGCCACCCAGGGGCAGGTAGGTAGATCACCTGACCTACCTGTAGCGAGTGGCGCGAAATTTGAATTTCTGTCGGGGACGACGGAGTCTTAGCTATGTATATATCTGACAGGTAAGTTGATTGTATGAAAACACAATTTACTTTAGGAAATTGAAATTTGTTCCTATATGATTTACAAACCCTCGGAAGACTCACTTATTGGAGGGAGGAATCTGAGTGAGTCTGAAACTGACTGGAATTCAGCACACCTGGGCTACTCCTGGTTGAAAGAGCAGGGAGGAGTGCCCTGCCTCTGACAAATTGATTAGAGTACTTATAAGAACTACAAAATCAAGAGTCAAGACTTCTGGGCCTTTCCAAAATGAGTGAGGAATTGGAACTCATATAAAAAAGGTTGGGAAGAATATTAAGAGTCGGAGACATTAATGCAAAGATCCGAGAAGGGTTTGTCTAATTGCCAGAATCTCAACCCTCCCATTGCTAGAGGAAGGAGTGAGATTGGTTCTATGATTCTAATATGAAAAACAGTGAACAACTTGATGCGTAGACTTACCGCATCAGGCGCAAGTCCAGCAAGGGTAGGTTCCAGTCCTATTCTCAACCTGAAGGAAGAGAAGAAGGATGAGGAAGGAGGAGGAGGAAGTGAAAAAGGACGAGGAAGGAGGAGGAGGAGCGGTCAGTCACTTGAATCCTTCTAACCTCGAGAGGTACACCTTAGGTGAGATGCAACCTGTTCTCTTAAAGGAGCCAGGTAGGTAAGAAAACACAACTTGTTGAGCAACCAAATGAGGTCCAAGGACTTGTGGGCAAAGACCCAAAGGAAGTGAGACATGAATGTGGTCCTGAAGAGACCACACCTATCTTCCAGTCCAAAATATTCTTCGGAATGTGAGGAAAGGACTATGCCACTGGTACTGTGCGCTCTTGGGGAAAGCATACAGGAGACATTGTCATCAGCTGCAGAGAACCTCCTACTGATCTCGCAAGACCAGGAGAAAGACATGTCCTTAGACTCTTTTCCCTTGGCGAGTCAGTACTGAAGAAAGATTATTGACATCCAAGTCAAGGGTGTCGAGTCTTCTGCAGGTACAGAAACACTTCAATAGGACAAAGTAATGACTGATCTGGATCATCAAATATAAAGTTCAAGGCACAGGGGATCATGAAGGACAAGGCACAGATACCGAATGAGTTGGAGTTCATCAAGACATTCAAGACGGAGTCGAGACTTGATACCCAGCTTTTGAAGGGTGCTGTTGAAGATGATACATGCAAATCGTCTATCCTCTTCGCCAATGCTGCAGAGAGAGGAGATGCACTCTTGAAAAACAAAACTCAGTCTTGAAAGGGTGCATGCATCCTAAATGAGTCATATGCCTTCTAGAGACCTGAGGTCCCTGTGATGGCAAGACAGAGAGAAGTTTCTCATCAGTAGTTGAATCTCTACTGAGGAGAAACAATACTACTTACGTGAAAGACTGGGGGGAATGTGGACCTACATGTTCCACAATTGAATCGGAGAGAAGTTAAGTCGCAATTCTGATTAGAGAAAACGTCCCATCAATAGACACCAACCAATGAAGCCTGTGCTTGTAACAAAGGTTGGAAGTTTTTAGCCGCAAAAAAACAGGGATTATACTGCCAGAAGAACTGGTTCTTGTGTCACTGATACTGAATTCTTCTTGATATCCTGGAAGAGAGCTGGCAGGTCTTTTTAAATTCGGGATGAACAAATATTCGTTGAACACTTTACAAATTAGAAAAATGTATACAAAAGATAAAACAGTCGAGTTTGTCTGAAAAAATCATTCTGAGTCATCGCAGTGGCCCACGAGTCAGTTGCAATGGAGTAGAACACTTACAAAATTCTGTTATACCGTAGGGTAAACAGAAATACGATAACGAGCCTACTGAGATATCTCTTATTTGAGAATTCTCATTATGGTATGTGAGAGCACGAGACAGGAATTTAAACGAGAATCAAATGCTACCCAGAGACCTTAGGTCTGTGGCGGCCGGACAGAGGGGTTCATATTAATAGTTAACCCTTAACAGAGGAGAAACAATACCAAGACGAACAACGTCTCCGTGAAAAAGGAGGACCCTGCCCCTTGCTTGACTCTGGAGGCTGAGTTCCCTGGTAGTACATTCCCATTTGGAATGTGTTTGGCTTACAGAGCTACTGAAGGCACTACACTTACACTTGAGCACCTGTATGTTAACTGAAACAGGGGGGAAGTAAAACTCTCTTGTTCTGTATTAATGCTGCTCCTGTGGTGCTGTTGCTCAACAATACCTCTGGGTGTCTCAAAATCAAACCTATAAATGCTGGGAGGCCTGAAAGGCTGCCCTGAGTTTCAGGATAATTCTTCTTCTTCCCAGCTTTTACCCATTTTTATATGGGATTGCCGTTTTGAATGAGTCGTCTCCATCGATTTCTGTCCTGTGCATCGTTCTCGTTAATACCTTTCCATAACATATCTTCCCCTACACAATCGTGCCATCTCTTTCTTGAGGCTTCCCTTCTTCCTTCTAACCAGCACTTCCGTTTCCATCGTATATCTTCCAACACCTTCCCTACTGTATTGTCTTTGATATTTCAACTACCTTGAAATACTCATTTCTAATCCTATCTTCCCTTGTTACTCCTGACATCCATCTCAACATTCTCATTTCTGCTACATCCATCTTCTTCTCCTCTGTTTTTCTCATACTTGCTGGTCTGACCACTGTCATTATAAAACGTTTCCTTCAATTTCAGAGGAACCTTCTTGTTACAGAGGACCCCTGATGCAGAACTCCAGTTATTCCATCCTGCCTGAATTTGATGTCTCACCTCTTGGTCCATGCTTCCACTATCCTCTTATATGGATGACCCCAAGTACTTGAACTGCTGTACTCTATTTCTTCCCCACCCAATCTTATGCTATTCCCACCATCCTCAGTAATACTGGAACACATATATTCAGTTTTTGATCTGCTTATTCTCATTCCTCTCTCCTCAAGTGCTGCTCTCCTCCTCTCCTCTAAACACAACACAATGTTATCTACATATAATATGCACCATGGTACTGCTTCTAACATCCTTGGTCATTACATCCATCACAATGTTGAAGATGAATGGCCTAAGTGCCGACCCCTGGTGTAATCCAACTCCTACTTCAAATCCATCTCTCTCTCCAACACTGCTTCTCACTCTAGTATACACATTCTTGTACACCTCCTGAATAATTTTCACATACTTTTCTAGCACCATCTTCTCCCTCAAACATCTCCATATTTCTTGCCTTGGAACTCTGTCATAGGCCTTTTCAAGGTCTATGAATACCAGATGCAGGTCTCTGTTTTTTTTTTTCTCTGAATTTCTCCATCAGCTCCCTTACGCAAAATATTCCATCCGTTGTGCCGCTTCCCTCCATAAATCCTAACTGTTCCTTCCCTATTCTCACTTCCTCTCTCAGCCTGCCATCTATTATTCTTTCCAAAATCTTCAACATGTGAGACATTAGTTTGATACCACTATAATTACTGCATTCCTGGTGATCACTTTACATATAGGTATCAAGATGCTTACCCGCCATTCTTCTGGTATCTTTTCCTGTTCAAATATTTTTACCATCGGATCATATATGATGTCTATCCCTTCCTCTCCTAAGGCTTTCCAACTTCAACTGGGATTAAGTCAGGTCCTGTTGCCTTCCCATTCCTCATTCTTTTTAAGGCTCATATCACTTCTTCCCTAGAGATCCCCATTACCATTACCATGTTTACTTGTCCATCCTCTCTTACAAGTTTCAGGATAATTATGAGGTACTTGTCGTCCCAGCCACACACCTGAAGATAACTGTCCTACAGGTATGAGCCTATTGCTTGGTTGGTGCTTCTGATAACAAACGCATTTCACAAGGAGAAAAAAAAAAAGTATATTCAAAGGCTCCTGTTAATCGAGCACCAGCATTACTCCTTCCTCATCCTATGAAAAGGGACAAGGAATAATGAATGATAGCAGACTTACTTCATTCCTTAATGATGAGAGCAAAGATGAAGCTGTCCAGATGGATGTATGATATTTAGGGCTAAAACCCAGGTCCGGAAGGGAGGCTTCTATAGTGGCAACAGGACACCTAAGATGACTAGCTCTGGCTGAAATGGTTGGCCCCGAAGCGAGAACACTGGGGAGAAATCTCCGTAGAGTTCCTCTTATTCACCTAGCCCCTCCCAGTGTAACCCAGGAAGTAAATGGGAACAGGAGAGGAGGATCGGATGTTCTCTCCCATCCTGCAGGAGGGGGCGATTGCACGCAAACATCAACTTGTGGTAATAATGGCAATGCACGTCTAGGAAAGCGTCTCCACCTCGGCAAAAACGCTTCCTGAGGAGAGAGCAGAGGTTCTCATCCCCCCCCCCCCCCCTAGACAGAGCGTTCGTTTCCTCTGAACTGGTTCATTTGTGTGAATGTGACCAAGAGTTGGGTGAAGTCAAGCGAGCCATTGGTTGGTAAGAACTTGCAAGTCTTTACCATGCATCCAGCTCCTCCAAGTCAAAACCTTGCATGAAGAGGACTGCAAAGAGGACCAGTTCTCCTGACTCTCTGTCTCGAGGGGCAGGCACATCTTCATTGAAACTGTAGCAACACTAATGCAAGTGTTGACAGGCAGGGGCAAGTCACTGTATGACTCACGTCCTTCTCCTGCCCTGCGCCAGAATCAGGATGGTGAGATGTCTCTCAGGCACTGATTTTTGGATGCCAATCCCTATAGAGGTTTGTACATTCATGGTGTCTCGCAAACGAGCCCACCCCAACACAGCACTAGTTCTAGAGGTGGAACCCTTAGACCTAGTGGTAGGAGCGCGAACCAAAGTTTGCGTTCCTATGGCCAACCCCCCAAAAATGCTATACCCAGGATAGAGTACCTGTTCTTAATCCCAAAGGATTAGGAGAGCCTACAGATACCAACTAGTACTTCCTCTGTGTAAGAAGGCAGATCCTTCAAAGTCCCATGGTGGGGCTTCTTAGGGGGTGGAGAGGCTACCTTCTTCTTAAACTGATGAAATCTTTAAGAGGCGGACGCGTCAGAAGACGACGACGAGGATGACGATGATGACACCTTTCCTCGACTACTCGCGTGTACGACGAGATGATCCAAGGCTTGATCTTGAAATACCAACCCTTGTAGCCGAATTCCGAATATGAGAAACGCTCATCGGAATTCTCCCTATCCGCTTTACCCATCTTGGCAAAACAGAGAGGGCCCAGTGACCAGAAAAGGAGCAATCTACCTGTCTTGCTAGAAGAACCAACAGGAGGGGTAGATTGGGGGTGATCATCAACCTGTGAATGACTGCAGCATGGGAAGGAGGATGATTATGCCATGGTAAAGAACCAACCTTAGAAAGCAGAAAGTTCACTCGGACAGAGTGAGTGAGCAGATCACAAAGCAACTATGAGTGGTAATCGTCAGCTAAGAACTGTAGCTTCCTAACACATTGACTAGTCTCCTTTAAGGCCTCTCTCGAGAGAAGTACAAGGAGGGATTCTGTGTCTGCTGTCCTATGTACTCGGAGCCTAAGGTCCAAGACACAAGGATGGAACCAGACCATGAACTTAAGAAAGTGTTGGCAGGCATATTGACACACCTAAGTGTCTATGCACTTTTCCATGCGCCCACACCAGACTGGAGAGCAAACTGCCCTGTACTGGTATACTGGTAGACTTCTTCTCTTGCCCTCCGAGCACTTGTAATTCCAAAGAATCTGAGTGCTCGGCTTGGCAAGCGCCAGAACTTCTGATGAATTCAAGCACTCTGCAAGACTACCAATCTCATAAACACAATTATTGGGAGCTTCTCGTCTTGCCTGAGTGCTTGGAATCCCCAAGAATTCAAGTGCTAGAAATACTAAATATGTAATTCAGGCACTTAGCAAGACTTCTCAATCCCGTAAGAACAGTCATTAGGGGCGTCATATCTAAGCACTCGTGATTCCAAAGAATCTGAGTGCTCGGCAAGTGCCAGAAATTCTAATGAATTCAGTGCTCAGCAAGACTCCCGAATCTTGTAAGAACAATCATCGGGAGAGTCTTGTCTCGCCTGAGTGCTCAGAAATAAAAAAAATCTAAGTACGTACTCGGCGAGTACCAGAAATTCCAAGGAATTCAAGTGCTCGGCGAGACTACTGAATCTTGTCAGAATAATAATTGGAAGTGGAGCACAGAACCAGTCTTAGATGCAGACATCTAAGAACTGGATCAAGAGTGCAATTTCTATAGAATGCTCACTCAAGGCCCCTAAAAACGTATTTCAAGTTGCATCCTGCCCCAAAGGCGGGAAGAGCCACAGAAAGAACCATTGCCTCCTTGGAGAGAGAGACTCCCTTAGAATTTCATAGAACTTTTAAAGGGAACCTCTTCCCCACTTCTCCAGAGGTTTGAATCCTAAGAATCGAGACACCAGGTAGGAAACTGCAAAGCACTGGCAAACATTCAGCGATGCTAACGATAGTGCTGGCAGGAAGAGATGAAACACGTGAATGTCTTGCTCTTTCTCTCGCCCTGTGCCTGAACTGGGATGGTAAGAGGTCTCTCTGTCAGCAGTTCAGGATGCTTGTGAATTGTTAGAAACATGAGCATTAGAAACAACTTGTGAACGAAAGCCTGACACAGCACCTGTCTAGAGGCAAACCCCTAAACTGATGAAGGGAATGCAATCCAAGTTTTCACTCCCACAGCTCCTGAAACACAAAACCCGAGCCAGAATGTTGGGAAAAGCTGACAAGAGATCCCATTGCCTCCTCAGGAGCCAGCCCCTTAAAAATCTTACAGGAGGACTCCTTAAGGGGGGAGAAGCAGCCTTCCTCTTCTTTGGTCAAAGGGGGTAATCCGGTTTCCCAGACCTCCTCAAACCTCAAAAAAAGAAGGGAAGGGCAATGGAGGATGATGTTTCTTCCTCAGGGCTTCTTCTACAGGATGATAATCACACATCAGCAGTAGTTGAGGCAAGAATCACAGGGCAGGGAGCAAAAGCTGTTCCGTGAGAAGTCGTCAAGGCAACAATACCAATCTAACATGCGGCACAACAGGGGAACGGCACACACACGAGGGGCAGTGCCGCAGCCGAGACATCCAACCATCTAATGCTGTGTTTTATGACTGCTAACTGTCAGCTTGGAGAAAAAAGAAAATATGATTAATAAAATGAGGCTCCCTTTTTTCCAACGGGCACTGCCCTCTGAAGTGAGAGAAGGCCCTTGAGAATAAGTCACCCAACTGCCAATGCAGGCCCTGCTCCACTTGCCAGACAAATGAGTGAAGAGGGGAAAGATATCTCTCCCAAAGGAGAAACCCCCATAAGGAAAGAATACCAGGAGATAAAAACAGGATGAACTCTCCAAAGTCTTCTCCCAGTAATTTCTCCAACAGCGCAAGCGCAAATGTCATTTTTTGTTTAATAATTGATAACAATATATAAACAAACATATACTATCACGCCCCTAATATCAAAGGGCATGAGAATGTGATAAGAGTGTATGTTACGCCCTTGCTGTCAACCCCAAGATGCACAATCTGGGGTAAGGCAGCTTGCAAGACTATCACAAGTGGGTTTGAATAGTATCAATAAATATCACAGTATATTCAATATATACATAAAAACTACAAAACAAAAGATCCCAAGGGGGAAATTCAAGATTAACGGCAGTCAAGCAAGAGCTCATGAACACACATCTACATCAGATGACGGCCAAAAGTAAAGTGGAATGTTGGCATCACGGCAGGCAGCTCTCCCCCACCTACCAGACGGTAGTTACTGCCTGACTACCTTGTTCAAAGAGTTTTAACGGCTGTGTTCCAGCTTCACTGTAAAGTAATTCCTAATGTAAAGGACAGAGGGATTGTATATCATCATGGAAGTTACCACTGACAAATGGCAAATTCTTCATAAGTCAGTGTGACACAACTTAAATAACAGCACTATAGTTACCGTAACTAACATTGGCAAGCTGTTATTTCTAGATTCAGCTATGTCAGTGCATGCTGCTGTTTATGAAAATGTTTTGCACGGTATAGTAAATGGATTTTAATTAGTGAGGGCAGTTCCTAGTTACTGGTGATCTGGTTTTACAGCAATTGTCTAGCGACAAAAATAAATGATATTGTCATGATACAATAAAGTTTGTTCATACTTACCTGACAGATATATATAGCTGTATTCTCTGACGACCGACAGAATTTCAAAACTCCCGCAAACGCAGTGGTCGGCTAGGTGGTTAGTACCCATTCCGCCGCTGGGAGGCGGATACCGGGAACCATTCCCATTTTCTATTCAGATTTTCTTTACCACTGTCCCCTGAGGGGAGGTGGGTGGGTACTTGATTATATATCTGTCAGGTAAGTATGAACAAACTTTATTGTATCATGACAATATCATTTTGTTCATGACACTTACCTGCCAGATATATATATAGCTGAATCCCACCATTGGAGGTGGGAAGGGACAGAATAGAAGGATTTTGGAAACATTTCACATGCAGATGATTGACATCTTGGTTCCCTACCTGTTAGCATAGCTGACTTCGTGATTACTGTCACCCAAGCCTGCTTCTGCTTACTAGAATTTCCAGCAAGGTAGTGACCTGTATAGCTTGGATAGTTCTAGATGATCTGTCAACGGGAGCGTGACCACAATGTGACTAGACCATATTGACCATACTGAAGACAACGAAGCATAAAAATACCACCTAACCTAGCCTCACTAAAGTTAGTTTCATAACTTTCAGGCTAATTAAAGGGAAGACCGCCTCAAGCGGCCAACCCTACCCTACGACCGTAAAAAACAAACCATAATTAAAATCACACACATTCATTTTCTAAAGAATGGGGTTCGTATTGCTTCTCGTCCCCAATACTGTACCGCGGAAATGTATGGTCCAAGCGAGTAGCAATTCTCATATGTCGCCTTCACATCTCTGAGGTAGTGTGAAGCGAACACAGAGTTGCTTCGCCAAAATGTGGCACCCAGGATATCACTGAGTGCCATATTTTTCTGAAAAGCCACCGAAGTAGCTACCGCTCTAACCTCGTGAGCATTAACTTTTAGCAGTTTAAGATCACCATCCATGCAGGATGAATGAGCTTCCCTGATGGTATTTCTCAAGAAGAACGCCAGTGCGTTTTTTAGACATTGGTAATTCCGGCCTCTTGACCGAACACCACAGGTTGTCTGACGGGCCTCTACATTGTTTGGTCTTTTCCAGATAAAATTTGAGAGCTCTGACAGGGCACAAAACTCTCTCCGGCTCTCGTCCGACGAACTCTGATAACCCCTTGATATCAAAGCTTTTAGGCCAGGGGTTGGATGGGTTTTCGTTCTTCGCTAAGAACGAGGGGCTCAGCGAACACACTGCATTGTGTTCTCTGAAACCCACATGTTTACTCATAGCTTGGATTTCGCTAACCCTCTTAGCTGTTGCCAAAGCGGTTAGGAAAATAGCTTTCCTAGTTACATCTTTCAAAGAGGCAGCGTGCATAGGTTCAAATGGGGCTGACATTAAAAACTTTAAGAACAACATCTAAATTCCATGAGGGAATCTTGTCTCGTGGAGCTTTTGATGTTTCAAAAGACCTCAATAGATCGTGAAGATCTTTATCATTTGATAAATCCAAGCCTCTGTGTCGAAAGACCGTTGATAGCATACTTTTGTAGCCTTTAATCGTTGACACTGAAAGTTTGTCTATCTCTCTAAGATATAAGAGAAAATGAAGTTTTTATGATAAACAAAGTTTAATGTATACTTACCTGGCAGGTATATATATAGCTATATTCTCTGTTCCACCTGGCAGAAATTTTCAAAACTCGCGGCAAACGCTAGTAACCTATTAGTAGTTCAGGCAACCACCACCCCGTTACCGTGGCGCTAGCGCTAGGAACCGTTCCCAATTGGGGCCAGATTTTCTGCTGAACCCTGTCCCCTGAGTGTGGGGGAGGCGGGTGGGAATTTAAAATTATATATACCCTGCCAGGTAAGTATACATTAAACTTTGTTTTATCATAAAAACTTCATTTTAATGTATGACACTTACCTGGCAGGTATATATATAGCTGATTGACACATTTGGAGGTGGGTCAAGGACAGCAACATTCTTAGAGTATAAAAAATATTATTAAAATATTATTAAAACTCCAGGTTCCTTACCTGCTAAGGTAGCTGACTTCATAGGTCCTGCCTCTAAGCCTGCTTAACCCTTAGTAGCTCTCAACAAGGAAGTAGTCCTGTATGTTTGAAGAAGCTAAGACTGGAACTGACAACTGGACGTGACCAATGTGTGACAGAACCTTACAGCCCTCTTATGCCACGGCATTCAAGCTAGTAACAGATCATTTACCGAACTACACACACACCATCACCGGATCATACTAACAAGACTGAGAAAAGTACTGCACACTTTTCTCAGACGACCAATAAACACAAACACCATCACCTAATAAAATCAACTAGCTTAAAAGAAGGTTATGGGTAGTAACTCCTTTGCCCAATACTGTACCTGAGGACACGTATGGACCTAGCGTCTGACAATTATCAAAGGTTGTCTGAACGTCCCTAAGATGAGACGCGAATATTGAATTAGTTCTCCAATATGTAGATTCAATAATTTCCTTGAGGGCTAAATTCTTTTTAAAAAAGCTAATGAAGTCGCCACTGCCCTGACTTCATGAGCCTTAACTTTCAAAATACCAAAGCTCTGCTCTTCACACAACATATGAGCCTCTTTAATTAACTCTCTCATGAAGAAGGCTAGAGCGTTCTTCGTCATGGGTCTAGTGGGATCTTTAACTGAACACCACAGAGCATCAGACTTCCCTCTGATAACTCTTGTTCTTTCTATATAACATCGCAACGCTCTTACTGGCAGAGAACTCTTTCTTGCTCTTGACCCACCAATTCAGCTAGACCCAAAACCCAAAACTTCAAAGGATCTTGGCCAAGGATTAGCTGGATCCTCATTCTTGGCCAAGAAACTTCTTGGAATGAACACACTGCATTGCCATGTCTCCATCCCACCTTCTTCGATATGGCCTGAAGCTCACTAACTCTTTTAGCAGTTGCTAATGCTACTAAAAAGATAGTCTTCTTAGCAAGATCTCTCAGAGAGGATTCCTCTAACGGCTCGAATTTGCTAGAAGTTAAATACTTCAAGACCACATCAAGGTTCCAAGCAGGTGGCCTGCATTCTGATTGTTTCTTCGTACCAAACGACCTAATCAGATCTCTAAGGTCTAAGTTATTCGAGATGTCCTAGATCCCTGTGTCTAAACACTGAGGTTAGCATACTCTTATAACCTTTGATTGTCGAAACTGACAGGCGTAAATCCTTCCTCAAGTATAGAAGGAAATCTGCGATTTGGGTCACAGAGGACTGGATGAAGACACTTTCCTGTTCTTACACCACTTCCGGAAATTGTCCCACTTCGACTGATACACTGTGATTGTGGAGGTTCTTCTGGCTCTAGCCACTGCACTGGCCACCTCTCTCGAATATCCCCTCGCTCTGACCAGACTTCGATAGTCTGAACGCAGTCGACCCAGAGCGAGGGTATTCTTGTGAAACCGTCGAAGTGGGGTTGTCTGAGTAAATCTACTCTTAGAGGAAGAGTCCTTGGCGTATCTACTGTCCATTCCAGTTAACCTCCTGTGAACCAAAACTTTGGGCCGTGGCCAAAACGGGGCTATTAAGGTCATCCTCGTACCTTTGCTCTCCCTGAACTTCTTCATCACTTTCCCCAGCACCTTGAACGGAGGAAAAGCGTACAGATCTAAGTTTGACCAATCCATCAGGAATGCATCGACCGCCACTGCTTCCTGGTCTGGAACCGGAGAGCAATATGTTGGTAACCTTTTTGTTCTGGCTGTCGCAAACAGATCCACTACCGGACGGCCCCACAACTTCCACAGGCTCTGGCAAACCTCCATGTGCAACGTCCACTCCGTCGAGAGAAGTTGCTCTCTTCTGCTCAACAGGTCCGCACCCACGTTCTTCTCTCCTTGTAATAAACCCTTGGTGAGTATCACGACCTTTTCCTCTTCCGCCCCAAAAGCAGAATTTCTTTTGCCAGATCGTAAAGGGGAAAAGAATGAGTTCCCCCTTGTTTCCGGATGTATGCCAGAGCCGTGGTGTTGTCCGAGTTGACCTGCACTGTCTTGTTTCGAATCAACTCTCTGAAGTGCTTCAAAGCCAAGAAAATTGCCATCAGTTCCTTCCTGTTTATGTGCCACTTCGTTTCGACCTTGCTCCAAAGTCCCGACACCTCTTGAGGGCCTAATGTTGCTCCCCAACCCGCGTCCGACGCGTCGGAAAAACAAGACGAGGTCTGGGTTCTTCTGCTGAAGCGACATCCCTCTTGCTAACCTGCCTGGAGTTAGCCACCACTTTAATTCCTTCCTCCTTTACTTCGCCGGAATTAGAAACTGGAAGGAATCCGGTTGCAATTTTCTTGACCATGAATCCTTCAGGAAAAACTGAAGAGGTCTCATGTGCAGTCTTCCTAAAGAAATGAACCTCTCTAGCGAAGTGTGTGCGCCCAGTAGACTCATCCACTCTCTTGCAGAGCATCGGTCTTTCTTTAGAAAGTCCTGCACCTTCCGAATGCATTGGGCTTCGCCTCTCGGGGGACGGAAAAGCCCGAAAAGTCACTGCCGATATCTGAATCCCCAAATAAACTATCTGTTGTTGGGGCTCCAATTGAGACTTTCCCATATTCACTACCAGACCTAGGTCTTTTGCCAAGTCCAATGTTTGACTCAAGTCCTCCAGACATTGACTTCTTGATTGGGATCTTATCAACCAGTCGTCAGATAAAAAGACACTCTGATCCCTCTTAAATGTAACCATCTCGCCACATTGGACATCATCCTCGTGAACACTTGAGGGGCTGTGCAAAGGCCGAAGCATAGGGCCTTGAACTGAAAGACCCTGTCCTGAATCACAAACCTTAGATACTTCCTGCTTCCTGGATGAATCGGAATATGAAAGTATGCGTCTTGTAAGTCCAGAGTCGCCATCCAGTCCCCCTGGAACGTACGCTGCCAGTACTGAATCGTTCGTCTCCATAGTGAACTTGGTCTTTTCTACGAAAAGATTCAGTTTGACTTACGTCCAGCACTGGCCTCCAACCTCCCGAGGACTTTGCAACCAGGAACAGACGGTTGTAAAATCCCGGAGATTCGTGATCCAGAACAGGTTCTATGGCTCCTTTCTCTAGCATGGAAGCTACTTGCTCCCACAGAGCCGCTTTCTTCTCTAAATCGTTGTAATTTGCCCCGAGGGCTCTCGGAGATGTTGCGAGAGGAGGTCTTTTCAAGAAAGGAATCTTGTACCCTTCCCGAGCTACGTGACAGCCCAGGGATCTGCCTTCATATTCTGCCAAAAAACTTCCCAAAAACCTTGAAGTCTGGCTCCCACTGTCGTCTGGAGGACTGAGTTCTCATTCTTTAGAGGGGGTCTTGGCTCCTCTTTTCGCGGGTACTCTCTTCCCCTAAAGGCGGGTCGAGCGAATGTTCTTCCTCGAAAGGGCTGTTGCGAAGGCCTAGTATCCTTTGGAGTCTTCTTCACCAACTTGGTTGGTAAGAACTTTTTAACTGAAGAAGAAAGAAGATCTTGAGTTGGCTCTCTGCGAAAGGGAGAGAGCTATATCCCTAATCACCTCTGAAGGAAAACAGCTGTTTCGAAAGAGGAGAGAACAGTAACTCCGATTTCTGAGAGTTAGAAACTCCTTTTGAAGCGAACGAACACAACAGCGATCTCTTCTTAAGTACTCCTGCTGTGAATAACGAAGCCAGTTCATCGTTCCGTCTCTCAGAGCCTTATCCATGCAGGACATAATGCTCTTAGCTGTTTCTAAGTCCTGCGAATCCTCTTCTTCTAGGGAGTTCGCTAGCGCTCCCAAAGACCAATCCAAGAAATTGAAGACTTCGAAAGTCCTAAAAATCCCTTTAAATAGATGGTCAAATTCTGAAGACGTCCACCAGACCTTGGCAGACTGTAACGCCTGTCTGCGTGAGCTGTCTACTATACTGGAGAAGTCCCCCTGGGAGGAGGCAGGTACTCCCAGGCCTAGACTTTCTCCAGTAGCGTACCCATATCCTGATTTAGAAGCCAACTTAGCTGGAGGAAAAACAAAAGAGTATTTTCCCGCTTCTTTCTATTTTCTTTCCTTCATCCAGTCATTCACCCGTTGAAGGCCTTCTTTGCCGAAATTGACATTGTCATTTTCAGGAAAGAGGACTTCTTTGGAGTCCTAGTCTTGGAAAACTGAGATAAGGGGGATAACGGAGCTGTCGGTTTAAATTCCCCCTCAAAAACAGCCATAAGACGTGAAGTCAGAACTTATAATCCGAAGAAGGTTCCGTATTCTTTTCTTCAATTACTTCCAATTCTTCTTCTGCTGAAGAAATGTCTTGTAAATCCTCGTCGTATTGACGCTTCGTTGAAGGAATAGAGTCCTGCCGCCTGCGTCCTGCGGCTACCGAGGCGTTCGGCGTCCTGCCGCCTCTCGATGTCCTGCCGCCTGCGTCCTGCGGCTACCGAGGCGTCGGCGTCCTGCCGCCTCTCGATGTCCTGCCGCCTGCGTCCTGCGGCTACCGAGGCGTCGGCGTCCTGCCGCCTCTCGATGTCCTGCCGCCTGCGTCCTGCGTCCATCGTAGACACGCCTGCTTCCTGCCGCCTGCTTCCTCCGTGCCGCCTGCGTCCTGCGTCCACCATTGTTCCCGCGTCCTGACGTTTGCGTCCTGCTTCTTCCGCAACTATTTTCCTCCTAGCGCCAGTGCGCCCTGCGTCCTCGGCGAACGCGTCCTTGTCTTCCCTTTTAGAAGACTTAATGGGAAGGAAATCGTCCTTACGCCTCGAAGATGCTTGTGCAGGAGCATCCCAAGACTTCACCACAGTCCTGCCAACTTGGACTGCATTTCCCGTAAGAAGTGCTTCGTACTATCCTCCTGAATGGTAGTAGCGACGAAGGATGAGGATTACGAGCGGGACTGCGACCTAACGGAGAGCGATCTTGTACTCTACGACGGAGAAATACGAGGGGAGGATACATGAGAAGATGGAGGCGATTCTCCCATGGAAAATACCATGCCGAGACTGATGTATATCACCAGTGCGTCCTGCGTCCTCTCTAGTACGAAAAATCCTTTTCCTCTTGATCGGCACTGCGTCCCCGTCTTCCGAGGATGACAACACCTCAGGACTACTCCAAGCCTCACTATCTTGCACCTGTCTCTCGAGAGCAGTTGATGTCCTGAACGTCCTCTTGAGTGGGCGAGACACCACTGCATACCGACGTTCTCGCTCGGAAGTCAAACCTTCCGAGGACGCACACTTCCCAGTTACGCCTTTTCTGCGGCGAACTGCAACAGCCTGGACTTTGCAACAGGACTGTTCGAAGGGACGCCTGACCGTGACAAAACCTCTCTCGCCTCCCTTCGACTGTCGACATGCTTCTCCCTTGGGTCTGGGAGCTTGACAGAGGTCTAGGTCTAGGAGCACGAGAGAGACGATCAGACGCCCCCTCCACTACACTTTCACTGACATCGAAAGCACTAACTCTATCTGTAAGTCGCTGTATCTGGTCGCCCATGGACGCAAGGGCAGCGAACACTTTCACAATATTTGTATCGTTCGCCTCCTCCGATACAGCAGCGGGCGCAGGAGATACCTGGGGAGAAGGAACTACCAATTCTACATTAGAAGGAGCTGGAGAGGAAATACATTCACCTCCTTTTACTCGAAGAATTTGACTTCTCACTACGAGAAACAGATCTCCTTACACGATCTTTTTCAAGCCTCTCAACATATTTCATAAAAGACCTTCCATTCCTTCTCTGATAAATTCTCACATTCGATGCATTTATTCTCCCAAGTACACACTTCTCCCTACACTTCTTACAAACGGTATGAGGGTCGACGAAGCTTTCGGCAATCTTACCTTACACCCCTCTTTAACACACACTCTAAACATACTTCCAGTATCAGACAATCTTTAAAGAACAATCCAAAGCGAATGCCAAGCTAACGTTTCCGAGTACAATACCAAAATCCAAGATCAGTCAGCAACGAGAATGAAAATTCTAGCAGGGAACCACCAACAATGTTGCCGGTTCGGCTGGCAGAGAAAATCTGGCCCAATTGGGAACGGTTCCTAGCGCTAGCGCCACGGTAACGGGGTGGTGGTTGCCTGAACTATAATAGGTTACTAGCGTTTGCCGCGAGTTTTTGAAAATTTTTTTCTGCCAGGTGGAACAGAGAATATAGCTATATATATACCTGCCAGGTAAGTGGTCATACATTAAAATCAGCAATCTGGCTCACAGAGGTCGTGGAGGAGGAAATATTTTGCCTTCTACACCAACCTCTGAAAACAGCCCACTTCGATTGGTAGACAGCTTGGGAAGATGTTCTTCTAGTGCTGGCAATAGCTCTTGCCACCGATCTTGAAAAACCTCTCGCTCTGGCCAACTTTTGGATAGTCTGAATGCAGTCAGACTCAGAGCGGAGAGGTTTCCGTGATACCTCTCGAAGTGGGGTTGTCTGAGTAGATCGATTTTTTCTGAAGTGTCCTTGGGAAATCTACCAGAAATGACATGGCCTCTGTGAACCAGTCGCTTGCAGGCCAAAAGGGGGCAATCAACGTCATTCTTGCTCCTTCCGACGCCACAAATTTCCTTATTTAACCTCTCCCAGAGTTTGAATGGAGGAAAGGCGTAGAGATCCATCCCCTTCCAATTCCAAAGCATGGCGTCTATTGCTATTGCTCCTGGGTCTAGAACCGGAGAGCAGTAAATAGGAAGCCTCTTCGTTTTTGCTGTCGCGAAGAGGTCTACCAGTGGGCGTCCCCAAAGTTTCCACAACTCCTTGCAGATCTCTGGATGGAGAGTCCATTCGTTTGGAAGCATTTGATGTTGACGGCTGAGGAGATCCGCACGAACGTTCTGCTGTCCTGAAACAACAACCTCGTTAGAATCGTTACATTTCTCAGCTTCGCCCAAAGTAAGATTTCCCTCGTTATCCTGAACAGAGGAGCGAGATAGAGTTCCTCCCTGTTTTTTTGAGGATGATGCGAGCGCCGTGGTGTTGTCGAGTTGACTTGTACAATTCGTCCCCAATCCTTGACTCGAAAGCATTGAAGTGGCCAAACGAATCGCCTCTAGCTCCTTGAGGTTTATGTGCCAGGACCTCTTGTTCCCCTCTCCAGAGGTCCTGACCACTTCTTCGCCTCCCCAGTGTTGCTCCCCAGCCCGTCATGGACGCGTCTGAGAACAACACTAGGTCTGGGCTCAGAACTTTGAGGGACATCCCTTCCGATAACTTGACGGGATCGGACCACCACTTCAAATGCTCTTTGATCGATTGAGGGATTCTCAAAATCTCGTCTAGGTCTTCTTGTTCTTCCAGTTGTCTGCTAGGAAAAACTGAAGCTGTCTGAGGTGCAGCCTTCCCAGAGAAAAAAAATTTCTCCAGCGAGGAATGGTCCCCAGCAGACTCATCCATTCCCTCGCCGAGCATATTTCCTTCTCTAAGAAGACCGATACTTTCTCTAAGCATTTTAGCTGACGTTCTATGGATGGAAATGCTTGAAAAGCCACTGAATCCATCTGAATCCCCAGATACACGATGGACTGTGTGGGAATCAGATGGGACTTCTCGAAGTTGACCAGAAGGCCCAGGTCTTTTCGTCAGCTGTAATGTCGTATGTAGGTCCTCCAGACACTGTTCCTTTGACGTGGACCGGATCAGCCAATCGTCTAAATAGAGTGAGACTCTTATCTTTGAGAGATGGAGCCATCTTGCTACATTTCGCATCAGAAGCGTGAATATCATAGGGGCTGTATCAGCCCGAAACAGAGAGCTCTGAATTGGAAGACCTGTCCTTTCAGAACGAATCTGAGGAACTTCCTGGACCGAGGATGTATCGGAACATGGAAATAGGCATCTTGGAGATCTAAGGACACCATCCAATCTCCTGGTCTCAGGGAAGCTAAAACAGACTGTGCAGTTTTCCATCTTGAATTTTATTTTCCTTACAAAAAGATTCAGCCTGCTTACGTCTAGGACAGGTCTCCATCCTCCCGAGTGCTTCGGAACCAGGAAAAAGCCTGTTGTAGAAGCCTGCTTAATGGTGGTTTCGATAGAAACGGATTTTGTAACCTTTCTCGATCACTTCGAGTGACCAAGAGTTCGCCCCTCTTATCCTCCATGCTTCGGCGATAGAGAGAGCCTCGCCCCGGACTGGTGTCTGGAGGGCTGAAAAAGTCATTTCTTTCCCTGGTTTTTGAGGGGGGCTCTGCCCCCTAGGGAAACTCCTCCCTCGAGCAGCAGCTCTTGAAGAGCTCTTCCACGAAAGGGCTTATAATTCTTCCTAGAAGCTTGCGTGGTTCTTGAAGACATCTGTCAGCAGGACGTTTCGAAGACCGAGACAATAAGTCCTGCGTCGCTCGTTCTTGGAGATTTACTGATAAATCCTTACCATCGATTGTGGAAAAAGATGAGCAGAAAAAGGGAGCGAACAACAATTCTGCTTTTTGCGCTGGCGACACTGACTTAGCTGTGAAGCTACAGAAGAGTGCGCGTTTCTTCAGGACTCCCGACGCAAAATGTGATGCCAGTTCGTCGGAGCCATCTCTTACTGCTCTATCCATACATGACAAAATACTCGCTAAGTCCCAATGAGATGGAATCTGGGCTTCTAGACTGAACATCCAAGACGCCCAAACACCAATCTAGAAAGTTAAAAACTTCCAACAAAGTTTTTATAAAGGCCTTTGAGATGGTGATCTATCTCCGACATTGTCCACGAAACTTTCGCTGATGGCCAGGTAAGATCTTCTAGAGCTTCACATAAGTTGGCGAAATCCCCTTGTGCGGAAGCGGGGATTCTCAAACTTGCTTCCTCTTCTGTTTCGTACCACTTCCCGATCTTCTACTAAGCCTTGTGGGGGGAGTGGGGGAAAGGGAAGGGCAAAAGAAGTCTTGCCCTTTGTCTTTTTGGATTTATTCCATCCAATCATGGATTCTTTAAAAGCCCGTTTTAGTCGAGAGCGAGGTGGCCATTTTGACAAAATTTGGAGTCTTCCTTGCCTTCGAAGAGGTTAGTTGCGAAGGTGGAGAGAGAGGAACTGGAGCTCGGAACTTCTCGGGAAACAAATCTTTTAAAAGACGAGTCAGTCTTATAATCCCCAGAGGATGAGGTTGTAGGATCCTCCTCCTCTTCCGAAACAGCCTCGCTTGACGATTTATTTTCTAATGGAGACATAGCCTTATTCTGCATTGAACGAGAAGAAACCAAAGTTTCACCTCCCTTTCGAACCGTAGGTTTTGTGTTTGAAAACAATTTGAAGAGGAGAGTCTGCTATGTTCTCCTAACCTTGACTTTCTCTCTGAATTTTTCCAAACTGACGTCATACGATTTCTCTTGACGAGCACTGATATTGTAGTTCCTACTACCTTGAAGCATATGGCGTTTAACCTTCTGTTTCTTTTCTTCTCAGGTGACTTTATGCATCGGACGCCTAACGCCCTCAAAAGCGTCCTCATTTGCGTCCTGGAAAGCGTCCCTCATTTGCGTCCTGGAAAGCGTCCTCATTTGCGTCCTGGAAAGCGTCCTCATTTGCGTCCTGGAACGCGTACTGGTATGAAGGACGACGAGCGTTCCTTACTAGCAAACTACGCCTCGCGTCCTCAAAAAATGAAATTTTCATTAGTTAAAATGAAGTTTTAATTGTATACTTACCGAACAATTATAGAGCCGTGATTTCCACGAGCGGCAGGATACTAAATTCAAATTTAGCGCGTCGGCGTCGCCAACACTGGTGGTGATGACGTCATCTCCCTCCACTCGCGGGAGAACCAGGTACAACTGCCCAGGTGAATCCAATTCTTTCTGCCCGTCCGTCCACCTAAGGGGAGGAGGGTGGGTATAATCATAATTGTTCGGTAAGTATACAATAAAACTTCATTTTAATAATGAAAATTTCATTTTTATTGTAGTGTCTTACGAACAATTATAGAGCTGATTACACATTTATGGGAAGGTGGGATTCAGTGACCACTAGTATTTTTAAATGGTTACATTTATTGCAATACCAGTAAACACTCAAGGTGTCTGTTGTACCTTACCTTGTAAGAGAGCTACAGCAGACTGTTACTGCCTCTGGTCGGTGCTCTTCTTACTATTGTAGAGGAATTGGAATTTGACCAAAGTTAGCCTCTACAGGAGTGGAATCCTTCCGTAGTTCAAGCGAGTCAAGGCTGACTGACGGAGGATAGTAACAACAAAGATTGCCCTTGCCCTGGGCTAAGACCAGAAATTCAATCATACAAAACATTTGTCATCAACACCAGATTTAAAAACATATATACCCAACCATTGTAAAATCTGACCTAACAGACTGGTGAGTATCCCAGGTACTCAGTACCCCCAGCTTCCCTTGAACTCGACAACCTATTCAAGGTGAAAAGTAGCATAGAGGTGACGACCCCTGTGCCGTTTCTCCCAACACCATGCCAGAAACCGCCACCGGACCTAACGTTTTACAATTCTCGAAAACCGTTTCTATCTCTTTGAGATAATGACTCGCAAAAACCGAATTCAGATCTCCAGAACGTGCTCTGAAGAATCGAAGCTAAAGATAAATTCTTTCTGAATGCTAAAGAAAGTTGCCACTGCTCTAACCTCGTGAGCTTAACTCTCAGAACGGAAAGATTGTCGTTCTCGGACTGCGAGTGAGCTTCCCTGATAAGCTCTCTAATAAAGAAACGATATAGCATTCTTAGAAAGAGGACGAGAGGGATTTTGAACCGAGGTCCAGAGCTTAGAAGATTGTCCTCTGATACCCTTAGTGGCAACAGATACTGCTTAATAGCCCTGACTGGACATAAGAGCCTTTCTTCCTCCTCATGTCCAACCAAATCAGATAAGTTTCCTTACCACAAAAACTCCTCGGCCAAGGATTAGAAGGATTCTCATTTTTGGCTAGAAAAGGTCAAAGATACCGAAAATACAGCATTGCCTTGAGAGAAACCGACTCTTTTGTCTATAGCGTGCAATTCGCTGCACGCTTAGCAGAAGCTAGTGCAATAAGAAAGAGTGCCTTCTTAGTCAAGTTCCTGAGTGAAGCCGACTTCAAAGGCTCAAACGGTGGCCCCATGAGGAACTTAAGCACCACATCTTAAGTTCCAAGCCACTGTATCTTGCGGGAGCTTAGTGGTTTCGAAAGACCTAATGAGGTCCGACAGATCTGAATTGGAGGAAATATCCAAACCTCGATGTCGAAAAACCGAAGAGAGCATGGCTCTAATATCCTACTGATCGTCGAAGGAGCCAGTTTCTTAGAGTTCCTAAGAAATAGAAGAAAATCTGCTATTTCTGTTTAAAAGAGGTCGCGAGAAGTAGAGACTTTAGCACTTCTACACCACTCTCTGAAGATTCTCCACTTCCTTGATAGAGTTTGTTAGAAGACTCTCTCCTACAACGAGCGATAGCTTCTGCAGCTCTTCTTGAAAATCCTTTCGCTCTGACAAGATTCCGGACAGTCTGAACCCTGTCAGAGCTAGAGCGGACAAGTTTTGGTGGAACCTCTTGAAGTGAGGTTGTTTGAGAAGCCACTTCTCTGGAGGAAGAAGTCTGGGGAAGTCTACTAACAACTGGAGAAGGTCCGGGAACCACTCTTTCCTGGGCCAAAAGGGAGAGTTAACGTTAGCGGTTACATTGCTGTGCGACATGAACTTGTTCAGCACCTCTCTTAGAGACCGAACGGAGGGAATGCATAAGCTTCCAGGACCCGACCAATCCAACAGCATTGCGTTCACGACCAAGCTAGAGGATCTGGGACTGGAGAACAAAAGAGAGGAAGACGGTTGTTCCTCGATGTCGCGAACAGGTCTATTGACGGTCGTCCCCAAAGGCGCCAAAGTTTCTGACAAATCTTGTTGTCCAAAGTCCACTCCAGAGGTAACACTTTGCTGTTGACGACTTAACTCGTCCGCCAGGACGTTCATCTTTCCCGGAACAAATCTCGGGACTAGCTGAACCTTCGCTTCGTTTGACCCACAGGAGGAGATCCTTGGCTACTTCGTACAGAGAGAAAGACTGAGTCCCCCCCTGTTTCCGCAGTACGAGAGAGCCGTGGAGTTGTCGGAATGCACTGCCACTACTCGGCCTTCTACTAAGCTCCGAAACTGTCTGAGCCCTAAGAAAATTGCTAACAGTTCCTTTACATTTATGTGGACTTCTTCTCCTTCTCCGACCAAGCTCCTGAAGTCCGTTGATTTCCCAGTAGGGCTCCCCAACCTGTGTCCGATGCGTCGGAAAAGAACTGTAGGTTTCGGGAGGATGGGGGTCGTAAATCTAACCCTTCTTCCAACCTTGCTCGAGAGAGCCACCACCTTAGGTCCTCTTTTATTTGATCTGTGACAGGAAAGGTAATCGAGTCTGGTTGTGTCTTCCTGCACCAAGAGGCTCTCAGGAAAAACTGCAGAGGTCTCATGTGCAGTCTCCCACGTCACAAATTTCTCCACTGACGTCAATTTGCCAGGAGCCTCATCCACTGATTGGCAGAACTTACCTTTTTGTCCAAGAACTCCTGAACTGTCTCCAGACAGCCTGAACCCTCTTCGGGGACAGAAAAGCCCGAAAAACTTGAGCATTCAGAATCATCCCCAAATAAAGGATGCTCTGAGATGGAACCAACTGGGACTTCTGTTTGTTGACCAGAATTCCTAACTTTCTGGCAAGATCCAGAGTTGTTCCAAGGTCCTTCATGCACCGACTCTCTGATTCCGACCGGAGAAGCCAATCGTCCAGATAGAGGGAGATTCTTACTCCTAATATGTGTAGCCAGCTTCCTATCGGGGATAGAACCCTGGTGAAAACTTGAGGAGATTCGGTCGCTAGTCCGAAGCAAGCGCCCGAAACTGAAACACCTTGCCTTTGAACATGAACCTCAGGTACTTCCGAGATTCGCGATGTATCGGAATGTGACAAAATAAGCGTCTTGCATGTCCAGAGAGACCATCCAATCCCCTGTCTGATGGACTCCAGAACCGACGAGTGGTCTCCATATGAAATTTTGTTTTCTGGACATGCAAGTTCAGGGCGCTCACATCCAAAACCGGCCTCCAGCCCCCTGATGACTTGGGAACTACAAAAAGGCGATTGTAAAAGCCTGGAGGAAAATCCCCTTCTATCTGTTCTATCGCTTCTTTGAGAACAAGCGCTTCCAACTTCTGCGGCTAGCGCCAGAAATTTGTCTGAGCCCGGAGAGTATGCCTGAATGGAATTGGCACAGGTGAGAGCGAGGGAGGTGAAACGAGAGGAATACGATAGCCGAACTTGAGTACTTGCACTACCCAGGCTTCTGCTCCTCTGTTGTCCCATTCCTCCCAAAACAGAGCCAGCCGGCTCCCACTGGTGCATGAAGAACCGAGCTTTCATTTGGAAGGTTTGTTAAACCTTGGCCGAGGCCTTAGACTGAGGTCGAAACGAAATCGATTTCGGCCGAAAGAGAAGCGCTTGGGTTTTTCTCCCCTCGAAAAGGCGCTTGGGCCAGAGGAGAAACCGAAGGGAACAGTCTCCACAGGAGCTTTAGGTCTCTAGTAGACTGTGCCAGTAAATCCGAAGTAGATTTCTTATCTAGCGCAGACGAAATTGACAACACTACATCGTCTGGAAAAAGGTTATCTTTCACAAAAGGAGCAAACAAGAGAGCAGAACTTCTGTTGGGACGTAACCCTTTTAGAAGCAAAGGAGCACCAAAGTTGCCTTTTCTTAAGGGTACCAAAGGCGATGAGCGAAGCTAACTCATCACATCCATCCCTAATGGATTTGTCCGCACAGGACAGAACACCAATCCAATCCTCCGCTAACTCCTGGGAAAGAGAAGGACAGTCTTCGATCTTGGCCGCTAAAGCGCCAATAGTCCAATCAAGGAAGCTAAAGACTTCCAAAAGTTTAAATTGATTCTTTACAACGTGGTCCAACTCAGGCGCTGTAAACCCCCCCAAACAAAACTTTCGCTGCGGCGAACGCAGATCTTCTAGAGGAGTCGATTAAACTGGAGAAGTCTCCCTGGGAGGAGGCAGAAACTCCCAGAGAAGGAGCTTCCCAGTTACATAAAACCTATACCTCTTACGAAGCAACTTAGAGGGAGGGTAAGCAAAAAGAGCCTTCCCTAAGTCTCTTTCATAGACATCCATTTCTCCGTCTCTTTCAACGAATGTCTAACCGCATTTAGATAGAACACGTTTTGGGAGGAGAGGGTTCTGAAGTTTTCTCCTCATCAAAAAAGTCGAAGTTGGGGAGCGCGGAGCCGCTTTCTCAAAATAATCTGGATAAGATACCAGAAGAAATCTAGGAGACGTGAAGAACACGAGAGGTGATGTGAATCCTCCTCTCTACTTCTTCTTCATTCTCCGATACCGCCGAAGAAGTAGACGGAACTACAAACGGATCTGAAGGTTTCGAACCACCCTTGGACTCATTCATCAGTTGGTTAACATCTAACGCTTGCGCAAAGGCGCCAGAGACGAATCAAAAACAGTTAACGTAGGCTTGGAAGAGCCTAAATGTTCAGCAGGAGGCGGAAAAACTACTTGCGCCTCGCTCGGAGCCGCCGAAATTCGAGGCGAAACAGGCGCATCAGGCGTAACAGACGAAAAAGCGCCTAAAGAAACACCCTTAGAACTGCTAGCTACAGCGCTAAAACCACAATCTCTACTAGTAGATGGAGCCGAAAAAGGCACAGATTGAGGCGACGAACGAGCCGCTAACGGTCGAGGCGCAACCCTACTCTCAGGCTCCTTATACCGCTTGACTGGAGGAGGCGAAGAATCGGCGCTGAACGCCTCTTTAAGGGACGCGAAACGGCGAATCTCGCCAAGAGCGCCGTGCGACCGGAGACGAATCGCTTGAATCATTTGAAAGGCGTCTGACCGCAACACCTTTCAACGCTTAACCGAGCCCTGTTGAGGCGCAACAGGCTCAACAAGAGAGCGCCTGTCTGTGGGCAAATCCCGATCGACTCCCTTGGACTTCCGTATGTCTTCTCCCCGGTGCGGGGAGCTGGACAGTGACCTTTGTCTAGGAGACGTGTCAGGACAGACAGACGCACCTCAAACTACACTCTTACCTGAGGCCGCTTTCTCCAAAACGTCTTAACTGAATTACCAAGGTTGCAAAACCGTATTCGCTAGTACCGAAATTTCTGATCTAACCTCGATTCCAGACTGGCAATGGTGTTCGGAAGAAACTACACGGAAAGCCGGAGAAAGTTGGATTAGTAGGAGGAATAGGAGGTGGTTAGTTAAAGGAGACATACAAATTTGAGGAGAAACAGAAGGAACAGATGCATCGCAAGACGAAGCAGAGCTAAGTCTACTTTCCCTAAGCGCTGCTTTTCTAATTCTGTCTTTAGCTAATTTCTCCGAGTATGAACTAAAAAACTTCCATTGAGAATCAGTCCAATCACTACACTCGTTACATGTTCGATCTGCTGAACAAACCTCCCCCCGTCCCCACCTACTTAACACATTTAGTGTGAGAATCATACTCTAGCTTGGATAATCTAGTTTTACATCCTGAGATGCAAAAACCTCCCAACTCCCGACGATAGAATCCGACATGGCAACGCCTAAATAAAAAGCAAAATAACAACAACGCCAAAAAGAGTACTTCACCAATTCCGAAGATCAAATCCACAAGAAAAAAGCGAAGCAAAGTTATCCAACCGCACCGACCACCGATGTTCACCGGACGCCGGCAGGAAAAAGAATTGGATTCACCTGGGCAGTTGTACCTGGTTCTCCCTGCGAGTGGAGGGAGATGACGTCATCACCACCAGTGTTGGCGACGCCGTACGCGCTAAATTTGAAATTTAGTATCCTGCCGCTCGTGGAAATCACGGCTCTATAATTGTTCGGTAAGACACTACAATAAAACGTCCTCATATTCATCTTCATATCCTTCTTCTGAACTAAATCGTGCGTCTGAAGTCTCTCCAGCCAGTGTTTGTTTTGTTGAATATTCTTCCTGTAAGTCAAGATCAATTCCTCCCAATTTTATTTCTGAGCGATCCTTCTGAACTTCTAGAGACTCTCTCAGCAGGACTGCTTGCGCGTTCCTGATTGAGTCGATGAGGTCTAGAAGGCGACGGATCAGACGAAGACGAAGAACGAAGAGAAGCCGCAGGAGAACGTCTAGATTTCTTGACGGGTAGCCACAGATCTTTTTTTTTTTACGGACTACGTGATCTTTCCTCTTTCTTGGCGAAAAACGTATCCAACTGTTGACGAATCGATTCGAGAGTCTTTTTTGTTGATGGTGAAGAACCATATGATGGAATGAACCTTTGAGAAGAAGATGGGCGAGGGGACGCCTTCTTCCTTCTCTCCAGACTCGAATCAGGACGCTCAGAAAGCGTCCTAAATCTCTTGTGCGGGATACTGTCTTCGAAGTCTTCCGGAGAAGACCGAAGCGTAAATCGAGGCGGAGGACGCTCTCGATCTCCGATTGGAAGCGTCCTCTTCCATCAAACCTTTCCTAAGAGGGCGAGGAAAGACGATGGCCGCCAGTGCGACGTCTTACGTCTTCCTTACCACTCTCACTTTGGGAGAGGCTGCGTACTCTTCCGTAAGACCTTTCCTAAGAGGGCGAGAAAGACGATGGCCGCCAGTGCGACGTCTTACGTCTTCCTTACCACTCTCACTTGGAGAGGCTGCGTACTCTTCCGTAAGACCTTTCCTAAGAGGGCGAGAAAGACGATGGCCGCTTGTGCGACACCTTACGTCTTCCTTACCACTCTCAGTCGGAGAGGTCTTCCGAGATTTCCCACCCACGGTGAGGTGAGGACGTCTCGGAGGAAGAGAAGCATTCCTTCAGATTCGAGCTTGCGCGCGATCTTTGGCAGCCTGGGATGCGTCTTCAGGATCTGCCGAAGGGACGCCAGACCGGTGTTTAATTCCCGTAACCCTCCTTCGGCCTTCGACATGTCCATTCTGTGTTCTGGGAGTTCCGACAGAGGTCTCAACCTGGAGGCATTATAGGACCGATCTGACGCCCCTCCACTTCACTAGGGGCACTAACATTATCACTACACTTTTGCACATTAGATTGTAGCACTTTCATTTTCGATTCAAGGTTCCGAATCGATTCTAAAATGGTAGAAAGGGAAACATTCCCTTCGGTAACCATCACTTCCTTATCTGAAGGAGAAATTATAGGGTTATGCGTAGCATGTTCTACATTTATGTTAGATTGAGCAACTTTACTTTGACTTTTAACAGAAGCACTCCTGGAGGAAGACCTCCTAATTCTGTCACGCTCAAGTCTATGAATGTAAGATTCATAGCTTTCCATTCGACATCAGTTAACACTTCACATTCTTTGCACCTATCATCCAACAAGCAAACATGCCCTCTACAATTCACACACACTGTGTGAGGATCTACCGAGGCTTTTGGTAGCCTCACCTTACATTCTTCTACCCCACACACCCTGAACTAGTAAGAACTAGATCCAGACATCTCAATTCTAAGAAAAATCAAAGCCAAAATCAAAATCCAAACCACAATAGCGTATGCCAAATCACTAAGCCAAGTCCGAAACCAAAAGACAATCCAAATACTCAAGTGACAAATGAAGTTTTCGAAATCCTAAGCGGAGTCTGTAAACAGATGTTTACCGACCAGCGACAGAGAAAATCTGAATAGAAAAGGTGGGAATGGTTCCCGTATCCGCCTCCCAGCGGCGGGAATGGGTACTAACCACCTAGCCGACCACTGCGTTTGCCGAGAGTTTTGAAATTCTTCGGTCGGTCAGAGAATACAGCTATATATATATCTGGCAGGTAAGTGTCATGAACAAACTGGATTTTCAACACGAGACCTCCGCTTATTGATAAGTGCTGTTATCGTTGATTTTCAGTAATCATTGATAAGTGCTGTTATCGTTGATTTTCAGTAATCATCACTGGATAGGCCATAAGTTTAGTAAACCTGGTTTACATGTATGACTATTTGCATTTAGTCTACTAAACGTGTGCTTTTAGGCCTATTAATTAGTCAAACGCTAACTTAAAGATGTAATCTGAAATTGCACTAGCCAAAATTAGTCCTAGATTAGTGATGAAACTGGATTAATGATTGTTGGATTAGTGATGCTCAACCTGTATATAATATTGGCAGAAAAATAACAAATAAATAAAACTTAATGAAACATTTTGAAAGCAACTGTTGTTCAGTAAAATTAGAGAAATAAGGAGCACATTGATCCTCAAAATCTCATTAAATGTGAGCCTTCACCTTTACTATTACATTCAGATTTTATATTTAAGCACAATATGATTAAATTATTGTCAATACTACCAAGAAATGTTTATTATAATCTAAAATCACAATTTTTGGAAGTAAATTGTATTTTTCCTAACTATACAAACCAGAGGTCCTTTACATAAGGAATTACTTACGGCAAGGTGGTTAGGCAGTAACTACCATGTGGCAGGCTAGCCTGCCCGGAAGTAAACACTCCACTTTGGGTTTCGGCCCAGGTTCAGATTTAGGGGTGGCATGAAGTGGGCATATATGTAAAGGGCCTAAGGTTTGTATAGTTAGGAAAAATACAATTTACTTCCAAAAACTGTGATTTGTTCCTACACGATATACAAACCCTCGGTCCTTTAGATAAGGAAGACTCACTGATTGGTGGGAGGAATCTGAGTGAGCCTCTAAAATTGACTGGAGTTCTACACACCTAGGCTACTCCTCCTGGTCGTAAGAGCGAGGAGGAATGCCCTGCCACTGACAACTTGATCAGAGTATAGGAGCTGCATGATCAAGTGTCAGACTTCTGGGTCTTTTTCGAAATGAGTGAGGAATCGTAACTCATAAAGGGCTGTGAAGAATATTTGGCGTCGGAGACATTATTGCAAAGTTCTGGGAAGGGTTTGCATTATTGTCAGTCTCCTTCCTCCCATTGCTAGAGGAAGGAGCGGGATTGCTTCTATGATTCTGATAAGGAACATAAAAAGGATGCTTATGTATCAGCTTACCGCATCAATCGTCCGACCAGCCAGCGTGAGTTCGAGTCCTATCCTCAACCCGAAGGAAGAGGAGGGGAGGGACAAGGTGTGGAAGGGGGAGGGAGCCAGTCACTCTCGCATCCTTCTTACTTCTACAACTGCACACCATAGATGAGATGCAACTTGTCCTCTTGAAGGGGCTGGGTAAGCAAACACATCCTGCAAGCATCCACCACTGGTCCAAGGAAATGAGGTTCCAAGGACCTGTGGGCAGGCCCAAAGGGGAGAGATATGGTCGCAATGACCTTATCCATCTTCATGTCTGATGGTATTCTTCAGTGATGACAAGTACCCATCCACTGGTCCATCCAACTGCAGCGAAGTCTCTCATGGTCTCGATCTCCGCAGCGGATAAAGACACCGACAATCCATGGTGGGTGTCAATCCTTATGGGTACAGGAACACGCCAATAGGACAAAGTAATGACTGATCTGGATCAACCGATACAAAGTCCACAGCATAGCTCATGACAGTCTCGGACTCTTCAACAGCTACCGACTGACTGCGCTCAGTGTGTGAGAGGCGAGCAGTCATGCCGAGAAACCATACAAATCGTCTGTCTTGTTGCCACCAATGTTGGGAGACGAGATGATGATTCTCTCAAGGCATGTGCCCATCAGACGAAAGTCAACAGCCTTCTAGAGACCGAGGTCCCTGATGGCAAGACGGAAGTTCTCATAGTAGTTGAATCTCAACTAAGGAGAAAGATTACTATGTGCCGGTGAAAGACTAAGGTGATTTGGGTGAATTCAGACCTACATCTTCACAACTGAATCGAGAGAAGTTAACTCTCAAGATTCTGAACGTAGAAAAAGTTCCGTCGATGACACCAACCAATGAAGACAGCTTTAATCCCTGTTGTTACAGAGGACTGAAAACGTTAAAACTGCTACTTCATTGCTGTTCGGTGAGAAGTCGGAGTTGCAATGAAAGCGGAGCGCTTTTCAGTAATGAAAACATAGGGATTGTACTGCCTGAAGAACCGCTTCTCATGGGCTGGATCAGGGAGGACATTTCTATACTTGGAAGTAGAGCTGGCAGGGCGGGAAACAGGCGAGGTCTTCCGTTATTCATCTACAATTCGGGGTGAATAAAGAATAATTGCATACCTACGAATTATGAGATGTATTTTGAAGACAATCTCAGATGTCTGAAGAAATCATTCCGTGTCATCGCAGCGGCAGGTGCGATGAGCGGAAGACTAGGCTACAGACTTCTGTTACCGTGAGGTAAACAGTAAGATGATAACGAGTCTAGTGAGATATCTCCGTTTGAAAATTCTTGCAATGGCAAAAGGCGATGCAGTAGAGATGGTCATACACGTATGCAAGAATTCCAGCCAACCAGAGACCTAAGTCTGTGATTGCCGGGCAAAGATTCGATTCGGTAGTCAATCATCGCAGAGGACGAAAGACAATGGCCGACTGAACCATCTCGGAGAGCCAGCTGGTACTGGGCTGCGGCAGGCAGGGCTGGCTGGTAGCCCATACACCACTAGCTCTCGCTCACTCGTCATCCTGAGTTGCAAGGTAATCCATTCCAAGAAGCAATGCGTTCAGCTAGAACCATCGAGCGCAAGAAAATAAGCTCAAGCATTTGCATTTTAACCGAGACGGATTTCAGTGAATGCAAACGCTATGGTGGTGTTGTTACAACACCACCACCACAGCAAGGCAGTCCCGAGTTGTAGTTCAATTAAGAAGATACTATTCATCTCAGTCACAACCCGTAGAGTTAACTACAGTATGTGCCTACACCTCGGACAATTCAACTAATAACAGAAGCATGTCGCGAACGAAATATACGTAGTACATTAGTAGGTTCCTGTACATAGACCTCCAGCCTGAACTCTCTTCCATTAGAGGAAAAAGAATAAGGACTGGAAGCCGACCTCCTTCATTCTCTGATGAAGAGAGCGAAGGTGAAGTTTTCCCGAAGGAAGACTTCTATGGTGGTCACAGGATACCAAAGATGATAGTTCAAGCTGAACTGG
>NC_087215.1:42926069-42988291 GCF_015104395.2 Macrobrachium nipponense | reverse complement strand
GACTTTCATAAAGCCTCGTATGAGTCTTTCCTGCGAAGGAAAAACTCGAAAACCCCGAGAATCCATCTGAATCCCCAGATAAACCAGGTTCTGGCTGGGGATCATCGGAGACTTCTCGAGGTTCACGAGTAATCCTAGAGATCGAATCATGTCTAAGGTCGTTTTTAGGTCCTCCAAACACTGAGTTTCCGATCTGGCCCTGATTAGCCAGTCGTCCAAGTAAAGGGAGATTTTTATTCCCTTTAAATGAAGCCACTTCGCTACATCTTCATTCGGTTCGTAAAACCTGAGGAGCTGTGGATAGGCCGAAACACAAGGCCCTGAACTGAAAAATTTTCCCTTTCATTATGAAACGAAGGTACTTCTTTGACGAGGGATGAATGGGAACATGGAAGTAGGCGTCTTGTAAGTCCAGGGAGACCATCCAATCTCCTGGACGTAGGGCCGACATCACTGATGCAGAAGTCTCCATACGGAACTTCTCCTTTTCTACAAATCGGTTCAGAGCACTTACATCTAGAACCGGTCTCCACCCTCCGGAAGCCTTCGGGACTAGAAAAAGGCGGTTGTAAAATCCCGGTGTGTGTGGATCTAGCACCGGCTCGATGGCTCCCTTGTGCCACATTTCCTCTACCATCTGAAGGAGCGTATTTCTCAGCACAGGGTCCTTGTAACGAGCTGACAGTTCCCGAGGAGTTGAAGTCAGGGGAGGTCTGTCCCTGAAGGGGATGCGATATCCTTCCTCAGAAACCGACATCGACCAAGGGTCGGCTCCTCTCTTTGCCCAGGCTTCCGAGTATTCCAGTAGCCTGGCGCCCACTAGTGTTTGGAGGTTCTGCATGCTATTTTCCCTTCTTAAAGGAACGGAAGGATGATCTTCCTCGCTTGTCGGAAGTCTTCCTTTTGAAGGGGGGTCGTGTCTTAGGACCTCCACGAAAGGGCTGTTGATACGGATGTGATACTTTTTTAGCAACCGTCGTAACCGTTCTGTTCTTCTTTGCCGATTGGACAAGAAGGTCTTGAGTCGCCTTCTCAGTAAGTGAGTGGGATATTTCCTTCACTAACTGAGAAGGGAACAGATGTTCTGATAAAGGAGCGAACAGCAAGGCAGTTCTCTGAGAAGGAGAAACAGCCTTGGTCAGAAAGGAACCAAAAACCGCTCTCTTTTTTAGTATCCCTGCTCCAAAGAGGGAAGATACTTCTCCAGAACCATCCTGGACCGCCTTATCAATACAGGCCAGAATGCTATGAAGCACTTCTGGGCTAAGACTTTCCGATTCTTGAGACTTCTTAGAAATCACCCCAAGGGACCAGTCTAAGAAATTAAATACTTCCAGCACGTGGAAGAGTCCCTTGAGGAGATGATCCAAATCAGACATGCTCCAGTAGATCGTGCGAGGATAAGGCTTGTCTCCTAGAAAGAGCTACCAGACTCGAGAAATCGACTCCGCAGAAGCAGGAAGAGACAGGCCTATATTCTCTCCTGTTTCGTACCAAATGCCTCTTCTACCTGTCAGTCTGGAGGGAGGCATACAGAATACAATCTTTCCTAATTCTTTCTTGGAATTCATCCAAGAACCGAGAGATTGGAGAGCCTTCCTCATTGAAATGGTCGGTTTCATTTTCAAGAAGGCAGAGGACTTATATGGCTTATTGCTCGAATAGAGAGACCGAGAGAAGGCGGTGCGGCTGGGCTAGCGACTCTCCGTATTCCTGGAGGCAGAAGTGGCGGATAAAGTCTTGTAATTCGACAGTCCTTCATTAGCTGGGGCTTCGTCTTCCGAGATATCCTCTAGCTCGAGCCCAGCTGAAGGAGAACGATCTCCTGCTACGGACAAACACTCCGTAGGTCGCACATATTCTGAATTAGGAGAGCCTCTATTCGGGGAAGGACTGGCGGAGAAAGACTCTCTACGTTCTTTCGTTAGAGAGCTGGAAGTCCTTTCTATTCTCTTACATGATATCACCGATCTTTCCTTCTGAAGTCCCAAAGAGGAAGAACGCTTCCGAGGAGAAGAACTCTTGGAAGGCGATTCTAGCCTGGAAGGTTCCGCATGTCTGGAACGTTCCGCTTTAGTACAGTTCTCCGCGCTTGGAGAGTTCCTCTTGTGCGGAAAAATCCGCTCGTCTGGAAAGTTCCGCTCGTTTGGACTGTTCCACTCTTCCGGAAAAAGATTCCATCTTGGAACGTCCCAAATGTGTTAAAGGCGATCTGCGCTTTGAAGTTCCCGCTTGTTCGGAAGGATCCGAGCGCTTGAAAAATTTCGCTTGAGTGGAATGCTTGGAAAGTTCCGAGCGCCTGGAAGGCGAATCATGTCTGGAAGCTTTCGTGCGTTTGGAAGGTTCCGCGCGCCTGGAAAGTTTGGAACGTTCGGAATGTTCCACTCGCCTGGAAGATTCCGCGCGACTGGATAGTTCCGCGCGTCTTATGGAAAGTTCTTCCACGGTAAGGAGAGTTCGGAACGTCCACGATGTTCCGAGCGCTTGGTAGGAAACTCGTGTTTAGCACGTTCTGTTATCATAGAAGATTCCGTGTGTCTGACCATTCTCGAGCGCCTAATAGGCTCCTCACCTTTGGAAGGTGCCTCTTGCTCGGAAAATTCTTCTCTACTCTCCTCTCTCCCTGAAAGTTTCTCCTTGCCTGGAAAGGGCTTCTGTCTAACTGGCGCTTCTCGCCAAGATGGTTTCTCCGGGTCTGAAGAAAACCACTCATCTATAGGAGCTCGTTGCTTGGGAGAAGATGGAACAATCTTAGGAACCTCTCGTTTCGAGGGAGGCACCTCTGAGAGCGCCGCGGACCTCTTTATAGGAAGGGAGTTATCCTTCCTACGAGGTTTCTTGGAAAGAACTCCAACCAATGAGGAGATCTGTTCCTGCATTTTTTGTAGGATCTGAGCAGTAGTCGCATCCCTGTCCGTGTCGGAACGAGGGGAGGGAGATCTGGAAGGTGTCTGAGATTCCCTTACAGCACTTGGAGTCAAACAGGTTCTCTTTTTTACTGAAGAAGCCTCTTCAGGAAAGTGTTCTGGACTTGAGTCAAGAGCCGTAGCTTTCCAGCTCCTCTTCAAGGGGCGAGAAAGATTCGTGTCTTTCCACCCTCTTCTAGGTGAAGGCGACTCTGACGACGAAAAACACTCACGAAGGATGCTTTTCCTGTACGATCCCTGGCAGTCTGGGGCATAACAGAACCTGCCGAAGGGACGCCTGACCGGTGGGGAACCTCTACAACCTTCGTACGACTTTCGACATTCCTTCTCCTCTGGGCCAGGGAGCTTGGAAGAGGTCTAGGCCTGGAAGCGTTTGTAGAGCCGATCAGACGCCCCTCCACTTACACTGGGGACACTCACATCACTGTCCACTGTTAATTCACCACTCTTACCTTCTAATGCCGCCATTTTGACCTGCATTTTATGAAGGGTAGCCTTCAGATCCGCAATTTCCGATGCTGAATCGGTAGGATTTAAAATGGGTGAAAGGGCAGAAATAGGAGGACAAGGATTAATTAATGCATCATGAGGAGAAGCTAGAAAGCTAGAAACTAGTTCGCTAGACCTAGATCTACTTCGGCTTTTGGAAGCTTTCCTCAGCCTATCCCTTTCTAGCTTCTTCATATAAGAAGTAAGATTCTTCCATTCTTCTGCACTCAGGTTCTCGCACTCCTTACAGGTGTTAGAAAAAGAACATTCATACTTTCTACAACGCCTGCATGCAGTGTGAGGATCTACCGAAGTTTTCGGCATTCTCACCCTGCAGCCCTCATTCACACACCTCACAACAACACTCGAGTCAGACATTCTTAGAAAAATCCAAAATCAAGTTCAAGAAACGGTCCACAATAGCGTATGCCAATACAACGATCCAGGTACATCACCAAAAGTCAGTCAAGAAGATCAATTGCGATGAAAAAAGAATTCCAGCGCGGAGGTACCAACAACAATGTTGACAGTACTGGCGACAGAAAGAATCTGATAGAAAACGGGAATGGTTCCTATTCCTGCCACCCAGCGGCAGGATGGTAGATCACCTGACCTACCTGTAGCGTGTGGCGCGAAATTTGAATTTCTGTCGGGACGACGGAGTCTAAAGCTAAGTATATATCTGGCAGGTAAGTTGAATGTATAAAATTGTATTTTTCCTAACCATACAAACCTGAGGTCCTTTACATTAGGAATTACTTTACGGCAAAGCTGGAACATGGCCGTTAAAACCCTTGAACAAGATGGTCAGGTAGTAATTACTGTCCAACAGGCCCGCCTGCCTGGATGTAAACATTCCACTTTCCCTTTTGGCCCAAGTTTCAGAATGAGGGGTGGCATGAGGTGGGCATTAGTGTAAAGGACCTCAGGTTTGTGTAGTTAGGAAAAATTATATTGTTATGATACAATAAAGTTTCATACATACTTACCTGGCAGATATATACATAGCTAAGACTCCGTCGTCCCCGACAGAAATTCAAATTTCGCGCCACTCGCTACAGGTAGGTCAGGTGATCTACCTGCCTGCCCTGAGTGGCAGGACTAGGAACCATTCCTGTTTTCTATCATATTTTCTCTCTTCCACCTGTCTCCTGCGGGAAGGCTGGGTGGGCCATTAATCGTATATATCTGCCAGGTAAGTATGTATGAAACTTTATTGTATCATAACAATATCATTTTCATACAATCAACTTACCTGTCAGATATATATAGCTGATTGGCACCCGTTTGGTGGAGGGTAAGAGACAGCTACTTATGGAATAGACAGGTAAACAACATATGTTGTAGGTATAAATAAACCTTGGTTCCTACCTGATAGGTGGTAGACTTCGTGGGTGTTGCCCAGGAGTCTGCATCACCTCAAGAAACTTTAGCGAGATATATGATCTATGGCCAAGAGTTCTTGTGGGTCTGCCGATGGGGTCTTATCCGCTTACTCGGCAGAGCCTGAAAGGACTTTGTCAATGGGTGCTGATCCACTTATATGACAATACACCTTATGAAGGAGCACACAACCAATCCCGACCACCTGATCTAACCACCGTGTTAGTATTAAAAATTGTTCCGAGTTATCCCCAAACTCTTCACAACAACCATAACTCAAAAACACATTACGCACACACACATAATTTTCAGAAAAAAAAAATGATACTCATCTAATAAGATATCACAAGAGTTCCCTACTGAACAATAGTGACTGGCCGCCAGTGCAACATCTGCACTTTGTCAGCAGAAAGTCTAGAACATATCTAATAGACGGTATGTATAAATTAAGGATTGGTGTTAGCTCCTATACCCAGGATCGTATCCGCTGACACGAAAGGACCTATAGAAAAACAATTCTCATAGGTCACACGAACATCTCTCAAGTAGTGAGATGCAAATACTGAGTTGCATCTCAAAAATGTCGCTTCCAAGATGTTCTTTAGCAACATATTTTTATGAAACGAGAGAGATGTCGCTACTGCTCTTACCTCATGAGCTTTCACTTTTAGAAGTCAAAAAGCGTCGTCAGGACAAATCATATGCGCATCTGTAATGATGCTTCTAACAAAGAACGCTAGAGCATTCTTGGACATCAGTCTTGTGGGGTCTTTTACCGCGCACCAAAGACCTTGTGTCGAGCCCCCCATCTGGTGTTTTCTCTGAAGGTAGAATTTCAGAGCTCTTACAGGACAAAGAGATCTTTTTGCCTCTTTCCCTACGAGACTCGATAAACCTTTGACCTCGAAGGTCCTAGGCCAGGGATTCGAGGGATTCTCGTTTTTAGCCAGAAATAAAGCTTTAAACGAGCAAATGGCCGAGTCCCCCTTAAATCCTACTTTATCCTCTAGAGCATGCAGTTCACTAACTCTTTTTGCTGTGGCTAAAGCTAATAGGAACAAACATTTTCTAGTCAGGTCTCGAAAAGATGCCAGATGAGGAGGTTCGAACTTATCAGATGATAGGAATTTTAAAACTACATCAAGGTTCCAGCTAGGAGGAGCTGGCCCCGACGACTTCGTAGTTTCAAAGGATCTTATGAGATCGTGGAGATCCTTATTCTCTGTTAGATCTAGTCCTCTATTCCTGAAGACTGAAGAAAGCATACTTCTGTAACCCTTTATTGTGGGTACAGAAAGATGCGAATCTTCCTTCAAGAAAAGTAAGAAATCAGCGATTTCCGTCACAGGTCACAGCGGTAGTGGAGGAGGACAACTTCTTAGACTTGCACCACCTTCTAAAAACTTCCCACTTAGACTGATATACTCGTCTAGTGGAAGCTCTGCGGGCTCTCGCAATCGCGCTTGCAACTTTGCGAGAAAACCCTCTCGCTCTGACAAGTCTTTTGATAGTCGAAAGGCAGTCAGAGCGAGAGCGGGGAGGTTTTGATGATACCTCTGGAAGTGTGGTTGTTTGAGAAGATCCGTCCTTCTTGGGAGGGATCTGGGAAAATCTACTGTCCACTCCACCACCTCTGTGAACCAGTCTTGTGCTGGCCAAAAGGGGGCTATCAGGGTCATCCGTGTTCCTTCTGAAGCCACAAATTTCTTTAGAACTAGTCCCAGGATCTTGAAGGGTGGAAAAGCGTAGACGTCTACGTGAGACCAGTCTAGTAGGAAGGCGTCGACCATCAGAGCTCTGGGATCTTCTACCACCGAACAAAATACCTCCAGTCTTTTGGAAAGGAATGTGGCGAAGAGATCCACATGAGGAGTCCCCCAAAGAGACCAGAGACTCTGACACACTTCCGAGTGGAGGGTCCACTCTGTGTGAAGGACCTGGTTCCTCCTGCTGAGCCTGTCTGCCCTTACGTTCTTTACTCCCTGAATAAATCTCGTAAGCAGGGAGATATTCCTCTGGGAAGTCCAAAGCAGTAGGTCTCTTGTCAGTTCGTAAAGGAACAAGGAGTGAGTCCCTCCTTGTTTCCGAATGTAGGCCAACGCTGTGGTGTTGTCCATATTCACTTGAACGACTTGGTTCGATACCAAAGGTTCTAGGCTCTTTAGAGCCAGATGTACGGCAAAGAGCTCCTTGCAGTTTATGTGCCAGGACACCTGCGCTGCTTCCCAGATGCCTGACACCTCTCTCGAGCCTAAAGCTGCTCCCCAACCCTTCTCCAACGCGTCGGAGTTTAACACTAGGTTTGGATTCTGAACCTTCAGGGAGATTCCCTTGTTCTCCTTCAATGGGGGCAACCACCATTCCAAGTGAGGCTTCATCTCCACTGGAATGGGAAAGGCGTCTGAAAGATTTCCTGTCTTCCAACTCCAAGACCTCTTGAGAAAGAACTGAAGTGGACGAATATGCAGTCTTCCTAGAGGAAAGAACTGTTCAAGCGAGGAAAGGGTTCCCAAAAGGCTTAACCATTCCCTCGCCGACGTCCGTTCTTTCCTTAAGAAGAGAAAGACTTTCTCCAAGCCTCTTGCGAAGGAAATACTCGAAAACCCCGAGAATCCATCTGAATCCCCAGATAGACTGAGTTCTGTCTGGGGGTCAGTTGCGACTTCTCGAGGTTCACGAGTAATCCCAACGACTTGATCAAATTCATGGTCAGAATAAGGTCCTCCAAACACTGTCTCTCTGATCTGGCCCTGATGAGCCAGTCGTCCAGATACAGAGAGATATTCACCCCTTTTAGGTGAAGAAACCTCGCCACATTCTTCATCAGGCTTGTGAAGACCTGAGGAGCTGTGGACAGGCCGAAACACAAGGCCCTGAACTGAAAGATCCTTCCCTCCACCATGAAACGGAGGTACTTCTTCGACGAAGGGTGAATCGGTATGTGAAAATAGGCGTCCTGGAGATCCAGAGACACCATCCAATCTCCTTGGCGTAAAGCTGACAGGACTGAGGCCGAAGTCTCCAAGGAGAACTTCTCCTTCTGAACAAATTTGTTCAGAGCGCTGATGTCCAGTACTGGTCTCCAGCCTCCTGAGGCCTTTGCAACCAGAAAAAGGCGATTGTAAAACCCCGGGGAGTTTTGATCCAGTACTAGTTCTATCGCTCTCTTGTCCCACATCTGATCCACCATCAGTCGAAGAGTATCCCTCAGTACAGGGTCCCTGTCGTGGAAAGGTATAATGTATCCTTTCCTTATCATGGACAAAGATGAGGCGTCCGTGCCTATACGTGCCCAGGCCTCCGCAAATTCTAAGAGCCTGGCACCACCTACTGGTGTTTGGAGGAGAGAAGCAATCATTTACCCTGTTTTTAAAGGGACGGAAGCAGACCTACCTCTCTTCTCAGGAGCCTTCTTTCTTGAGGGTGCTCTGGAGGTAGGGCCTCCTCAAAAGGGCTGAACAGACGTACTCGGTCCTTTCTTTTCCACTGCAGTCGTAGGTCTCTTCTTCCTTGATGACTGAGTAAGGTCGTCTTGAGTCGCCTTCTCAGTTAATGATCGGGAAATGTCTTTCACTAACTGAGAAGGAAACAAAAAGTCCGATAAGGGAGTACAACAGTGCTGCTCTCTGAGAGTGGGAGACTGCTTTGGTCAAAAAAGCACTGAAGACTGTCCTCTTCTTAAGAAGTCCCGCTCCAAATAAAGATATTTCTAAAGAGCCATCTTGTACTGCCTTGTCGATACACGACAGTATACAAAGGAGAACTTCTGGGTCGAGTCCTTCTGAGTCATGCGCCTTTTTGGACATCACCCCAAGGGACCAATCTAAGAAGTTGAATACTTCCAATACATGGAAGAGCCCCTTGAGGAGATGATCCAGTTCTGAAAAGCCCCAAGTCACACGGGCAGAGTTCAATCCTTGTCTTCTCGACGCATCGACTAACGTTGAAGTCTGCTTCAGCCGAAGACGGGAGAGAAAGGCCCATATTCTCTCCCGTCTGATACCAAATGCCCCTTCTGCCAGAGAGTCTCGCTGGGGGCATGCAGAAGACCGTCCTGACCAGTTCCTTCTTCGAATCCATCCACGAATTCAAAGACTGAAGAGCCCTCTTCATAGATATGGTGGGTTTCATTCTAAGAAAAGAGGAAGACTTCTTAGCCTTTGCGCTCAAAAACAGAGCGCGCGCTGTCAAGACTTTGTAGCTTGACAGACCTTCCCTTCTACGAGTCTCGTCTTCTGAGTTCTTATCTAACTCGGGGTCTAAAGGAGAATCCGTAGAAAATTCAGTACGTCTTTTCTCTGGGGGAGACAAACTCCTGATAGGAGAGGGACTAAGGGAGTGATAATCTCTCCTCTTCACAAAAGTTTGAGCCTTGTAAGAAGCTTCCCGTTTGGCTGGCGCCACGTGCTTAGGTGGCTCCTCATAAATGGATGGCGCCTCGCGCTTGGATGACGCCTCTCGTCCGCCGAGCGTCCTGGCTGATGCCTCACGCTTGGCTGACTCCTCACGTCTGGAAGACACCTCGCGCCTAGAAGATGTCTCGCACTCAACTGGCGTCCTGGCTGGCGCCAAAAACTTGGCTGGCGCCTCGCGCTTAGACTTGATCTAAAAAGAATGTCCTCTTCTACTTGTTTGGAAGAGGAAGCTTCATGCCTGAAAGACGCCTCGCGTTTGGCAGGGGAAAGAGGACGAGACTTCTTGATAGGAAGAAAAACGTCTTCTTACGAGGAGGATCTCTAGCCAAAACTCCCACCAAAGAGGCTAGCTGCTCCTGGACAGCAAGAAGAATTTTCCTTGAAGCTTCTCCCACGTCTTCTTCAATGGGAGGAGAAGGAGAGTTCGAAGGCGAGCGATCCGCTATGTCCATGTAGGGAGACGTTGGCGCAACCTTAGCCTTTTTGATTGAAGAGGGAGCTTCATCCGAGAAGTGCTCCGGGCTTGAATTCAAATCAGGTTCTCTATAATGCCTTTTCAGGGGCCTAGAAAGGTCCGAATCCTTCCACCCTCGTTTAGGTGAAGAGAGAGAGGAGAAACACCTCTCGCAGGACGCTTTTTCTAAAGCGGTCCTGAGCAGCCTGAAGCGAAACAGAGCCTGCTGAAGGGACGTCTGACCGTTGGGGATTCTCCACAACCTCCTTAAGGCTTTCGACTTTCCTTCTCCTCTGGGCATGGGAGCTTGGAAGCGGTCTAGGCCTGGGAGCGTCGCAGAGACGATCAAACGCCCCCTCCACAACACTGGGAGCACTCACTTCACTAAACACTTCACTCTCACTATCCTTACCTTGTAAGGCCGCCATTTTGGAGTTCATCCTAGAGATAGTAGCCTTCAGATCGGCGATTTCAGGGGCCGATTCTGAAAGCAAAGATTGTGAATGATTCGACACAGAGGGAGAATCAAAATCATTAGGGTTAGAGATAGGATCAATAAAAGGCTCAATAGGCCTTGTACTCACACTCTTTAAACGTCTAACTCTATCCCTCTCTAACTTCCTCAAATAAGAAGTTAGAGTCTTCCATTCTTCCCCATTCAACCCTTCACATTCATGACAGGTATTAGAAGAAGAACATTCACACCCCCTACATTTACGACATACAGTGTGAGGATCAACCGAAGCCTTCAGTATCCTCACCTTGCAGCCTACATTCACACACATTCTCACACTCACATTTGAGTCAGACATACTGAGAAAAATCAAAAAGCAAGTCCAAATTCAGTCCACAGTAGCGAATGCCAAAAACCACGATCCAGATACATCACCAAAATCCGAGAAACGATGATCAAAAGGTTGAAATAGAATCTAAGTCAGGAGGTAGTAACAACAATGTTGATACCACCGGCGACAGAGAAAATATGATAGAAAACGGGAATGGTTCCTAGTCCTGCCACCCAGGGCAGGCAGGTAGATCACCTGACCTACCTGTAGCAAGTGGCGCGAAATTTGAATTTCTGTCGGGGACGACGGAGTCTTAGCTATGTATATATCTGACAGGTAAGTTGATTGTATGAAAACACAATTTACTTTAGGAAATTGAAATTTGTTCCTATATGATTTACAAACCCTCGGAAGACTCACTTATTGGAGGGAGGAATCTGAGTGAGTCTGAAACTTACTGGAATTCAGCACACCTGGGCTACTCCTGGTTGAAAGAGCAGGGAGGAGTGCCCTGCCTCTGACAAATTGATTAGAGTACTTATAAGAACTACAAAATCAAGAGTCAGACTTCTGGGCCTTTCCAAAATGAGTGAGGAATTGGAACTCATATAAAAAAGGTTGGGAAGAATATTAAGAGTCGGAGACATTAATGCAAAGATCCGAGAAGGGTTTGTCTAATTGCCAGAATCTCAACCCTCCCATTGCTAGAGGGAAAGGAGTGAGATTGGTTTCTATGATTCTAATATGAAAAACAGTGAACAACTTGATGCGTAGACTTACCGCATCAGGCGCAAGTCCAGCAAGGGTAGGTTCCAGTCCTATTCTCAACCTGAAGGAAGAGAAGAAGGATGAGGAAGGAGGAGGAGGAAGTGAAAAAGGAGGAGGAAGGAGGAGGAGGAAGGAGGAGGAGGAGCGGTCAGTCACTTGAATCCTTCTAACCTCTAGAGAGGTACACCTTAGGTGAGATGCAACCTGTTCTCTTAAAGGAGCCAGGTAGGTAAGAAAACACAACTTGTTGAGCAACCAAATGAGGTCCCAAGGACTTGTGGGCAAAGACCCAAGGAAGTGAGACATGAATGTGGTCCTGAAGAGACCACACCTATCTTCCAGTCCAAAATATTCTTCGGAATGTGAGGAAAGGACTATGCCACTGGTACTGTGCGCTCTTGGGGAAAGCATACAGGAGACATTGTCATCAGCTGCAGAGAACCTCCTACTGATCTCGCAAGACCAGGCGAAAGACATGTCCTTAGACTCTTTTCCCTTGGCGAGTCAGTACTGAAGAAAGATTATTGACATCCAAGTCAAGGGTGTCGAGTCTTCTGCAGGTACAGAAACACTTCAATAGGACAAAGTAATGACTGATCTGGATCATCAAATATAAAGTTCAAGGCACAGGGGATCATGAAGGACAAGGCAAAGATACCGAATGAGTTGGAGTTCATCAAGACATTCAAGACGGAGTCGAGACTTGATACCCAGCTTTTGAAGGGTGCTGTTGAAGATGATACATGCAAATCGTCTATCCTCTTCGCCAATGCTACAGAGAGAGGAGATGCACTCTTGAAAAACAAAACTCAGTCTTGAAAGGGTGCATGCATCCTAAATGAGTCATGTGCCTTCTAGAGACCTGATGTCCCTGTGATGGCAAGACAGAGAGAAATTTCTCATCAGTAGTTGAATCTCTACTGAGGAGAAACAATACTACTTACGTGAAAGACTGGGGGGAATGTGGACCTACATGTTCCACAATTGAATCGGAGCGAAGTTAAGTCGCAATTCTGATTAGAGAAAACGTCCCATCAATAGACACCAACCAATGAAGCCTGTGCTTGTAACAAAGGTTGGAGGTCTTTTAGCTGCAAAAACACAGGGATTATACTGCCAGAAGAACTGGTTCTTGTGTCACTGATACTGAATTCTTCTTGATATCCTGGAAGAGAGCTGGCAGGTCGGGTGACAGGTGAAGTCTTCTGTCATTCTTTTTCAATTCGGGATGAACAAATATTCGTTGAACACTTTACAAATTAGAAAAATGTATACAAAAGATAAAACAGTCGAGTTTGTCTGAAAAAATCATTCTGAGTCATCGCAGTGGCCCACGAGTCAGTTGCAATGGAGTAGAACACTTACAAAATTCTGTTATACCATAGGGTAAACAGAAAGACGATAACGAGCCTACTGAGATATCTCTTATTTGAGAATTCTCATTATGGTATGTGAGAGCACGAGACAGGAATTTAAACGAGAATCAAATGCTACCCAGAGACCTTAGGTCTGTGGCGGCCGGACAGAGGGGTTCATATTAATAGTTAACCCTTAACAGAGGAGAAATAATACCAAGACGAACAACGTCTCCGTGAAAAAGGAGGACCCTGCCCCTTGCTTGACTCTGGAGGCTGAGTTCCCTGGTAGTACATTCCCATTTGGAATGTGTTTGGCTTACAGAGCTACTGAAGGCACTACACTTACACTTGAGCACCTGTATGTTAACTGAAACAGGGGGGAAATAAAACACTCTTGTTCTGTATTAATGCTGCTCCTGTGGTGCTGTTGCTCAACAATACCTCTGGGTGTCTCAAAATCAAACCTGTAAATGCTGGGAGGCCTGAAAGGCTGCCCTGAGTTTCAGGATAATTCTTCTTCTTCCCAGCTTTTACCCATTTTTATATGGGATTGCCGTTTTGAATGAGTCGTCTCCATCGATTTCTGTCCAGTGCATCGTTCTCGTTAATACCTTTCCATAACATATCTTCCCCTACACAATCGTGCCATCTCTTTCTTGAGGCTTCCCTTCTTCCTTCTAACCAGCACTTCCGTTTCCATCGTATATCTTCCAACACCTTCCCTTACTGTATTGTCTTTGATATTTCAACTACCTTTAGGAAATACTCATTTCTAATCCTATCTTCCTTGTTACTCCTGACATCCATCTCAACATTCTCATTTCTGCTACATCCATCTTCTTTTTCCTCTGTTTTTCTCATACTTGCTGTCTGACCACTGTCATTATAAAACGTTTCCTTCAATTTCAGAAGAACCTTCTTGTTACAGAGGACCCCTGATGCAGAACTCCAGTTATTCCATCCTGCCTGAATTTGATGTCTCACCTCTTGGTCCATGCTTCCACTATCCTCTTATATGGATGACCCCAAGTACTTGAACTGCTGTACTCTATTTCTTCCCCACCCAATCTTATGCTATTCCCACCATCCTCAGTAATACTGGAACACATATTCAGTTTTTGATCTGCTTATTCTCATTCTCCTCTCCTCAAGTGCTGCTCTCCTCCTCTCCTCTAAACACAACACAATGTAATCTACATGATAAATGCACCATGTTACTGCTTCTAACATCCTTGGTCATTACATCCATCACAATGTTGAAGATGAATGGCCTAAGTGCCGACCCCTGGTGTAAGTAATCCAACTCCTACTTCCAAATCCATCTCTCCTACTCACTGCTTCTCACTCTAGTTATAACACATTCTTTGTACACCTCCTGAATAATTTTCATATACTTTTCTAGCACCATCTTCTCCCTCAAACATCTCCATATTTCTTGCCTTGGAACTCTATCATAGGCCTTTTCAAGGTCTATGAATACCAGATGCAGGTCTCAGTTTTTTTTTTTCTCTGAATTTCTCCATCAGCTCCCTTACGCAAAATATTCCATCCGTTTGTGCCGCTTCCCTCCATAAATCCTAACTGTTCCTTCCTATTCTACTTCCTCTTCTCAGCTGCCATCTATTATCTTTCAAAATTCTTCACATGTGAGACATTAGTTTGATACCACTATAATTACTGCATTCCTGGTGATCACTTTACATATAGGTATCAAGATGCTTACCCGCCATTCTTCTGGTATCTTTTCCTGTTCAAATATTTTTACCATCAGATCATATATGATGTCTATCCCTTCCTCTCCTAGGCTTTCCAACTTCAACTGGGATTAAGTCAGGTCTGTTGCCTTCCCATTCCTCATTCTTTTTTAAGGCTCATATCACTTCGTCCCTAGAGATCCCCATTACCATTCACCATGTTTACTTGTCCCTCCTCTCTTACAAAGTTTCAGGATAATTATGAGGTAACTTGTCGTCCCAGCCACACACCTGAAGATAACTGTCTACAGGTATGAGCCTATTGCTTGGTTGGTGCTTCTGATAACAAACGCATTTCACAAGGAGAAAAAAAAGTATATTCAAAGGCTCCTGTTAATCGAGCACCAGCATTACTCCTTCCTCACCCTATGAAAAGGGACAAGGAATAATGAATGATAGCAGACTTACTTCATTCCTTAATGATGAGAGCAAAGATGAAGCTGCCCAGGATGGATGTAGATATCTAGGGCTAAAAACCCAGGTCCCGGAAGGGAGGCTTCTATAGTGGCAACAGGACACCTTAGATGACTAGCACTGGCTGAAATGGTTGGCCCCGAAGCGAGAACACTGGGGAGAAATCTCCGTGAGTTCCTCTTATTCAGCTAGCCCCTCCCATGTAACCCAGGAAGTAAATGGGAACAGGAGAGGAGGATCGGATGTTCTCTCCCTCCTGCAGGGGGGAGGGGGCGATTGCACGCAAACATCAACTTGTGGTATAAATGGCAATGCACGTCTAGGAAAGCATCTCCACCTCGGCAAAAACGCTTCCTGAGGAGAGAGCAGAGGTTCTCATCCCCCCCCCACCCCCCCACCCCCCTAGACAGATTCGTTTCGTTTCCTCTGAACTGGTTCATTTGTGTGAATGTGACCAAGAGTTGGGTGAAGTCAAGCGAGCCATGGTTGGTAAGAACTTGCAAGTCTTTACCATGCATCCAGCTCCTCCAAGTCAAAACCTTGCATGAAGAGGACTGCAAAGAGGACCAGTTCTCCTGACTCTCTGTCTCGAGGGGCAGGCACATCTTCATTGAAACTGTAGCAACACTAATGCAAGTGTTGACAGGCAGGGGCAAGTCACTGTATGACTCACGTCCTTCTCCTGCCCTGCGCCAGAATCAGGATGGTGAGATGTCTCTCAGGCACTGATTTTTGGATGCCAATCCCTATAGAGGTTTGTACATTCATGGTGTCTCGCAAACGAGCCCACCCCAACACAGCACTAGTTCTAGAGGTGGAACCCTTATACCTAGTGGTAGGAGCGCGAACCAAAGTTTGCGTTCCTATGGCCAACCCCCCCAAAAATGCTATACCCAGGGGTAAGAGTACCTGTTCTTATTCCCAAAGGATTAGGAGAGCCTACAGGAGATCCAACTAGTACTTCCTCTGTGTAAGAAGGCAGATCCTTCAAAGTCCCATGGTGGGGCTTCTTAGGGGGTGGAGAGGCTACCTTCTTCTTAGACTGATGAAATCTTTAAGAGGAGGACGCGTCAGAAGACGACGACGATGACACCTTTCCTCGACTACTCGCGTGTACAACGAGATGATCCAAGGCTTGATCTTGAAATACAAACCCTTGTAGCCGAATTCCGAATATGACAAACACTCGATCGGAATTCTCCCTATCCGCTTCACCCATCTTGGCAAAACAGAGAGGGCCCAGTGACCAGAAAAGGAGCAGTCTACCTGTCTTGCTAGAAGAACCAACAGGAGGGGTAGATTGTGGGTGATCATCAACCTGTGAATGACTGCAGCATGGGGAAGGAGGATGATTACGCCATGGTAAAGAACCAACCTGAGAAAGCAGAAAGTTCACTTGGTCAAAGCTGAGCAGATCACAAAGCAACTATGAGTGGTAATTGTCAGCTAAGAATTGTAGCTTCCTAACACATTGACTAATCTCCTTTGAGGTCAAAGCCTCTCTCGAGAAAAGTACAAGGAGGGATTCTGTGTCTGCTGTCCTATGTACTCGGAGCCTAAGGTCCAAGGCACAAGGATGGAACCAGACCATGAACCTAAGAAAGTGTTGGCAGGCAGTATTGACACACCTAAGTGTCTATGCACTTTTCCATGCGCCCACACCAGACTGGAGAGCAAAATGCCCTGTACTGGTATACTGGTAGACTTCTTCTCTTGCCCTCCAAGCACTTGTAATTCCAAAGAATCTGAGTGCTCGGCTTGGCAAGCGCCAGAACTTCTGATGAATTCAAGCACTCTGCAAGACTACCAATCTCATAAACACAATTATTGGGAGCTTCTCGTCTTGCCTGAGTGCTTGGAATCCCCAAGAATTCAAGTGCTAGAAATACTAAATAATTCAAGCACTTAACAAGACTTCTCAATCCCGTAGGAACAGTCATTAGGGGCGTCATCTCTCGCCCTCTAAGCACTCATGATTCCAAAGAATCAGAGTGCTCGGCAAGTGCCAGAAATTCTAATGAATTCAGTGCTCAGCAAGACTCCCGAATCTTGTAAGAACAATCATTGGGAGAGTCTTGTCTCGCCTGAGTGCTCAGAAATAAAAAAATTCTAAGTACGTACTCAGCGAGTACCAGAAACTCCAAGGAATTCAAGTGCTCGGCGAGACTACTGAATCTTGTCAGAATAATAATTGGAAGTGGAGCACAGAACCAGTCTTAGATGCAGACATCTAAGAACTGGATCAAGAGTGCAATTTCTATAGAATGCTCACTCAAGGCCCCTAAAAACGTATTTCAAGTTGCATCCTGCCCCAAAGGCGGGAAGAGCCACAGAAAGAACCATTGCCTCCTTGGAGAGAGACACTCCCCTAGAATTTCATAGAACTTTTAAAGGGAAGCCTCTTCCCCACTTCTCCAGAGGTTTGATCCTAAGAATCGAGACACCAGGTAGGAAACTGCAAAGCACTGGCAACATTCAGCGATGCTAACGATAGTGCTGGCAGGAAGAGATGAAACACGTGAATGTCTTGCTCTTTCTCTCGCCCTGTGCTGAACTGGGATGGTAAGAGGTCTCTCTGTCAGCAGTTCAGGATGCTTGTGAATTGTTAAACATGAGCATTAGAAAACAACTTGTGAACGAAAGCCTGACACAGCACCTGTCTAGAGGCAAACCCCTCAACTGATGAAGGGAATGCAATCCAAGTTTGCACTCCCACAGCTCCTGAAACACAAAACCCGAGCCAGAATGTTGGGAAAAGCTGACAAGAGATCCCATTGCCTCCTCAGGAGCCAGCCCCTTAAAAATCTTACAGGAGGACTCCTTAAGGGGGGAGAAGCAGCCTTCCTCTTCTTTGGTCAAAGGGGGTAATCCGGTTTCCCAGACCTCCTCAACCTCAAAAAAAGAAGGGGAAGGGCAATGGAGGATGATGTTTCTTCCTCAGGGCTTCTTCTACAGGATGATAATCACACATCAGCAGTAGTTGAGGCAAGAATCACAGGGCAGGGAGCAAAAGCTGTTCCGTGAGAAGTCGTCAAGGCAACAATACCAATCTAACATGCGGCACAACAGGGAACGGCACACACACGAGGGGCAGTGCCGAGCCGAGACATCCAACCCATCTAATGCTGTGTTTTATGACTGCTAACTGTCAGCTTGGAGAAAAAAGAAATAAAGAAAATGATTAATAAAATGAGGCTCCCTTTTTTCCAACGTGCACTGCCCTCTGAAGTGAGAGAAGACCCTTGAGAATAAGTCACCCAACTGCCAATGCAGGCCCTGCTCCACTTGCCAGACAAATAAGTGAAGAGGGGAAAGATATCTCTCCCAAAGGAGAAACCCCCATAAGGAAAGAATACCAGGAGATAAAAACAGGATGAACTCTCCAAAGTCTTCTCCCAGTAATTTCTCCAACAGCGCAAGCGCAAATGTCATTTTTTAATAATTATAACAAATATATACTATCACGCCCCTAATATCAAAGGGCATGAGAATGTGATAAGAGTGTATGTTACGCCCTTGCTGTCAACCCCAAGATGCACAATCTGGGGTAAGGCAGCTTGCAAGACTATCACAAGTGGGTTTGAATAGTATCAATAAATATCACAGTATATTCAATATATACATAAAAACTACAAAACAAAAGATCCCAAGGGGGAAATTCCAGATCAACGGCAGTCAAGCAAGAGCTCATGAACACACATCTACATCAGATGACGGCCAAAAGTAAAGTGGAATGTTGGCATCACGGCAGGCAGCTCTCCCCCACCTACCAGACGGTAGTTACTGCCTGACTACCTTGTTCAAAGAGTTTTAACGGCTGTGTTCCAGCTTCACTGTAAAGTAATTCCTAATGTAAAGGACAGAGGGATTGTATATCATCATGGAAGTTACCACTGACAAATGGCAAATTCTTCATAAGTCAGTGTGACACAACTTAAATAACAGCACTATAGTTACCGTAACTAACATTGGCAAGCTGTTATTTCTAGATTCAGCTATGTCAGTGCCTGTTTTGCACGGTATAGTAAATGGATTTTAATTAGTGAGGGCAGTTCCTGGTTACTGGTGATCTGGTTTTACAGCAATTGTCTAGCAACAAAAATAAGTGGATTTTCAACAGCGACCTCCGCTTATTGATAAGTGCTGTTATCGTTGATTTTCATTAATCAATCACTAGACAGGCCATAAGTTTAGTAAACCTGGTTACATGTATGACTATTTGAATTTAGTCTACTAAACGTGTGCTTTTAGGCCTATTAATTAGTCAAACGCTAACTTAAAGATGTAATCTGAAATTGCACTAGCCAAAATTAGTCCTAGATTAGTGATGAAACTGGATTAATGATTGTTGGATTAGTGATGGTCAACCTGTATATAATATTGGCAGAAAAATAACAAATTAATAAAACTTAATGAAACATTTTGAAAGCAACAACTATTGTTCAGTAAAATTAGAGAAATAGGGAGCACATTGATCCTCAAAATCTCATTAAATGTGAGCCTTCACCTTTACTATTACATTCAGATTTTATATTTAAGACTCAATAGATTAAATTATTGTCAATACTACCAAGAAATGTTTATTATAATCTAAAATCACAATTTTTGGAAGTAAAATGACATTGTTATGATACAATAAAGTTTCATACATACTTACCTGGCAGATATATCATAGCTATCGATCGTCGTCCCCGACAGAAATTCAAAATTTCGCGGGCACTCGCTACAGGTAGGTCAGGTGATCTAACCGCCCTGCTCTGGGTGGCAGGACTAGGAACTATTCCCGTTTTCTAATCAGATTCTCTCTTCCACCTGTCTCCTGCGGGGAGGCTGGGTGGGTCTTCAATTGTATATATCTGCCAGGTAAGTATGTATGAAACTTTATTGTATCATAACAATGTCATTTTCATACATTCAACTTACCTGTCAGATATATACATAGCTGATTGACACCCTTTGGTGGAGGGCAAGAGACAGCTAACTAACTGACTAGACAGGTAAACAACATATGTTGTAGGATATAAAATAAACCTTAGTTCCTACCTTCTTAGATGGAAGACTTCGTGGCTACTGCCCAGGAGTCTGCTTCATCTCAAGAGCCTTTAGCGAGATAGTGATCTGTGGCCAAGAGTTCTTGTGGGTCTGTCGATGGGGTCTCTTCCACTTACTCGACAGAACCTAACTGGCGTTTGTCAATGGGAGCACATCCGCTTATATGACAACACGCATTTATTTAAGGAGCACACAACCAACCCTCGATCACCCGATCCTAACCCGTGTTAGTTCTAAGATTGCCCAGAGTTATCCCCAAACTCTTAGCAAAACAACCACAAACTCGAAACTCATAAACATACAAAAAAAATAAAAATTTTGTACCCCTCTAATATCCAGATGTCCACTCGATTTTTCAAATGAGCGAAGTGAAGGCCGCTTGTGCGACAACTGACACTCTCCCATGCACCCGAAAACACGAGAAACACATCCGACAAGAGGGTTACGTACACCAATTTAAGGGATTGGTTGGTCTTTTCTCCTTTACCCAGAACCGTCTGTGCTGACACAAACGGTACCTAAAGAAAAACATTTCTCATACCGTAAACTCGCACGTACTTTTAATAAATGGGATGCAAAACACGGAGTTGCATCTCCAATAAGTTGCGTCCAAAATGTTTTTGAGTGACATATTTCTTTGGAACGCCACAGAGATTGCGATTGCCATAACTTCGTGGGCTCTCACTCTTAAAAGATTAAAAGAATCATCTGAACAATTCTTATGAGCTTCGATAATGACACTTCTAACAAAGAAGGCTAAGGCGTTCTTGGACATTGCTCTCTTGGGGTCTTTTACTGAGCACCAAAGACCTTTTTTTTGCGAACCCCCCAACTGCTTCTTCCTGTCCAGATAAAAATTTTAGAGCTCTAACTGGCAAAGGGATCTTTCTGCCTCTCTGCCCACCAAACTAGAAAGTCCTTTCACTTCGAAGCTCCTGGGCCAGGGATTCGAAGGGTTTTCGTTTTTTGGCAAGAAAGAGAGACTGAAATGAACAAATTGCAGAGTCTCCTTTGAAGCCAACTCTTGATTCAAGGGCGTGCAACTCACTGACCCTTTTTGCCGTTGCAAAAGACATCAGAAAACAAACACTTTCTAGTGATATTACGAAAGAAGCAGTGTGTAGTGGTTCGAATTCTTCTGAGGATAGAAATTTAAGAACCACATCTAAGTTCCAGCTTGGAACCTTAGGTTCAAGTGACTTTGATGTTTTTCGAAGGAACGAATGAAGGTCGTGCAAATCCTTATCATTCGTTAGATCTAATCCCTTGTTTCTAAAGACTGAAAACTTCCCACTTCGATTGGTACACTCGCCTAGTAGATGATCTGCGGGCTCTAGCAATTGCGCTTGCTGCCCTGGCGAGAAACCCTCTCGCTCTGACAAGTCTTTCGATAGTCGAAAGGCAGTCAGAGCAAGAGCGGGTAGATTTTGATGGTACCTCTCGAAGTGGGGTTGTTTGAGCAGATCTATTCTGTTTGGAAGAGATCTGGGGAAGTCCACCGTCCACATCCATCACCTCTGTGAACCAAATTTGAGCTGGCCATACGGAGCAAATCAGAGTCATTTTGGTTCCTTTCGGATGCCACGAATTTCCTGACTACTTCCCCCAGTATCTTGAACGGGGGAAAAGCGTAAACGTCTATCCCTGACCAGTCCAGGAGGAAGGCGTCTGTTGCATAAGCCCGGGGATCTTCCACCAGGGCACAAATGTGTCTATCCTTTTGGAGAGGAATGTGGCGAAAAGATCTATTTGAGGCTTCCCCCAAAGAAGGAGCCAAAGGCTCTGACAGACTTCTGAGTGGAGTGTCCATTCTGTGGGAAGGACCTGGAACCTCCTGCTCAATCTGTCCGCTCTCACATTCCTCTCCCCTTGGACAAACCTTGTTAGAAGAACTACCTTCCTTTGGTTCGCCCAAATCAAAAGATCTCTTGCCAGCTCGTACAGAGCGAAAGAGTGCGTCCCTCCTTGTTTCTTGACATAAGCCAGAGCTGTCGTATTGTCTGAGTTTATCTGTACGACTTTGCCTCTGACTATGTGTTCGAAGCTCTTTAGCGCCAGGTGAATTGCTAAAAGCTCCTTGCAATTTATGTGCCATGACACCTGTTCTGCCGACCAGGTGCCTGACACTTCTTTGGATCCCAATGTTGCACCCCAGCCCGACTCCGAGGCGTCTGAGAACAATGTCAGGCTTGGGTTCCGTACTTGCAGGGACACTCCTTTGTTTTCTTTTAAGGGAATCAACCACCACTTTAAATGATGTTTTATTTCCTCCGAGATTGGAAACGTGTCCGAGAGCTGTCCTGTCTTCCAACTCCAACTTCTTCTCAGGAAGAACTGAAGCGGACGAAGATGCAATCTTCCTAGGAGAAAGAACTGTTCGAGCGAGGAAAGGGTCCCCAGAAGGCTCAGCCATTCCCTCGCTGAAGTGCGCTCTTTCCCTAAAAAGTTCGATACTGTGGCACAGCCTTTCTTTATTCTCTCTTGAGATGGAAAAACTCGAAAACCCCGAGAATCCATCTGAATCCCCAGATAAACCACGTTCTGGCTGGGGATCATCTGAGACTTCTCGAGGTTCACGATCAATCCCAATGATTTTGTCAATTCCAGTGTTGTTGACAGGTCCTCAAACACTGCTTTTGAGACCTGGCTCTGATGAGCCAGTCGTCCAGGTACAGGGTAGACGTTTATCCCTTTCAAATGTAAATGTCTTGCTACATTTTTCATCACGTCCGTGAAGACTTGAGGAGCCGTGGAAAGGCCGAAACACAGGGCCCTGAAATGATAGATTCTTCCTTCGAACATAAATCGAAGGTACTTCCTCGACGAATGGTGGATCGGGATGTGGAAATATGCGTCCTGAAGGTCTAGGGACGCCATCCAATCCCCTTGCCGCAGTGCTGCAAGGACTGAAGCAGACGTTTCCATGCTGAACTTCTGTTGTTCTACGAATTTGTTCAGCGCACTTACGTCCAGTACCGGTCTCCATCCCCCCGAGGCTTTTGCTACAAGAAACAAGCGATTGTAAAACCCCGGGGAGCTGCAATCCAGCACTAGCTCTATTGCTCTTTTGTCCCACATCTGTTCCACCATCTGAACGAAGAGTATCCATCAGAACAGGGTCCCTGTATCTGGCGGACAATTCCCTCGGTGATGTTGTCAAGGGAGGAATGTCCTTGAATGGGATGCGATAACCCTTCTTGATGATCGACATCGTCCACGGATTCGCTCCTATGTCTTCCCAGGCTTTCGCGAATGAATGTAACCTGGCTCCTACGGGTGTCTGGAGGACAGAACTCTCACTTTCCTTTCTTAAAGGGACGGAAGGAAGACCTGCCCCTCTTTTCGGTTGACTTCTTCTGGCGATAGATCTAGTTGGAAGACCTCCTTGAAAGGGCTGCTGCTGAGCTGGACGAGCCACTTTCTTTTCCTCACTGGCCACAGGCCTATTCTTCCTTGAGGATTGTCTAAGGAGATCCTGGGTGGCCTTTTCAGTCAGAGAATGCGCAATATCCTTCACCAACTGCGAGGGAAAAAGGTGTTCTGAGAGAGGCGCAAACAATAAGGCGGCTCTCTGCGAAGAGAGACGGCCTTCGTGAGGAAAGACTGTGAACCGCCCTCTTCTTTAAAACTCCTGCACCAAAGAGGGAGCATACCTCAGCCGATCCATCCTGACAGCCTATCAATGCAGGTGAGGATGCTATTTTAGGGTTTCTGGGTCCAGTTGTTCCTTTTCAATGAGATTTCTTGGCCAGAACCCCAAGGACCAATCTAAGAAAGTTAAAAACTTCTAAAGTGTGAAAAAGTCCCTTGAGGAGGTGGTCCGTTTCCGAAAGCCCCCATGTTACTTTCGCTGCATTCAAGGCGTGTCTTCTCGATGAATCCACTAAACTCGAGAAGTCTGACTCAGCTGAAACGGACAGAGACCAAATCCCATATTCTCTCCCGTTTCGTACCTAAATGCCTCTCCTCCCTGTAAGTTTAGCGGGAGCATACAAAAGACCGTCATTCCTAACTCCTTCTTCTTCTTGAACCAGGAGTCAAGAGATTGAAGCGCCCTCCTCATAGATATAGCAGGCTTCATTTTTAGGAAAGAGGAAGACTTGTGCGTTTTCGTGCTCGAGAATAGAGAGCGTGGAGAAGGAGGAGCGGCTGGCGTTAACGAGTCTCCATATTCCTCCAATAGAAGGGACGAAAGAACTTTGTAGTTAGAAGATCCTTCCTTCATTTCATCCTCCGAGGCATCTTCTGGGTTCATAGGCTCGGAAGGAGAAGGCTCCCTTCTTTCTTCTGACTCTTCCCTTACTCTCTTTCGAATGTCAGGCTCTTCATACGAGGAATGCGCCTGGTGTACAGCAGGAGTATTCTCGCCTGGTAGGAGTAAACGTGTTTGGGAATACTCCTGGCGCTTGGCAGGCGCAGAGCGCCTCGAATACTCCTGGCTTCTAGTAGGCGCATCTTGTTCAGAATACTCCTGGCACCTGGGAGGAGTATGAAGTTCAGAATACTCCTGGCGCCTGGAGGAGTATAAGCTCGGAAATACTCCTGGCGCCTAGGAGGAGTATTAAGTTCGATACTCTTGGCGCCTGGGAGGAGTATCGAGGCCCGACGACTCCTGGCGCCTGGTAGGAGTACGTCGCTCCAAATACTCCTGATCCTTAGAATGCGTCTGGTGTTTAGTAGGAGTATTGATTCCGGTAGGCGCTTTCCGTCTCACAAGCGCTCTACTCCTAACAGGATCTTCCTCTTCAGCTAACTCTTGACGTTTGGTTGAAGATCTTGAATGTTGTACTGCATACTGTGGCTCTTTGCGCCTATTCGGAGCCTGGCTTCCTGGTTGGCGCCATACTCTTGACAGGAGTAACTTCCTTTCTTACTTCTCTCCTGTCTAACGCATTGCTCCCCCCAGAGATGGCCGCTTGTGCGACAACTCCCCTGAAGGGTGCGTCGCGCCCGACAGGAGATCGGTATTTAGATCTTTTAATAGGAAGCCTATCATCCTTCTTACGAGTAGGCTCCTATATAGAGCTCCTACTAACGAGGCTAATTGCTCTTGCATATTCATTAATATTCTCCTGGTTGAGGAATCTTTCGAATCAGGAGAGGGAGATCTGGAAGGCGCTCTAGGATCCCTTCCAGACCCAGAGTCTGAATGTATTCTAGCCTTCTTTATTACCGAAGGCGCTCCTTCTTCAGAGAAGGCGCTCGGGACTAGAATTGAGTTCATGCTCTATCATACTCCTCTTCAGAGGACGGGAAAGTTTCGACTCCTTCCATCCTCTTCTCGGAGAAGGCGAAACTAGACGACGAAAAGCACTCTCGAAGGACGCTTTTTCCTATAGCAGTCCCTTGGCAGTATGTGATATGATCGATTCTGCCGAAGGGACGCCTGAATCGTTGGGATTCTCCACCAACCCCCGTACGGCTTTCGACTTTCCTTCTCCTCCGGGCCAGGGAGCTTGGAAGAGGTCTAGGCCTGGGAGCGTCGCAGAGACGACCAGACGCCCCCTCCACTACACTGGGGACACTAATATCACTAGCGAAAACCACATTCACTTTCCTTACCTTCCAATGCTGCGACTTTTTTTTCCTGCATTTTCTGAAGGGAAGCTCTAAGTTCCGCTATTTCCGAAGCAGAACTAGAGGGATTAGCAATTTGTGAACGGGCTGAAACAGAATGGGCATGATTATCAGAGGAAGAAGCTACAGAACTAGACAGTAAATCATGAGATGTAGACATTCTGCGGGTTTTTTATAAGCCGCTTTCCTCTCTCTATCTTTCTCAACTAACTCTTCAAGTAAGAAGTTAGATTCTTCCACTCTTGTGCACTCAATTTCTCACACTCGTTACACGTATTCTCAATCGAGCATTCAACCATTCTACACCCACTACAAGTAGTATGAGGATCTACCGAAGCTTTCGGAATCCTCACCTTACAGCCCTCATTCACACACACTCTGAAACTAACACTAGAGTCAGACATATTCACGAATTCCAAAAACCAAGTCCAAAAAACAGTCCACGATAGCGAATGCCAAACAACGATCCAAGTACGTCACCAAATATCAGCGAGAGATGATCAAAAGCTTTGCGAAAAACGAATTCTAGTCAGGAGGAAGTAACAACAATGTTGATACCGCCGGCGACAGAGAGAATCTGATTAGAAAACGGGAATAGTTCCTAGTCCTGCCACCCAGAGGCAGGGCGGTAGATCACCTGACCTACCTGTAGCGAGTGCCGCTGAAATTTGAATGTTTCTGTCGGGGACGACGGAGTCGATAGCTATGATATATCTGACAGGTAAGTTGAATGTATGAAATTGAATTTTTCCTAACTATACAAACCAGAGGTCCTTTACATAAGGAATTACTTAGGGCATAGCTGGAATTATGGCCGTTAATCTTGATCAAGGTGGTTAGGCAGTAACTACCATGTGGCAGGCTAGCCTGCCCGGAAGTAAACACTCCACTCCCAGGTTCAGATTTAGGGGTGGCATGAAGTGGGCATATATGTAAAGGGCCTAAGGTTTGTATAGTTAGGAAAAATACAATTTACTTCCAAAAACTGTGATTTGTTCCTACACGATATACAAACATTCGGTCCTTTAGATAAGGAAGACTCACTGATTGGTGGAAGGAATCTTGAGTGAGCCTCTAAAATTGACTGGAGTTCTACACACCTCGGCTACTCTCCTCCGGTCGTAAGAGCGAGGAGGAATGCCCTGCCACTGACAACTTGATCAGAGTATAGGAGCTGCATGATCAAGTGTCAGACTTCTGGGCCTTTTTGAAATGAGTGAGGAATCGTAACTCATAAAGGGCTGTGAAGAATATTTGGCGTCGGAGACATTATTGCAAAGTTCTGGGAAGGGTTTGCATTATTGTCAGTCTCCTTCCTCCCCTTGCTAGAGGAAGGAGCGGGATTGCTTCTATGATTCTGATAAGAAACATAAAAAGGATGCTTATGTATCAGCTTACCGCATCAATCGTCCGACCAGCCAGCGTGAGTTCGAGTTCTATCCTCAACCCGAAGGAAGAGGAGGGGAGGGACAAGGTGTGGAAGGGGGAGGGAGCCAGTCACTCTCGCATCCTTCTTACTTCTACAACTGCACACCATAGATGAGATGCAACTTGTCCTCTTGAAGGGGCTGGGTAAGCAAACACATCCTGCAAGCATCCACCACTGGTCCAAGGAAATGAGGTTCCAAGGACCTGTGGGCAGGCCCAAAGGGGAGAGATATGGTCGCAATGACCTTATCCATCTTCATGTCTGACATATTCTTCAGTGATGACAAGTACCCATCCACTGGTCCATCCAACTGCAGCGAAGTCTCTCATGGTCTCGATCTCCGCAGCGGATAAAGACACCGACAATCCATGGTGGGTGTCAATCCTTATGGGTACAGGAACACGCCAATAGGACAAAGTAATGACTGATCTGGATCAACCGATACAAAGTCCACAGCATAGCTCATGACAGTCTCGGACTCTTCAACAGCTACCGACTGACTGCGCTCAGTGTGTGAGAGGCGAGCAGTCATGCCGAGAAACCATACAAATCGTCTGTCTTGTTGCCACCAATGTTGGGAGACGAGATGATGATTCTCTCAAGGCATGTGCCCATCAGACGAAAGTCAACAGCCTTTCTAGAGACCGAGGTCCCCTGATGGCAAAACGACGGGAAGTTCTTATAGTAGTTGAATCTCAACTAAGGAGAAAGATTACTATGTGCCGGTGAAAGACTAAGGTGATTTGAGTGAATTCAGACCTACGTCTTCACAACTGAATCGAGAGAAGTTAACTCTCAAGATTCTGAACGTAGAAAAAGTTCCGTCAATGACACCAACCAATGAAGACAGCTTTAATCCCTGTTGTTACAGAGGACTGAAAACGTTAAAACTGCTACTTCATTGCTGTTCGGTGAGAAGTCGGAGTTGCAATGAAAGCGGAGCGCTTTTCAGTAATGAAAACATAGGGATTGTACTGCCTGAAGAACCGCTTCTCATGGGCTGGATCAGGGAGGACATTTCTATACTTGGAAGTAGAGCTGGCAGGGCGGGAAACAGGCGAGGTCTTCCGTTATTCATCTACAATTCGGGGTGAACAAAGAATAATTGCACACCTACGAATTACGAGATGTATTTTGAAGACAATCTCAGATGTCTGAAGAAATCATTCTGTGTCATCACAGCGGCAGGTGCGATGAGCGGAAGACTAGGCTACAGACTTCTGTTACCGTGAGGTAAACAGTAAGATGATGACGAGTCTAGTGAGATATCTCCGTTTGAAAATTCTTGCTATGGCAAAAGGCGATGCAGTAGAGATGGTCATACACGTATGCAAGAATTCCAGCCAACCAGAGACCTAAGTCTGTGATTGCCGGGCAAAGATTCGATTCGGTAGTCAATCATCGCAGAGGACGAAAGACAATAGCCGACTGAACCATCTCGGAGAGCCAGCTGGTACTGGGCTGCGGCAGGCAGGGCTGGCTGGTAGCCCATACACCACTAGCTCTCGCTCACTCGTCATCCTGAGTTGCCAGGTAATCCATTCCAAGAAGCAATGCGTTCAGCTAGAACCATCAAGCGCAAGAAAATAAGCTCAAGCATTTGCATTTTAACCGAGACGGATTTCAGTGAATGCAAACGCTATGGTGGTGTGGTGTTGTTACAACACCACCACCACAGCAAGGCAGTCCCGAGTTGTCGTTCAATTAAGAAGATACTATTCATCTCAGTCACAACCCGTAGAGTTAACTACAGTATGTGCCTACACCTCGGACAATTCAACTAATAAAAGAAGCATGTCGCGAACGAAATATACGTAGTACATTAGTAGGTTCCTGTACATAGACCTCCAGCCTGAACTCTCTTCCATTAGAGGAAAAAGAATAAGGACTGGAAGCCGACCTCCTTCATTCTCTGATGAAGAGAGCGAAGGTGAAGTTTTCCCGAAGGAAGACTTCTACGGTGGTCACAGGATACCAAAGATGATAGTTCAAGCCGAACTGGATGTTCCCACCCGTTCTTCTCTATCCCGGGGTTGACCGCCTACTGAGACGACAGACCATCAGGTCCATCTAGGCTGAGCCCCTCCCAAGATAGTCTTCCTTCAGCAGCAGTACTTCCCTCGAACGCTAGAAATTCCAGGCATTCGAGCATTTGGCGAGATTCCTGATTATCGTAGTAACAATATCTAGGATTCTCGTCTCGCCCCATCTGGACCATGGTTTCACCCAAGTGTTTGCAGATCGTAGAAGACCCAAATACTAGGAGAGTGCTAGAAACTCCGAAGAATTTTAAGAGCTCGGCGAAATCCCGCGAATTTCGTCAGACGATCATCGGTTGGTGGTCCTCCCAATTCCTGTAGAAATCGAGGATTGGGCAAGATCCTTCCTCCACGACGAGGACTTATGATCGGTAGGACCTGAAGGTCCCTCCAGGAATGCAGTCCCTGACGCAGAATCCTACGGAGAACGCTCTGCAGGATCCCTCCCCTTTCCATCGCAGCCATAGGAAGAGAGGGAATGGGGGAGGAAGATTGGACGCTCTCGCTCGCCTTGCCAGAGGAACTAGCAGTCGGAGAAGAGAGTTACGAGCAGCCATCAACCTGCGGTGATGGCCGCTCCGCGTCTAGGAAAATTTTACCGTCTGGCAAAAACTTTTCCCCAAGGAGGGTTACGAAACTCGTACTGTAGGCGAACGTCTGCCACCATTGTGACCGTCGTCTGGGTGGGGCTGAGCGTGCACCAGACAGGAGAAAGCCGATAGTCGTCCAATGGGTCCCAGTCCTCATCGAGGTCAAAACCTCTCAAGAGGACCGAAGGCGGAGCTCACACCGGTCTCTACATGCGTGGTCCAAAGGGACCGTCACGTGAACAGCGGTGATGGTCACTCCTTGAATCTAGGAAGCGTCATCGTCCTCGCCAGCCCCCACGATCTCCTCCAACCACTTGAGCGAGGATCTGTTGGTCCCAGGGACCGAACCAGGCTCGAGGCCGGACCGTAAGAAGTGTATTCATCACAGTCACTCCTGTTTGCCTCGTTCCTCCCGGTGTAGCCTGAGGAGGTTGAAGGGACAGGTGAGGGAGACCTGACGCTCCTACCCTGCCTACTCGTAGAACCAGTAGGCTGGGAGGACTGCAGGCGATCGCCGACCCACGGTAGTGATCGAGCTGCAGGTCTGGACCTGCGGTCTCCTTGTGGAGAAGCACTGGACAAAGAACGGAGCGTCGGTCTCATGCGTCAAGGGAGCTGCTACAAGCGCTCCTACCATGCCTACCAGCAGAACTGGTAGGCTGGGGGGGACTGCAGGCGATCGCCGACCCATGGTGGTGATCGAGCTGCTGATCTGGACCAGCGGTCTCCTTGCGGAGAAGCGCTGGACAAGGGACGGAGCGTCGGTCTCGTGCGTCAGGGGAGCTGCTAAGAGCGCTCCTACCCTGCCTACCAGCAGAACCGTTGGGCTGGGAGGACTCCAGGCGATCACCAACCCACGGTGGCGATCGAGCTGCAGGTCGATAGTGTAGGTCTCGTGCATCAGGGGAGCTGCTACCAGTCGTGCGAGCCATCCGGTCCTGGTGGGAGCGACAGTCGGGTGACTGGTAGTGTCCACTAGAGCAGTGGGAGCGACAGTCGGGTGACTGGTAGTGTCCACTAAAGCGGTGAGAGCGAGCACCATCCTCTCGACGCGCTACGGTACCAGGTCCAGCCAAAGCTGGACCCAGAGACAGGTCCAGCCAAAGCTGGACCAAGTCCAGGCGAGGCTGGACCAAGTCCGGGTGAGGCTGGTCCAAGTCCGGGCAAGGCTGGTCCAAGTCCGGGCAAGGCTGGTCCAAGTCCGGGCAAGGCTGGTCCAAGTCCGGGTGAGGCTGGACCTGGTGACCAGGGGAGACCTCTTCCCAGCCTCACTGCGTGAACGGTCGGGTGGGAACGTCACGTCTACCCTGGGTACGAGGCGATCACTGCGCAAGCGATCGCCGGCCTGACGAGAGTCACCTGAGCAACTCCTACCATCCTTCCGCTCCGAGCCTGGGTCCTGGCACGGTGAGCGTGCTCAGCAGTCTGGACCTTGGCTGCACGGTCACCCGTAGGTGACCATACGCTCGGTGATGCTCGCCAAGACGGTTCCCGGTCCGGAGGTAGAACCTCTGGCACCAGGAGCAGATGTACCAGCATAGCCGGTACCCCTACGGTCCTTGATTTCTTCTTCCCTGAGGAAGGAGAGACGGGCCCCGTTCCCGGAGAGACGGGAAGACCAGTGGAAGACCCACCTGTCTCACCAGAGGGAGACAGACCCTTAGAAGTCTCCGCGGGACTTCTTTTCGGGAGGGGGGGGGGGGGGGGGGCAGGCCACCTTCTTCTTTCTCGGCTAGGGGCCTTGGAAGTCGAAGGGGAAGAGGCGGCAGAAGACGACGACGACACCTTCCTCTTCTTCTTGGACTTCCTCTTCGCCAGTTTCCTAAGGACAACTGACAGGTCCTCCATCCAGGACGGAGTTGGGGCAGTTGCGGTAGCAACACGGCCAAACTACACCTGTTCGGAGGGACCTGCAGGAGCAGCAGTAGAGAGAACGCTTTCTCGAGGAGGGTTACGAAGCTCTTGTCTGGCAGGCAAAGCGTCTGCCACCACCAAGACTGGTCGGTCACGCAAACACGACCGTTGTCTGGGTGGGGCTGACAGGAGACAGCCGATACCGTCCTACTGAATCCTTCCAAGTCCGCCCCCCCCCCCCCCCCAAATTTTTTTTTTTTTGGGGAAAGGGGCCCCCCCCCCCACGAAACCTCTCTGAAAAGAAGAATAATTAAAAGAGGGCTGGATGGGCCACTTCCACCGGTCTCCGCGTGCATGGACCCACGGGAATGTCATGTCAACCCTGGGTACCCGACGATCGGTGAAAGAGCGAACGCCGGTCTGGCGAGAGTCACCTCAGCGACTCTTACCATCCTTCCGCTCCGTGCCTGGGTCCTGACACGGTGAAGCGTACTCGCAGTCTGGACCTTGGCTGCACGAGTGCCGCCAGAGATGCGGTTCCCAGTCCGGATTGGTGGAACCTCTGGAGACGGGAGAGGAGGTACCAGTGGTGGCCGATACCTCCATGGTCCCCGTCTTCTTCCTCCCTGAGGAAGGAGAGACAGGCCCCATTCCCGGGGGAACAGGAGGACCAGCGGAAGACCCACCTGTCTCACCTGAGCGAGACAGACCCTTAGAAGTCCTGTGATGAGACTTCTTAGGAGTAGGATGAAAGAGATGAAAGAAGAGCCAGTCACTCCACAGTCACACTCTTTCATACCTATACAACGAGGTGAAATGCAACTCTGTCCACTTAGAGGAGCTGAGTAAGTTACACAACTTGTTGAGCACCCACCACCAGTCCCAAGGAAAAAGTGTCCAAGGACCTATGGGCAACAACCCGAAGGTAGTGAGAGTGGAAAGTGGTCTGGCATGCCCCGACCCCCACCTGCAAAACCTGACGAACTGACAATTCTTATGGAATGCGAGAGATGGGGCACTGCCCTCGACCTGGTAAGCTCTCAGACGAAGTGTACCAGTTTCGTTCCCAGCAACAGAGTACGCCTTCCTGATTGTCTCATGAAGCCAGAGAGGTAGAGTGTTCTTGGACACCTCTCTCTTGGAACCTCTGGTGCTAACGAAGAGTTGTCGATACTCAGGCAGAAGACATTGAGTCCTCTTCAGGTAGTGGTACTGTCGCTTATCAACACTACAGTGTTCCATCACAAGTTCCCAAAACTCTTGGAGAGCCAGGAAGGCTACCTTGAGTTTCAGGATGGTGACGTGAAGGTGCTTATCATGAAGGTCCCACATCCTTGCAGTCAGCAACTCCTTCAGGTGTGCGCCCCATCCCTCGGTCAATGCATCTGAGAACAGAAACATGTCCGGAGGGGGAGTGAAGATGTCTGTGGAGAGGTCCACTCCTATTGTGAGGTTCCTGTCGTCAAGCCACCAGTACAAGTCTTCTCTCACCTCCTGCGAGAGAGGGACGAGAGATGACTGAGGGTGGCGGGACTGTGACCAGTACTCCCTCAGTCTCCACTGGAGACACTGAAGGTGAAGCTGCCCATGAGGGCCTAGCTTCTCCAAGGATGGCAGGTGACCTATCACGACCTGCTAAAGCCTAGCAGGCTGTTCCTGTCGAGAAAGGAACTGTCATGTTGCCTCTGAACCGGCTGTTACGAGAGTCTAAGGGGAAGACTCTTGCTGCTACCATGTCTATCAGCATGCCCAGGTACAACATCCTCTGCTTGGGCTCAAGGTTGGACTTCTCGGGATTTATCAGGATCCACAGATCCTGGCAAAACTTGAGGAGTCGCTCTCTGTCCTGTGGCAACTGCGAGCGGGAGCTCACCAGGACCAGCCAATTGTCATGATACCTCAAAAGACATATCATGTGAATGGACCCAAGTAGAGACCAGGTTGAACATTCTCGTGAATACCTGGGGAATAGTCGAGAGCCCGAAAGAGTGCCTGAATTGGTAAGCAGTCTCTCCGAGGCTGAAGTGGAGGTACTTGCAGGAGGACTTGTGGATGGGTATCTGGAAATATGCATCCTTCAAGTCTACCTTAAGTATGAAGTTGTTCTCCCTGATAGAAACAACCACTGATCGTGTTGTCTCCATCTTAAACCGAGTCTGGCAAACGAATCGGTTTAGGGGAGAAAGGTCTATGAGCGGTCTCCATCCTAACAAAGCCTTCTCTATGAGAAAGACCCGGCTGTAGAACCCCGGAGACCAGCCAAACACGACTTCTACAGCCTTCTTGCATAGCATCTTCACTTCTTCTACTAGTCTGGTGCATCACAGACTTGTTACATATGATGGTAGACGGACCGGGTGGTTGGTGAGAGGTTGCGGAAACTTGAAGGGGAGTAGATATCCTTCCTGAAGGACCGTCTGCAACCCAAGTCTCTGCCATGTTGCCCAATGGCTCAACAGGCAGCCACCCCTAGTGTTTCCCCTTCTTCCCCTTCATTCCCTTTACAGAAAGCAAGGAGGGCTGAAAGGGGCATGATGTCGCTCCCTTGAAAGAGGAAGAAGAAGGGTTGTATGTTCCTCAGGCTCCTTTGGAAGAGGAAGTCATCTTCGGGGCCAAGAAGGTGCTAGCTAGACTCAAAGGTCTAGCTGCAGTGGAACGCAAAGGCCCAGGGTCTTTGCCACTGCCTGGTGGACAAGCCAGTCCTTGTCGTCATCCCTGCACTTGTCCACCGCAGCATCCACCTGTTCTCTGTTAAAGAGAGAGGTTGAACCCAGCAACAGTCCACTGCGTAGCGTCAATACCGACTCTGGGCTTAGCGACCTGGTAACTTGAGAGAGGACAGTCACGTCTCTTGAACACCAGTTTTGCCCACAGGTTTGCAGACTGGTGGGCCAGCTAGGAGATAGTCCTACCTCCAGACTGACACAGTCTCCCAAAGGCTGAGTCTTCCCCCGGGACGATGGCCCCGGAAGGAGCAGTGACCCTAGACTCTGTGAATGACCACAGATCTAGCCAGGAGACTGCCTGAAGAGCTGCCATAGCAGTAGCCTCCAGGGTCACTGCTTCCTGCTGTGAGAGAGATACACTCTCACTGGTCAGGTGCTGCAGCAACAGGCCAGGACCCAGAGGAACCAGGTCTGGCTCCACCTGTTTATTCGATAGAGGTCTCGCCAAGGGTGTTTATAAGTGCCTCTGGCCGACGGTTTAGATGGCAGTGGGGAAGCATGCTTGTCCCGAACAATTGGACCTTGAGCGAAATTTTCTTTGTTCCTGGAGACATGGCTCCAATCACCTGGTCCAATAACACCTTTCGGCCTAAGGAATGACCACGGCAGCCCGCCCCGTCGAAGACCTTTGGGTTTCCCTCTTGGGTCCCCAAAAGGCTTTGAGACAAGAAAAACGCAACAAAGAGCATTCACCTTGAAGTGGGAAGCGCCAATGCGTCCAGCTTTCCCCTGAGTATTCGTTAAAAGGGGGCCGGCCGTGGCTAATGCCATTTTTTTTAAGGACAGGACTTTGATAATTCATACCAACATTAATAAAGGTTGACTTGGGACATCTCCTAAACCGCATAATGAATTTTTCGCGCCTCTGACCTTCGATTTTTGTGACGCCCAGGGCGATTTATCCCGAAAATAACCAAATTTTTTTCAAAATGTTCTATCTCCTCCCTTGATATTTAATATGAAGACCGGCTGGGATTCACTAACCATATATTTAGACCTGATTTAGTAGCCCTCCAAATACGAATGGAGAGTTTTGTTTTTTTTCTAAAAGTCCATTTTTTTGCTAGATATGAATTTTTCCAATATGGTTTTAAAATAATAAACCCTATTAAATCAGGAAGGAAAAAAAATTTATAAAAAAAAAGACGAAAAACAAAAAAATTTGGAAAAAAAAGGGCTCTATTTTGATTGTTCCAATAATTGTTCTTTCTGAAGTTAGATTACGAAATTCCAATGTTATAAGCTTTAAAACTAAGTGAGAAGATTAGATTTTTGAAGGTTCAATAAGTATTAAGATTTGAGATAACGGGCCGTTCAAAGTTTTCCTTCGTATTTCTATTGAAGAACAATGTTAAATTCAAATAAATAATGATTATTATGGAATTTTGTATATTTTCTTTTTGTTTTTTGGTATTAATAAACCCAATAAAACTATTTTATTTATCATAATTTAATCATAAAATTGATGAATTCCCTTTGCTCATATATCGCAGCCTGGGGCACTGCCATGCAGGCAAAGATGGGGGCACTCCCTTCCTACGATTGGCCCAATAAAGAACAACCCAACAGAGGGAGCTTCACTTTCTTTTTAATGCTTAACTGTTCATTAGCGGGGGAGGGAAGGGAAGGGCTCCAATCTGTACAATTAAACCCTTGGGAAGTATACATGTACTCTGTATTTTGCCAGAGTATTAGGACACAATCTCCAGGCAGTTTCTTTTTTTTTTTTCCAAAACATATTGAAAAGTTGTCCTGCATCTAATGTGGCCATATTACCCTATGGGAAACTGAGCACCCTACAGCGCACATACTGGGTAGGCACAAAAATTGTTGCTAATAATAAAACTGAAGAACAAGCACAATTATTACCGAAAATTGCATTGCTAATAATAAGACTTCAAAAACAGGCAGAATTATTAAGTTCCGTTGGATCACCAAACTCACAAAAAATTCCCTTGATTAACTTTCTTCGGCCCAGTTAGCCCTAAGCTGAAAAAATGAAAAATTTCTTATGGTACGTATGTCGGTAGTTAGCGCATCACCTAACTGTACCTCCTTCCCAAGCATGCATAACCCATCCTGATATTCCTTACATTGTATAAAAGGACTGTTTGACCTTGAGGAAACATTTGTAATGGTTGGATGTAAACAAAATTGTAGCGCTGCCCTGGTGGGCTGTCATGGTAACACACAACTAAAATATAGATAAAATTTAATTTTTTCTTCATCTTCTACTGTTATATTTATGTTTACTTTAACAAAGCACCTTTATTAATTTCATTATGTTTTATTGGGTTTGCTTTCTCTTTTGTTCCCCTTGGTTACTTTCACTGGAGAGATTGCCAGTGCAAAGGTGTTGCTCCATAAAGGAAGAAGATACAGTCAACAAAATACAGCTGACCGACCTTCTTGCTATATACAGTAGCCTGTGCTGTTTGCTGAAATACACATTTTTTTAGGAATGCTTGCTGTTTACAAATATTCAATGAAATATTTGCCTTGTCTGCATGTACACCATCTATAGGACTTTACCACCTTTTTGTACTTGCGGACTTTTTAGTACTAGATTATAAATATATGCTGACATACAAAAAAATTTTTTTCCCAAAAATAGTATCCTAATAAAATAGGGGTGAGTGAGTCTAAAGCGAGAGTGCGTCTTATACGCTGGCAAATTACTTGAGGCGAAGCCTGGACACGGCCGTTGAAATCTTTCAAACAAGGCAGTTAAGTAGTTAACTACCAGTCCAGTAGTCCCTCCCGACCACTGTAAACATTCCAATTTGCTTTAGGCCCAGGTAGCAGATTGAGGGGTGACATGAGGTGGGCAATTAGTGTAAAAGACCTCAGGTTTGTATAGTTAGGTTCAAAAATTGTGCTTTGTTCCTACACAATACACAAACCTTCGGTCCTTTACAATAGGAAGACTCACTGATTGGTGGGGGAATCTCACTGTGCCTCTGTGAACAGACTGGAGTTCAGCACACCTGAGATTACCTTCTTGGTCGTAACAGCGAGGAAGGAAATCCAGCCACTGGCATCTGATCAGAATTAGGAACTGCAAGATCATAGTCAATCTTCTAAGTTACTCATGAAAAAAGGAGTATGGGTCCTTCTTATGAGAAAGAAAAGAACCATAATGTCAGAGACAATAAGGCAATTACAATCTGGGTTTGTCTTATGTCAAGAGTCCCCATTCCTACCTTGTAAAGGGTAGGGGAGCATATTGCTTCTATTATCTAATCAAATCAAATATACCTACATCGGCCACCCGGTCCAGCATTTAACGGTCCGTATACTCTCTGCCCGAAGGGAAAGAGTAGAATGAAAGAGATGAAGGAGAGCCAGTCACCTTACAGACATACTCATTCTTACCATACAAGAGGCAAGATGCAACCTGTCCTATTAGAGGAACTGGGAAAGTTACACAGCTTGTTGCGCAGCTACCAACAGTCCTAAAGAAAGTGTCCAAAGACCTGTGGGCAATATCCTGGAGGTAATGAGAGGTGAAGGTAGTCTGGCATGCCCAGACCCCACCTTCAGTACCTGTTGAACCGACAGGTTCTTATGGAATGCAAGGGATAGAGCAATGCCTGACCTCGTGAGCTCTTGGACAAAGGGAACCAGTGTTGTCTACACCTTCCTGATCATCTCATGAAGCCACAAATAAATAAGTGTTCTTGGACACTTCTTTCTTGGAACCTCCGGTGCTAACAAAGTCACTGACACTCAGGCTGGAAATGTGAGTATTCTTCAGATAGCGGCTTAGCGCTCTAATGGGACAAAGCAGCATCTCGTCTTGATCATTAGTAGCAAAGTCACTCAAGGAGGGGATGGTGCAAGACTCGAACCTAACGTCAGTGACTAATGGGTTCTGAGTCCTTGCTATGAAGTCCGGGATGAAATTGAGCGTAACTGACCACCATGCCCTTGAGTGATTTACATCGAAGGAAAGACCATGAATCTCACCAACTCTCTTCGCCGATGCCAAGGTGGGCAATAAAACAGTCTTAAGGGTCAGGTCCCTGTCTCACTTCTGTAAGGAGCTTGTACAGCACACAAGTCAGGCTCTGCAATACAGGAATCACATCCCACGCAAGAGGCCTGAGATCCCTGGATGGTCAAGACCTTTTGAAGCTCCTCATGAGTAAACATATCTCAAAAGCAGAAGAGATAGGAGGAAAACTGTTTTCAAACTCAGTTCACTGTCTGATGATTGACGCAGTCATTAAGTGAATTTAGACTTTAATGGTTCAAAATCCATTCAATTACTTGTATCACTAATTGAAGTTTAAATTTCATTGTGAGGTTTCAGTCTCGCATTGAGCACAACTTTTTCAACATCATTCATCCTCCTCTGATGATTGGCAGAAAGGGAGATGATGTCATTCTGTCACTGTTTTTCCAGGCTGTGATTGGCCAATCAGCCATACTGTTAATTGCATGAAATGCAATGATAAAAAGAATAATTTCCACATACTAACTTATTTCTGCATGGATACTGATAATAAAGCCAAATACATTATTGACCATGGACAAAAGAAAAATAATAAATTTGTTTGCGTACTTCTTTTCCGAAATACACAAAACTTTTTCAACATAATTCGTCCTCCTCTGATGATTGGCAGAAAGGGAGATAATGTCATTCTACATCACTGTTTTCCCGGCTGTGATTGGCCGAGCAGCCCCTTGTCGGCTAGGGAGAATACACTGTTAATTCTGGGACCGGTGACCCCACTCTCCCTGAATAGTGGGAGGGACGTGAGGGAGCCCCTGCACTGTTTCCACTCACATTCCCTCGCTGGGCTGGGCTGTGCTGACAGATGGGCCTAGATTTGTAGACCAGGCCAGGTAGGAGAGCTACTGAGATCTGTACAGGTGCAACAGGGGTCCAGAGAACCCAAGGCAGTGGTTGCTCCCACATACTCGGCAACGGGAGCAGCAGTTGTTCCCACTCGTTAAGCAGCAGGAGTAGCAGTACTCATGCCACTACTAACAAGAGACCTGGTAGCCTTCAATGCAGAAGAGGGCTGGCCAATGAAAGCTAAACCAGACTTCCTGCTGGCAGGCAAGGCAACCTTCTTCCACCACTTTCTAGCTTTGTAAGGCGGCAAGAAAGTGACACCACTTAATGATGAAGATGAAGATGAAGACAAAGACGATGATGACTTCCTTCCTTCCTTCCTTTCTCCTTTTCTCTGACTTCCACTGGGAGCACATCACCAAAGGGAAGTGTGGGGTTACCACAGACATGGTCGCCTTCGAGCTGATGGGTACTAAAACTGTAGAAGTCATCACAGTTACGATTGAAAAAGGAAAGCCTTGCACAGCCTTCAAGTGATCAATGAGACCAAAGCACACTTGGCTCTCTCAAGAGGCCTAAGGAGGGCCAGAAATCCTCAAGTCCCTTGGGTTCCATGCCAGCTGCAAAAACAGCCAGGTTTGATGTGAGGCAATCTTCATGAACAAGGATCACCCCAAAAACAACTCCTCCAAGTGGGGCGACTCTCTACTGATGTAGAGTAGGATAAAAAGGGGAAACCACTCCTTAGGAGTGGTAACAGCAGGTGGAAGTTTGGTCAGAGGCAAGAAGGGACCAGAGAGAAAATTATCTGGTGTCATCGGAGTGTAAAACTCCAATGATGACACCAGAGATACTTTCTTCCTTCTCTTCTTCCTGGCAAACTTCACCCACTCTTCAGAAGGCCAGAGCCGGAACTCTGAACGAGGGCTTGATTGATTAGTCATGACTACAGCATGATACACATGAGGAATGAGAATTTTCCTCAATAGAGAAGAACTGTTTACTGGGGCCATCCTTCTCTGGGCAGCACTGAAGGGCTAGAAGTTTCCTCTCAAAAGGTGGCTTTGTGAATGAAAGGTTTGCATTCTTCATTGTATCAAAACAAAATCCTCAACAAAGCAAACAGAAAAAAAAAGCATGAAGGCAAATGGCAGCTGGGCTGAGAACACAGCAGGCATCAACACTCAAAAGGTGGTTGAAAGCAAAGTGTAGTATAGACCGACAAGTGGGTGGGGCTTCCTCCCCTATCATTGGTAGTTAATGATGTCTGAAAGTCGAACAGCAAACGTGCACCGAGAGAGAAGAGAGAGGAGCGTGAGAGAGAGAGAGAGAGTAGACGAGAGAGAGAGGAGAGAGAGAAAGGAGAAGGAGAGCGATGACGGAGAGACGAGAGAGAGGCAAGAGAGGAACGATCGAGAGAGGAGGAGAGAGAGGAGAGAATTCTTACCTTCTTTGAATACATCTTGATTTAGTTGATGTCTCTCATTAACCTAGAGGATTTTCATATTTACTGGAAATGTTAGAAAAATGTTCACTTCAGATGGACTAGTCTACAGCACCCTTATCCACCACTGCCTTCTCCACAGACAGACATAAGAATTTACTGCACTATCCCTCTGCTCATAACAAATGAGGAGGGAAATCACCATCCTTTCATTTTCCTCATCCCTCACTTAATAGCAGTAGCTGATAAAAGGAGCAAAAGGGGGTGGGAAGACTTGGTTATCTTTCTTGAGGAAGAAGCTTGGGCTACTAATCTGGGATTAGAAGAACAAACTTCCTCCCAGCCCCAGGCCCTGCAGGCTCAGCCACACCAGTGGAGCTCATGTCAGCCCAACCAGAAGCTCATCAGCACCAGATGATGTTAGAGAGCTACAGCCCTTCAGATGGGAAAATGCTCACTCAAAGCCCTACAGGAATTCTTGTGAAAGGCATTCTTGGAATAAATGGAAGAGAATATAAAATAGGCCAAAGGCAAAGCATTAGAACCCATAAGATCATGCACTACTGAAAGGGAAATTGAAAGTTTGAAAGTAAGAGCGTAACAGGTGGTAAACCTTGCAGTTACACTATGAAACAATTGTTCGGAGAGGGGTAGAAAATAAGACCCTTAGGTAATGTCTACACTGCATGAAGTGAACTGACAGCACTACTAACTGGCAGCTGTTGTTTCGGAGCCTTTTCTTTGTCCCAGGATTCTGGGATAAAATTTGTCCTAATCCTGGGGATTCCCTGGATTTTCAATTGTGTAAAATTCCACATGTAAAATTGCACATTATACCTAGTTTCCCTTTCAGGTTTTTGATGTGTTTAACATTACTAAATATGCAGAAAAATTCCTGTAGATTGTCTGCCTTATTAATTTCAACTAATGCTTAATTCAAGCATACATTTAGTTTAAATTATTCTTTCACGCTTTTATATCTCTGTCCTCTATAGATTTAGCTACTGCGATGCACTGGTTCAGGCGCTTCATCTTCCCTCCACAGATTTATTTGACAGGCCTTCTTACAAAAGTGTTGCAATTTTGCAACTAGCAAGATGCTGTTGATGGGAAAATACCATTCACTGAAAATTTAACATATTTTATATAAATTTCGAAAAAATGACATAATCCAGACATCTATCATTATTATCATACAGATATTGACTGAAATTATCTGCATGTACAGTACGTATATATAAATATAAAGAGAACAAGAAGTCCACAACCATCCTGCAGTCAAATTTGTCCCTGTTTTTGTACTCAATTTTATCAAGAGATTTCCCTGGATTTGCAAAAATATTACAGGATTAAACCTTGAAAACTGTTCGGGATCCCGGGAAACAAACCTTACTACTAACTCGAAGGGAAAAAGATGAAGAGGAAGATGAGCTAACAACTAAGAGGAAGGAGGAAGAGGAAGAATAGTGCAAATGCTGCGTTCCTCTCTGGGCTTATTGCCAACGCTGGAAGACTTGTCAAAGCTAGTAGAGTTGTTGCTGAAGAGAATGTGGATATGCTACAAAGAGAGTGACCACCACAGGACGATCCCCCTCCTTAGCAAGCACCAAGTACTATCATGAGAGACTGCCTTATGGGCTGTGGCTAGATGATCCAGGAACACTGATAAAGAGGGATTTCCTGGATTGTTAAGTGAAGGTTAGATTTTCTGTGGGTATTCTACTGATGACAAGTGCATACCAGGTACATCAGACATACCAGGTCTTGCTACGGAAGACACAGGACCAAGCAACTGAATCATCATTGTGAGTGAGTGATGGGTGGGTAGCCTTTTCACCAAGAGTAACCCCATAGGACCGAGAGGAAGCAGTTGGGGAGCTTACCCTCCTGAGGAGGCTGGTGAATGCTTCCCAACCTTTCTTCCATCATACTTCTCTCACTCTGTACAAGGCCAACCAGAGCACTCCTTGTATTGGGAAACACAACTAGGGACAAGCCAATAGCACTGGTTTCAATGTACTTGTCCTGACTGGAAAAACATTGTCCTTACAAGATGAATAGTATGTCTAATTTACAGTCTTGTGAAGCTAGTAAGAATGAATGTTCAGGACATTTCTGTCCTGTGCCTGCCAGTCCTACTTTCGATGTTCACTTTTCTTGTTCAAACCCATTTTAAACAAAAACATAAGCATCATACATACAATAAAAAAAAAAAGTGCAAGGCATCTTAACTTGACAGGCTGACCGATTCCAGTTTGCACTAAGAATATGCCTTTACGAAAGGAAAACTATATTTTGTATAGTAAAGTTAGACTTCAAACACCTATTAATAATGCAAAATGCTACTTGGAATAGAATAGAATACAGGAAGAGCTATGAGGGCTAGTGAAAATGATTTGCGTTTACAATTGTATTGGTAACTTCATGTTCTTAACTGAATACAGACTGTATGTGTTATTTTCCAGCTACAACGGAAATCATACCCGAGTTATGAGAAATATATTCATATACATGGTAATTCTATACAATAGCTCCGCCACTAATAATTTTGATAATAGTTTTTTTCTGATGAATTACTTAGTGCTTTATCTAAAGAGGACCTTTTATTTAACCTTTCCAATCTTGGGGGACACCCAGTGGGAAACCGGGTTTTTGGGTGGGGAACGAATTAAAGAATCCGTTTTAACATACGAATAATGGCGCATGTAGAATTAACAATAAACAAGGCCACCAGCTAACCTAAACAAACCACCTAACCTCACCTAGTAGCCGTATCCTTACCTAGCAGGGGGGGGGGGGGGCTTGCCCCCCCTGACACAACCATATTAAATATAAGACAGCCTAAAACCCTTGGTGTACTTACTTAGGTTGGAGGGAAAAGGTGATCTGCCATCTTTAAGAATTCATGAAGCCTATGATCCAATACTTTAAAATGCAATTTAAAATAGGCAAGAGCAAAGTATCCAACAAACTGATCCTTTTGATGACCGTATCAAGGGGTGGTTGACTCTTAATTGAAGAAATCCCTCCTCATTTAGGCAATCGTATGCCTTCCAACAGTCGGAAATGATGGTAGTGCTGGGCTCTATATAATCCCTTATCACCGTTAAAAGTGTCACCTTGTCCACATAAATTGATGTCAAAAGTAGATGGTAAATGAGAAACCGCACCAGAAGTTGAAGGTACACACATCTCCATGGCTCTCAAAAGACTGAAAAATTAGCGGTGGAAATTGTGTGAAAAATGTAGAAAAGTGTTAGTTTCCTAGCAAAACTGTCACCTCATTGGGTATTCAAGTCACATGATTCTAGTTTTGTTAAAATGCTAGTCCCAAGTAAAATGTGGATAATCATCATTGGCTAAAAACTATGACGTTTGGGTGACGTCTTGCTACGCAGAATACAGTCGATGATGTAATAATAACATAACCTATGTTTTTAACGTACAAACGAGAGCTCAGTCTGAAGGGAGAAATTTGAGAAAGTTATGAAGTCGAGGGACTTAGTTTTTTTCAGGTGGGTCAAATTTAATTTTGATTTTTAAACCACTTCTAGACCTAGCGCCTCTTAGATTTATATATCAAACGAAACCTTGGTCGTCCCTCTTTTGAGTGAAAATACTTAAATTTGATAACTTGCTGGCAGAGCTATTGTATAGAATTACCATATACATTTCAACTTCAAACACAAAATAACACAAAATATGCCCAGACCTCACAGCTGTCAGACAAAATTAACTGACACTTTGTCTGGGTGTTATTTTACGAGGTGGAATCTGTTGACAAATGAGGCGACATTCTATTGACACAGGTAGGCCACCAAAGTTTCTCAAATGCACAGCAGGGCTCTAACTACTGGACAGCCATAACCACAGCTCTTCGTCCTCTGTGACGTAAACCCTCAACTGCAGCCATTTGCAGGATAAGGGTTGAGATGGTTAGCTTAAGTCCACTGGCTAAGTTGGTAGTGAGTGAGTTAGTAAAGACTATGAAGTTTTGTATAATTGTATAAAATAAGAAAAGTTAAAATGTTAAGTGATAACCTTACTGACAGCAGATGTAGTACGTGTTATGTTGGCTAAACAAGTGTGCAGGTTATATAAAATGGCTCAGATAATGACGACCGACTGAATTGGTTCTACAGGTAATTTAACTCTTAGGTTACTTTCAGTTAACCTTGTTAGCGGAGTTTATAAGTATCACTTAGCAAAATGGGTACTTGGCTATAACCTTTATGAACTATCAATCTGACCTTTGTTAACTGTGAATGTTTAGCTATATTTGGTCTGGCTTAACACTACATACCACTTGGCTAATAATGGCAAATTATTCTATAAAGAATTCTTTCCAATGTTTAGAATAGTTATTTAATACAGGAAGTAGTGCTCTAGGTTAGGTTAGGATGGATCCTTTGATTACCATTGTAGATTAGGAAGCTGTATGTAGATTAGGAAGTACAGCTTCCTATGGTAGCACCTTGGGTTAATACCTATGTCAATTTGCTTATACAGTACAGTTCAAAAGAGCTCAAGCTATCTGCTTCTGGTGTTCTTGTGTAGGGCATTTCCATGGCTTGACAGATTTTGAAACAATCTTTCCAGGTGATTCAGAGACCACTTTCTCCATCTGACAGTTCTCTCACAATTCAAAAACCTTTGGATTCCGGCTTGGGCAAAGCAAATCTCAAGGCAATCTGTTCAGGAAATGAAAATAGCCCAGGAGGTACTGTTGAACATCAGTCACTCAGTTTTAAAGAAAAGATTGACCAATTTAAATGACCTACAATGACAACTCTGCCCAGGGGATAGTGTTCAGTAATCCTAGCATATGATGGACTACTCAAATGCTTCAGTAGTTTGGTCAGGCAGGTTAGGCTAGTAACAAAAAGAAAAATGGTAATCAGGACTACTCAAGCCTTAATACCTATACTACTATATAAACTAATATAAATAATAGCTAACTATGGAGGGCCTAGCATAGCCCAACTGGCCAGCCTAACTCAGTCTCCTGATAATGAACCCTGGCCTCGTTGGCCTGAAGGTTTGGCTGAATGAGGCAGCCCTATGCTCTGGCTGTTCCCAGGGGAACGGGAAAGCCTCCTCTGTCTCTCTCTAACCAGACTCCTAGGTGCCTAGTAGCTGTTCCCGTAGGCAAGGCGACGATTTGCCTCGGCACTGGCAAAGGAATGAGTGGTTGGCTCTTCTGGCACTGCCTCGGGAGAAGAGCTCTAAGGTATTAGGTAAGACGATGTTCTCGATACCTAAGCTTTCAAGGGGTTTAGGCATGAATAAAAGAAAAGGTTCTTATCCAAGGGGATTCGTTATCTTGGATACCTAGATAGAACTAGCTTGGGAAGCCTAGATACCTCGGGTAGGTAGTAGGTAGCAGGCACCAACCACAAGGAACATCCCAAACCCCTTCCAATGGGATGGAGGGTTCTCATTAAGACCTGTCTGCTGTGGCCGATCTGGCGCCGCCGTCAGGAGCTTCCCTCCCCACCCCCGACCTAGCTACCTGACAGACACACGGCCCAATTCCTATACTACCTAGCTACCTGTTTCTTTGGCTCTGATCAGCATCTTTTCCTCTCAAATACGAGCTAAGCCTCTGCTCTTGCCAGACACCAACAGAGGGAGAGAGAGAGTGTGAGGGAGGGAGCGAGTGAGCACCTCGCCGAGCACATGACGAGAAAAGTTGCAAATAAAAGTCACGAATGACACGATGTGTGGCATAAGCGGACATATACACTGGGCATCATCTTGTGGCACAGCCAAGGAGTGCCTTGGTCGATGCGGGTATTTTCTCTCTTACCTTCTCTTGCTTTCAAGTAGACTGTGTTGGCTACAATGTTTTCTAATTCCATGAGTTCCAGTTTGACCGTTTCTGACCACTTCGGGCCACCGTCGACCCTCTGCCATTCAACCAAAAACTCGACGACACTTGGGTGGGGTGAATATGGCGAGAGCTTTCAGACTTGCCAACCCTTCCGACTGAGTCCCGGGATACATACACTCAAACACACACACACACACACACACACATGCGAGTACCGCTTTCATGATCAGAAATGAGTACGTACTTCCTAACATACGCAATGAAACAGTATTATATTGCATTTCCTCTTCTTGTTTTCCGTCATCCACAACTAACAAGTTTTCTAAGTTGCATCTCCAAGAAAAATTTTGACATAATGTAGTTTTCTTTCCCCGGAAAGCAGTCTTTTTCAGAGACCTCTCTGGCCGTTGCTGTTTAACCTCTGATTTCATGACTGCCTTGTGAAATGAATCTCATTATTATAGCAGAACTGAAATGAAAGACTGAACTGAAATAACAAATCTGCTATCGTTAATTTGCCACCGTAACCTTTATCTTATTACATTTACTGTCAACGTTCCCCTCGTTATCAATGATACAAATATTCTAGTAATTTTGGCAGTTTATCTTAAGTATTCCTAATCAGTGCTTTATCTTCTGCAAACCATCAGCCATTCCACACTTTTTTTCCATGTTATCCCATGTATTTAGAACTGTGTATGTTACTGTATGTTTTTGTATATTCCATGTAGTAGTACTATATGGCTTAGAGCTGAAATAAAATTTTTATTATTATTATTATTATTATTATTATTATTATTATTATCCGCAAACCACTGTTTTTTTTTCCAACGACTCTGAACCTGCATCTCATGTTCTCTGCTCCACTCTATCAAAATAGATAAACATCCATGGAGACATTATTAATTGTGTTACACCCTTCCTTACACCATGTCAATCGGGAGCTCATTTGTGCGGGAGCAGGGGACACTTGCCCCTTCAAGACACTGAATGCTCCCCCAAAACTTGGTTCGGCACATAGCCTTTGAAATAAATAATAATAATAATAATAATAATAATAATAATAATAATAATAATAATAATAATAATAATAATAATAATAATAAAATTCAGTCCAAGGTGATCCTTATAGGCTTCAAATTGCGGAAAAAATTTCCTAAAAAATTTTCAGGCCGCTTACAGCAGCACCTCCCCACCCCAAGGTGATAGGGCTCGCTTCTCTCGCCACCCCACCCATGCCATAAGTTCTAATAAACCTTTGCCAGCCCCCACCCCCAACCCCCCTTCCCAAGAAAATTGTGAAATGACACCACTGAATTATTACCAACCACTCTTGGTTGTAGCAGTAGCAGACGCTTCGCTGAGATTGCTTTCATTAAAAGAAAAAAAAAATTTAATCCTTCTCAGTGACTTAACAGTTCTACATACTACACACCCTCCAGACTACTTTTAGGTTGCTTTTGTCACAAACCTTCTCCATGTTCATGTATGCCACAGATTGTCAAATTTCCAATGCTCAACTATTTCGTGGCAAATGCTTGATCCACGAACATTCCACTTTGTCTAAATTCAGATTCTCATTGACCTCCGCTCCCCACCGTCGGGGCTTCTGTCATGTGTGTGACTTTCTCCTCCATAAGCTACCATAACCTTTCCCAGGTATACTGTGGAATGCTATAAGTCTTAGTTGCCTTTGTCACCTTTATACCTTCATGTAAATGTGCAACAGTTCCTTCCACGGAAGCCCATTCCTTTGCTCCATCCACATATTCCTTTGCTCCATCCACATATTCCTGTGCACCTGACCCGTCAGTCAGCCAGTCACTCATGCCATACTTCCAGATACCTGATGACGCACCTTGTTCCCTCCATTCTTGTGTTGGAAGATTTTGTTTCTTGTCTGTCGTAATCAAGCAACAACTCAAAATACTCATTCCTTCAACCCAAGACTACATTTACATCAGATAGCGACTATTTACATTTTTCATCTGAAGAACAATTTCCTTATTAACCTTTATTCAACCATTTCCTTGTTGAAGAACATCTTATTCACCCTAAAAGTTTAAGCTCATAGTCCCTTGTCATTTTACGTCACTCTTCTTTCTCTGAATTTCCTCCTTGACCTTAATGTCGTCTCTCCTGTATGCCAGTACATCGTCTTCTCTCTCATTCAATTTCCCCTCAAATGATCTTGTTTTATTTTCCTTTATGCTGCTGAAACGCTCATTTTCACATCCTACCACTCAGTAGCTTTTATTCCTTCTCCCTGCTTTCTTATTATGCAGACACTCCCCACCAACCCTACGATCCCATCATCAGCTGACCGATCTGTATTCATCTTTTCTCATTATACTCTTTCCTCAACATCCTAATCAAACTCAGATGTCTTGATTCTATTTACTGTCACATATTTATCCTAACTGTCTCTTTAAGCAAATGACGATCAGATATTATAATTTATCTCCAGCCAGTGACTCCTCCTCTCCTCAGCCTTACTGATGACATCCACCCACTTCGTCTTCCTTCCTTCTGCTCTTCACCAACGCATAATCTAGCGAACTCTCTTCCTCTCCATTTTCCCCACCTCAAATTTCCATATGAATTTTCTTCTTTTGGACACAAATAGTTTTATCAGTGAATCGCATTTCCATGCACATTTCCACAAGACTCGCTCCATACGTACAAAAAACCAATAACCCCATATCCCGAAAGACTTTATCGCTCGTTTCATAATTCATTAAAATAATAAATTGCATAAACAAACCAGATAAATAATTAATGCTGACTGCAAAAATCACAGAAACTCAAATCCCTAAGGGAAAACTCTCTCTCTCTCTCTCTCTCTCTCTACATACACACACGCACACACACACATACACACGCACACACACATATTTATATATATATATATATATATAATATATATATATATATATATATATATATATATATGTTTGTGTGTGAGTGTGTGAAGAAAAAAAGGCCCATAAAACACAATATTCACGTTGCATCCATATATTGTAACGACGTGCCTTAGATAGTTCGAGTATTTTCATATACATTAAGGATAAAGGTCATACCATAATCTGAAGAGAGGCTGGGCTGGTTTTCAAATTTAGCTGGCCGGGCATCAGGCCGACTAATAATATGTCAGAAGGACGAGTTAATCCTCGAGCCTCTTCTCAAGCAGGTGCTCCAGCTGGTACGTCCACTATGTAGACTCGACGCTGGCGAGAGTTAACAAAAGCCAAAAGCACAAGGGAATAAATAGCCTCTTTTCCATCCATCCTGGGTCAACGGCCATTTACATGCAACCAAGGGCGTATTTCTACACTTGTTATATTTCACCAGGGATCAGGAATGTAAAAGTATTCGAAGTATACTGTTGCAATGCGTATATAGTTTTTTTTATGGGCATTTTAATCTTTATACTGTGCCGCTAGAATAAAGTAAAGAACACACAAACACACACACACCCATATATATATATATATATATATATATATATATATATATATATATATATATATATATATATATATATATATATATATAAGTCAGTTATGGAACATGAATCACAGGCACGAACTGGCGGAACTTCACAGGTGCCTTTTTGCTTCACACGTCGTTGGTGGCAGTGATTATATATATATATATATATATATATATATATATATATATTATATATATATATATATGGGTGTGTGTGTGTGTGTGTGTGTGTATCATCACTGCCACCAACGACGTGTGAAGCAAAAAGGCACCTGTGAAGTTCCGCCAATTCGTGCCTGTGATTCATGTTCCATAACTGACTTATCTTCAGGCCTCCCTCCTTCACTCAGTTCTCTGCCGAGTGGTAGGTCTCGTCCGTCGGTCTTCCCACTTCTGGGGCCACGGGAGCGACTTCTGACGACGACGCACCGTTTCGCTGGGGATGAGCAAATTCCGCGTCTCAGTTGATCATAGTCTTCCCTTGACTATTATCTGCTGTAGTAGTTATGGAACCTTCATCATTTCACCCATGGTGTCATTTCTCCCTCTGTGCTGCCGCGTGGCTCTTAATCTGAAACCTTGATTCTTAAATCGAAGAAATGACTGAGATGGAGTTAATTCTCACACTGTGATTCATGTTCTTTATAGCAATCCTGGTCTTGCTAGCTTGATGGATTATATGACTTTTGTAAGAAGTTTCAGTCTGTTTGGCTTCCAAATCTTATTCAGCCTGCCCATCATTTTTTGCTTTGCCTATTTTAGCCGTTGAATAATTCCAACTCAAGAGAGAACTTGCATTGCATATCATTGTTTCGAAATATCTGAAAGATTCAACAAATGACTCTCTAGATAGCGTTATGTTGTCCCTTTGTCATGCGCTGTCTTCACTCATTCTTTTTTCTTAGATTTACATAAAGTCCCGTCTCTCGAAATTCATGATGCATTCTGCTGAGAAAACTTTGTCAATCTTGTGGTATTTTGCTGATGAAAAAAGCAGCCTCATGGGCTGATTCTAAGTACGTCGAGCTTCCATCGTTCTTCCATCCTATTCTTCTTCCCTACTATCATTTCGGACTGCGTTTTCCAGGACAAGATCCAGGAGAGAGTCAGGGGCAAAGATGGCGGCGTAACATTCCTTTGTGGTAGCCCACTTCTTGCTGTGAATTCACTTGACAGCAGCACCCCATAAGAATAACATTTCATCTACTTTCATAATACCAGTCTGTGAACGTTGCCGAATGCCTTCTCATATTGACCATAGGCCATCGCAATGGCACTTATAATTCCATACGTTGCCATACGCTGTCATAACCCAAATGTTTGATCCGCGTAACACCTGCCATTTCTAAAGCCAGGTTGCTCACCCATCACTATTTTACCAGGTTCTCCAGCAGACTGAGAAAGACCATACCGAATATTTTCGTGGCAACTAACGGAAGTGCAATGTCTCAATAGTTACCTTGTTGAGCGACAATGCCATTCTTTGGTCAATTTGCTATGAATTCCAGTTCCCAGTTATCAGGCTTTGTTTTTTCCTCTCTCTGCCTCTTGATTAGGGCCTATGCGATCTATTTGGTTTTTATGCCTGTATAGAATGGAATGGAATATACATAGAATTTAGGCCTCAGGCGCCAAGCGCTGGGACCTATGAGCCTACAATCTACAGGTGTCCAAGTGTACCTACCTATGGGTGCTCTTGCGTTGGAAAAGTCTTTCCAATGACAAGATTTGCAACGAAAACTTATAGTACTTTGCACCGAGTCGTCGATGGCCGTCTCTCCCAGGCTTCGTGCCCTGCCAGCCTAGCCTGTCTCTGGGTCCAGACTTTCTTCGCTGCCCCGTTCGGCTTTTGCGTCGTCACAGGGCCAACAAAAGTTCTGGCTTTCTTTCATCTCTCAGTCAGAAGTTTATCCACTCATGGAGTGGATGGGCAGAATGAGGTCATTGTAAAGGTTAGAGGCATATTAAGAGGTCAAAGGTCAAATAGGAAAGATATATAATTAATATATTTTATATAATATATATAATATCTATATATATATATATATATCATATATACACACACACACTAGTATATACAAGCTTGGTCGTCAAGTGGACGAGAGGATGGGAATAGTAGTACGAGCAGTGCAAATGCAAGTATAGTGCTCGATCACAGAGCTATTTGATATACTATGTGTGTGTGTGTGTGTGTGTGTGTGTGTGTGTGTGTATTGTACAACTTCATGGAGAACCAACAGTGTGTCTCCTGAAACATTTCTCTATTAATTTTCATTTCTGCTGATCGGCTGAAATAGCTGTTCGCGTGAGTGAATAAATGAATGGAACAAAATAGCAGCAGTTTTTGTTTTCTTTTATGACTTCAACCTTCAGGGTAAAAAGCAATGAAGACTGGAGATGTGTGCTTTCAAGCAGTGGGTGCCACAGTTGCATTGCAGTTAAATAACTAAATATATACATATATACAGTATGAGCCTTATCTCATCACCGTGATTCATATATAGCTACGCATTAAGCTACAAATGTCCTTTGATATCTAATTCGCTCTACCTCAGAATTAATATATTTGCATATACGTTAACAGAAGGGGATTTTTTTTGTTGCTAATAATTTCGTCGTGAGCAGACGAAATTATTATCAACTAAAAAATTCACCTTCTGTTAACAATATGAAAATATATTAATTCTGAGGTAGAGTGAATTAGATACTAATTAGATACTAAAGGATATTTGTAGCTTAATGCATATATACAGTATACTATATATATATATATATATATATATATATATATATATATATATATATATATATTAAGTAATAAAAGTCCACGCGTATGTAAGCTCTTTAGTATTAAAAACTTGATAAGATGGGAGCTTTCATCTACTTGAACAGTAGACCTCGTCAGCCGCAATGATATTTCCTTTTTGAAGGTACAAATACATAAAGTCACGAAGTACAGAAAAGACGCTAGAACAGTCTCGAAGGGAGCTAACAGCAAAAACAAAATATCATAATCTTATTAATATTTTAAACGTGTTTGAGTTTTACAAATCGTTTACCAAATAGGATGCATTTTTAAATTATTTGATTCTTAAAATATAATAAATATTAGAACAGACGTTGTTTTACCACACTCCTACTGCCCAGGTTGTCTCTCTCGCGCCCAGGCATTGGAAGGAAGAGCCTACATGGCAGGTGCCGAAGCGGATGGTATGGACGAGGGAACAGCCGAACAGACAGATGAAGCAGTTCAACCGCGGTGATCGGCTCGTCTTTTGGCCAGACAACAGATGAACGAGGGAATGACATGGTTATGATAGTTTGTTTTTGTTGTTTGCTCCCTTTGAGACGGTTCCAGCGTCTTTTCTGCCCTTCGCGACTTTTTGTATTTGCAGTACCCTTGAAAAGGACAAATCAGTACGCTGATGAGGTCTAATTGTTCAAGTAGATAAAAGCTCCCGTCCTAAAGTTTTTTAATACACAGCTCACATAAGTGTGGAGTTTTATTACTTAAAATGTTCTAATTACGTTATTGTGAGTATATATATATATATATATATATATAATATATATATATATATATATATATATATATATATATATATATATATATATATATATATATAATAATATATATCTTGTTGGTTGGTCGGCCAATCTAAGCAACCGAGCAACTTGGGTGCATAGTCAACTCATTTGAGAGGGCGTGGCCTGGCTTCCTTATCCCTTAAAGACCAGAAGAAGGTAGTGCCTTGTAGCGATACTTTCTTTGAGGGTTGAAACTTCGTGTGTCGAGAGGACAGGCGCTCAAGGCAGAGTGAAAGAAAAGGTGGTGGGCGTCTGAACGTTCTTGTAAGCGCGGCACTACTTCCACATCAACACAGCAAGAGTTCATCATCCCTACCACAGTCACCGCTGCAACCCCTCGGCGTTTTTCAAGACAACTCTCAAGAAAAGATTTATTTTTTCATCATAATCTTGACACGTGTCAACGTTTAATATACAAAATCTCTCTCATGACCTTAAATACTTCAAATTTTATCGTAACTAGCAGTATATTTAATAGATTCCCGTAGTAGTATATCAGTATGTCAAATTCCATTCATCGCAGGATGCAGAAAGGTTTGGGCATATCGTATCTTCACCAGCTTTAGTATTAGTGACATTGCAGATATCTTTGTTGTAAAGTCTACTAAAATAAGATAACTGGCGTCAGTTTTGAACAATGATATTGCACCCCAGATTGCACAGAGACAGTCTCCTTCGAAAGTGGACGTCATCGTTTGATCCATTATTGCGATGGTGATGGAAACGACGATTGTATTCTTTGTACCTACCTTTCTTCTGTTCTGCAATGCAGTTGATGCAGCAGGGACGCTCGCTCATTTCACTACAGAATCTTTTGATTAACGCGTCATTCGAAATATGTATGTCCCATCAGCGCACTTGGCAGAAATGTGCATGAGGTTTCCTTGGGGTGTGGGGATTTGAACCACAGGCTTTTAGCCGCCCCGGCGTCAGTCAGATGGACAATATTTGTGAGAGACTCAGCCGGGCTTATTAAGTTCTTTTTGGCCTCTATCTAACACACAAATACAGATTCGCTCAGCCGTTTTTGTGTCTGGATTTCTGTAAACGAAGAGCAAGACTTTGATCTCATAACTTCACTTTCTTACATCATGTTTTTGATAACTTTTCTTATGATTCTGTTCTTGTCAACACAAACAATAAGAGCAATAGCCATAATAATAATAATAATAAGTAGTAGTAGTAGTAGTAGCAGTAGTAATATTAGTAGCTGTAGTAGTAGTAATCCCTGATGGGAAAGGATTCAGTTCCCCTCATGCAGGTCTTGACTGCCCTATTCAGTTTCCGCAAATTTATACAAAAACTTCCTCGGATTGAGCTTTTTCTTAACGACGATTTTAGAACTGTCGAAGGCCTCTTTTCAAGGCCTGTCCACACTAGAAAACATTGTAAACAAATTTTGCAAGCAATGTTTGCAAACTTTCTATATATATATATATATATATATATATATATATATATATATATATATATATATATATATGTATATATATACACATTGTAAATGCGCATATATACATATATGCATGTATATATATATATATATATATATATACATATATAATATCTATCTATCATATATATATATATATATATATATATATATATATAGTATACATTATAAACATACACACACACACACATATATATACATATGCATATATATATATATATATATATATATATATATATATATATATATATATATATGTGTGTGTGTGTGTGTGTGTGTGTGTGCGAGTGTGTGCGTCTGTGTGTGTACACAGAAACACTAAATGTTTTCCATTCCGGATGAGAAACAGATATGCGGTAAAAAGTGTTTGCAAACTTTGTTTGTAAACAATGTTTCCTAGAATGGACAGACCGTGAGTCCAACATAAAACATAGGAGAGAGAGAAAGTGATTTCTGTTTTATTATATTCTACTTGTGACCATTGGATATCTAATTATTTCAATAAATCCATAGTGATGATGGTCTATGCCTGAAATTTCATACTACAGCATTCAATGTCTTTAGGCCGCAGACGAGAGTCCAAGCAAACCCTCAAGGCTCAAGATCAGCAAAACGTGCGAGAATGAAGACGCCATGGAACCACACTTAGCGAGCGAGAAAAGTGTGCCAGTTGAAGGCAGCTGGCAGCAGCAATAATGTGTGATAAGCTAAGTATCAAAGGCCGTGAACGACATCATAAGAAGGGAGAGAAAGGCAAAAAGCATCATATATGGCAGTCGATTGTTATTGGGTAAGAGATGATGGCGGAACATGAAGCAGCAGATGCTTTTGACTGCTAGTTCCCGCCAAGTTAAATCACTGGGAGTCAGACAAACATAGTATCTGGGTCAAAGGAGGCGTATAAACCTACAAATGAAGATTGCAATGGCTAACTCAAATGGCTTAAGGATTCAGAGACTGCCCATAAACGCATTCTTGTCTGTACACCTATATTTGTGTTTATAGGTATGCATGCATACACCTGTGCGTCCTAATCATGAATACAAACTCCCACAGCACACCTATTCGTCAAAACGTAAGGAGAGTATTTGATATAAATATCATAATCCTTCATGAAGATAGTGCTTTCATCATCATCCCGGTGAACACATTACATAATCATTATTGGCAATCGAAAGCATAAAAGTGTAACTCGCTTTTATACAGTGTTGCTTCTGCTATGAAACTCATTGTATAGGAAGTGAAATTTTGACTCAGAATAGTTCTGCTCCAGAATTGCATTTCCCTCTCAATATAGCTAATGAGCATGGGGTCATGAGCTGGATATCTTGCTCGCAAATGTTTTACGGACATTAGCAACCAACATGGCTTCATGCTCATATACTCATCAGTTTTAGAAGGTATTACGTCTGTGGGGTCCCTTTAATGCGAATGTTTTATGTAAACATTTATGGGACATAAGAAAGTATACCATGTCAGCGTCCCAGTTCACCTGAAGATTCGGTTATTGAACCCAAACGGAGGTCGTCCACCTAGGCATTTATTTGATTGGTACTGAGTCGCTGTATAGTTTTTCTTTTTGTTATTGACGAATGCCATTCATTGTTGGTAATAAAGTTCGTTTTATGTAGGCAATCATGATGGCGTAGTGTTCTTAGTCCGTGCTCTGGATGGTAAGTTCACGCACACGTGAATGGAACAATAAAGAGCCGTGGACAATCATGCTCCTCTAAATACTGCTTCGATGCTCGATACACATTGATGCAATCGTTACGTTCTGGTTGCTTAGTACAATATTTGGAAGAGAGAGAGAGAGAGAGAGAGAGAGAGAGAGAGAGAGAGAGAGAGAGAGAGAGAGAGAGAGAGAGAGAGAGAATGTTTTCCATTTCCTTGGAGGAAATTGACTTGTGGAGTACATCACAACTAATGCATGGAGAAACTGCACTACAGATAGACATATGCGCGAGAGCCCGCGTGTGAGCGTTTGTGATTAATGCAAGGCAGCAGAGGAGTAGGCAGGCACATCGTGAGTGAGTGGTGGTTGGCAGCCCTGGTCGTGAGAAGAGTCGATACCAGCCACCGAGAATCTCTAGGAGATAGAGATGAAAAGATAAATGGCGACAGATAAAATAGATAAAAAGGTGACGGGGAATTAGATAAAACGGAAAGAGAAGTGTGGAAATGCATAAGTAGTAACAAGATAAGATAAGACAATGTGTTCTCGCTATAGCTGTCCTTATTTCCCACGATCGGGATAAATGTTGGGCGAATGGCACCAGAAGCTCTGACAGAAAGAGAGAGAGAGAGAGAGAGAGAGAGAGAGAGAGAGAGAGAGAGAGAGAGAGAGAGAGAATACGGTTGATGGGGAAGAGAAAGATATTTTGGGGGAAAAAGCAGATGCAGACAAAATGGATGATTGTTAGTCAGAGAGGGAGATCTTTCTAGTGCTTGAATATTCAAACGAGTCAACGAAGCCGACGATACATCGGAGAGGAGAGATCAGCCCAAGCAGGCACAAACCTCTCGGTCGAACCGCACGTGTTGATTGGAGCTGTATACTGGGCGAGGGGAGCCCACAGACTTTGGTACGCGCTTTGCAAATGAATTTATCCTGGAATCACTTCTTGCTTTATTCGCCTTTAACAGAAAACAACTTTCGTCACTGATCATGCAGCAGTGCCATTTTCATCAGAAGATCAGGGCATTACACTTTGTTAAAGACTTTCATTTGGTCAATGTGATAAAAGGGGAACTCGACAGGACCGCATAAACAGTATGAATGCGCTCGAAAATATCTACGCAATCGATTTGTTTTCTCAAATTGTGAATCAAGATGGCGCAGACATCGATCCCACAGGTCATCCTTTGCATCCTCATTTTGACAGAATCAGGAGATAATTCTCATGACCCGTCTTCACCTCATGAAGAGAGCAAACTCTATCTTATGAGGTTGTGGAAGCACAATAGTTGTGATGATAAGGAATACTCATGGACTGGCCCATCTGTCAACTGAGTCAATTATTCAGCATAGAGCGGCACATTTCATATCATACGCTGGGACTAAAAGTGAGGCTGTTTGTTTCACGACAGAAAAAAAACTCTGCTACCGTTAAGGGAGAGAATGAATGCGCAGATGATCCCCAAAGGTCAATAGCGTTTCATAAGAGGCCACAGCAATATAATATTATGGTATGAAGGAGATCAACAAACAAAAGTTAGCCTTTTCCTCTCGACGCAAAAGTTGCTTCCATTTCGGAAACGTTTGGCGAGGAAAGCTGCCGCTTATGTGGGATAGATAACACGTGACTCTGCTTCCTTTCAGACTATCATGGTCTACTACAGCAATTAACCTGTGTCACCATCGCGGCATTTTCTTGCCATGCTGAGAGAGAGAGAGAGAGAGAGAGAGAGAGAGAGAGAGAGAGAGAGAGAGAGAGTAGTGTAAAGCGGACACAAACAACAAATACAAAAGGAATGCACAAGCAAGACGCACATGAATGAACGGTGATCAAATAAATATTCGTTACTGAAACGAGAGTCCCAAAGAGGAAGCAAAAAGAATAAAAGTGCTAAAACAGGAGCATTTATGTTACAGTCCTCTTTCGAGAGAGAGTTAATCCGGGCATTCTTCTGAGCTTAATGCATCTCGCAGAGATAGATGCCTTGCCTTAGGGTCAGGGCAATGAGGTCACTGCTTTTATCTTGATAAAGGTAAATGCCGCCATGGCTGACGTGCCTGGAAAATAAATCAGTGACAGTTTAGGAAAACACGTGGTATGAATAATAATAATAATAATAATAATAATAATAATAATAATAATAATAATAATAATAATAATAATAATAATAACAAGAAAATACAATACCTGTCTTTGGAATGTACTCAGTGGCGTGGTTGGTATAGTGTTGGCGTCCCACCTCGGTGGTCGCGGGTTCGATTCTCGGCCATTCCATTCAGGAGTGAGAGATGTGTATATTTCTGGTGATAGAAGTTCACTCTCGACGCGGTTCGGAAGTCACGTAAAGCCGTTGGTCCCGTTGCTGAATAACCACTGGTTCCATGCAATGTAAAAGCACCATATAAAAAAAAAAGAATTTACACTTGGGGCAAATCATATGTCGTTTACAATGATTTGAAAGGAATACTTCAAAATGGTATGAGCAAACTGACACACACACGCACACATATACTATATATAATGTGACGAAGTGCCAAGTATCTAGTTACTACACTTACCATTCATTATTTATTACCTCACAACAGCCAGACACTTGAACCTTCATCACAGGTACTAAACGACTGAATACTCTAAAGGCAACAATGATCCCTTAAGCAACTTACCAGTATTGCAGAAAATCAGACTAAGTTCATGAAAACAGGTGTGAGGTAATCTTATGTGTAATTAAATTAATTAAAGGGCATCACTCCATCAACAACTTTAAAAGTCTAAGTATTTCCCCGATTTCAGGTCTAAGTACTTCCCTGGTCCTAACTCACTTCAAGTAAATTGAAGGAAAACAGCTCAATTACCACTCTATGTTTCTACCTAAGCAAATCATATTTATATACTGATGTAAAAGAAAACACTTATAAAAATTTTAAATACAAAAATTTATTATTAAGCTGAAAATTTATAAGTGAAATTCACACTATCAGGGAAAATTACTGTTACTTGAAAACAAAGCAAAGTTTAATTAATTCTTGAATCAATTAAGTAAAATTAAATCAAATTAATTTTTCACAAAATTCAAGAAAATTAATTCAATCAAAATTCAATAATTAAAATTTGGAAATTAATTCACAAGTGCTAAACAACGATGAAACTTGAAAAGAATTCTAAGTAAATGCGAATTAATTCACAAGTGTTAAATTTAATTAAATGTGCAATGATTAAGTAATGAAAAAAACTAAGTTAATTAAATTGTGAATGCAAATGAAAACACAGAAAAAATTTGAAAATACCAAATTTGTAAAAAGTATTAATCACACAGAACATAAAATAAAAACACACACTTCAATAAGAAAATGGATAAATGCAAAAAAAATCACTTCAAATGAAACAAACACAAAACACAAAAATTTGCAATGTGTAAAAATGTAAATCGTTTCATTCAAACCACTGTAACTATTAGTTCTCTAAACCATCGTAACTATTAGTTGCAACTGATAAAAATATAACACACATTACCTTGGTAACAATTTTCTTTCTGCTGCAGCTTGTTTCACATTTTCACCACACAATTCACAATATCTCAAAAAATTGAAAGGCGCCGTTATCACTTGTACAATTTTTGTTCAGATTCCACAAAAAGCACTAAATAATACTAAATAACTCTAAGAAATCTGAAATCTAAAAGTTACGAGTGACCAACAATTAAGTACACTAAAGTCTCTATGTTACCTTGAAATCAAAAATGGCGAGAGAGAGAGAGAGAGAGAGAGAGAGAGAGAGAGAGAGAGAGAGAGAGAGAGAGAGAGAGAGAGAGAGAGAGAGATCTGAACACTATGAGGATTCAAGTCTGAATGAATCTCTTTTTCTCCTTGTATGGGCACTTCAAGAGACTGACGGGCTCAAAACGTTTTGGGCTTGTGAAAGATGGTGCAATCTTTCTAGAAGCTTCTAATATAACTAACTTTACAGAAAAATCGTGAAATCTGCACATGGTTATCGACAAAGACGTACGCATATGAAACCAGTCATGTAGTATGCTCAACAAAGACACGTATTCGATCAAAACAGAAGTGCCTTATCAAACGTGATGACAGGTTAGGAAAGCAAATGGAGATCTCGAGTTCCTCTAATCTCGAGGCGATGACAGGATGTGGAAACAATTCTATCTTGGAACGGACAAAGTTAATCTCTCTCTTTTTTCATTCTACGATATATACTTTTAAATTATGTTATGTGAAATCTGAACATACATTTTAAGATATCCTATAACTCTAAGCTAGTTAAGGAATCTGAAAATGTTGCAAAACTCTATATATAACATTTCATACATTCAAGAGGGGGAATATGCATTATTAAAATACCAGCACACACACACACACACACACACACACACATATATATATATATATATATAGATAAATATATAGATAGATATGTATATATATATATACATAATATATATATATATACATATATATATATATATATATATATATATATATATATATATATATATATATATATATATATATATATATATATTGTGACGAACTGCCAAGTATCTGGTTACTACACTTATCATTCATTAATTGTTACCTCATGACAGCCAGACACCTGAACCCTCATCACAGGTACTAAACGACTGAATACTCTAAAGGCAACAGTGATCCCTTAACAACTTACCAGTATTGCAGAAAATCAGACTAAGTTCATCAAAACAGGTGTGAGGTAATCTTGTAAGTAATTAAATTAATCAAAGGGCATCACTCCATCAACAACTTTAAAAGTCCAAGTATTTCCCTGATTTAAAAAGTCTAAGTACTTCCCTGGTTCTAAGTCACTTCAAGTTAATTGAAGGAAAACAGATCAATTACCACTCTAAGTTTCTACCTAACATCAATACAATCATAATTAAATACTGGTGTAAAATAAAGAAAACACTTATAAAAATTTTAAATACAAAAATTTATTATCAAACTCAAAATTTATAAGTGAAATTCACAATATCAGGGAAAATTACTGTTACTTGAAAACAAAGCAAAGTTCAATTAATTCTTGAATCAATTAAGTAAAATTAAATCAAAATTAATTTATCACAAAATTCAAGAAAATTAATTCAATCAAAATTCAAAAGTGTTAGGCAATAATTGCAATTTGGAAATTAATTCACAAGTGCTAAACAACAATAAAATTTGAAAAGAATTCTAAATAAATGCAAATTAATTCACAAGTGTTAAATTTAATTAAATGTGTAACGATTAAGTAATGAAAATAACCAAGTTAATTAAATTGTGAATGCAAATGAAAACACAGAAAAACGTGGAAAATACCAAAATTGCAAAAAGTATTAATCACACAGAATATAAAATAAAAACACACACTTCAATAAGAAAATGGATAAATGCACCAAAAATAAACACTTCAATAAGAAAATGGATAAATGCACTTCAAATGAAACAAACACAAAACACAAAAATTTGCAATGTGTAAAAATGTAAATCTTTTCACTCAAACCATTGTAACTATTAGTTATTAGTTCTCTAAACCATCGTAACCAATAGTTATTAGTTTTTTCCAAACCATCATAACCATTAGATATTAGTTATTACCAAACCATCATAACCATTAGATATTAGTTTTTAGCAAACCACTATTACTATTAGTTATTAGTTGTAACTAATATAAATATAACACATTTTACCTTCTTGGTATACCAACTTCTTTCTTTAAAAAAAATTCACCAATTCACAAAAATAGGCTCTGTTACACACTTGTAAAATGTTTGTTCAGATTCCACAAAAAGCACTAAATAACACTACATAAACTCTAAGAAATGTCAAATCTGAAATCTACAAGTTACGAGTGACCATTTTACGTTACGTTAATATCAATTATGGCGAGGCAGAGAGAGAGAGAGGGAG
>NC_087215.1:42901069-42923569 GCF_015104395.2 Macrobrachium nipponense | reverse complement strand
TGCACAAAACATATTGTGCGAAATCCACTGTTTTCAGCTTCCGTGCGAAGAGGAAGATTCATTACAGATTTTGAATTCCTAGCATTTAGATCTATCTCTCTCTCTCTCTCTCCCTCCCTCGCCATACTTGATATTAATCACTGGTCACTCGTAACTTTTAGATTTCGGATTTTTTAGAGTTATTTAGTAGTATTTAGCGCTTTTTGTGGAATCTGAACAAACATTGTACAACTGTGTAACGGCGCCTTTTCTTTTGCGAAATATTGTGAATTGATGAAATTTTTGGAGCTAGCTGCAGCAGAAAGAAACAATTGGTGCCAAGGTAAAGTGTGAAAGTTGATTAGTTCCAACTAATGGTTACAGTGGTTTCATGAAACAAGTTTAAATTTTTTCACATTGCAAATTTTTGTGTTTTGTGTTTGTTTCATTTGAAGTGATTTTTTTGTGCATTTATCCATTTTTCTTATTGAAGTGATTTTTGTGCATTTATCCATTTTCTTATTGAAGTGTGTGTTTTTATTTTATATTCTGTGTGATTAATGCTTTTTACAATTTTGGTATTTTCCACATTTTTCTGTGTTTTCATCTGCATTCATAATTTGACTGACTTAATTGTTTTCATTAATTAATCGTTGTACATTTAATTGGATTTAACACTTGTGAATTAATTTGCATTTACTTAGAATTCTTTTCAAGCTTAAGTGTTGTTCAGCACTTGTAAATTAATTTCAAAATTTTAGTTATTTCATAACACTTTTGAATTTTGATTAATTAGTCAATTTTCTTGAATTTTGTGATAAATTAATTTTAATTTAATTTTACTTAATTTGATTCAAGAATTAATTGAACTTTGCTTTGTTTTCAAGTAACACTAATTTTCCCTCATATTGTGAATTTCACTTATAATTTTGATTTTAATAATAAATTTTTGTATTTAAAATTTTATAAAGTGTTTTCTTTTTCACCAGTATAGTTATGATTTGTATAGGTAGAAACATAGAGTGGCAATTGAGCTGTTTTCCTTCAATTTATTTGAAGTGAGTTAGAACCAGGGAAGTACTTAGACTTTTGAAATCAGAGAAATACTTAGACTTTTAAAGTTGTTAATGGAGTGATGCCTTTTAATTAATTTAATTACGCATAAGATTGCCTCACACCTGTTTTCATAAACTAAGTCTGATTTTTGCAATACTTGTAAGTTGTTTAAGGGATCACTGTTGCCTTTAGAGTATTCAGTCGTTTAGTACCTGTTGTGAAGTACTCGTTTAATGATTGGTAAGTGCAGTAACCTGATACTTGGCCTCTAATTAGACGGAGTGGCAACGTACTTAAAACGAGATGGACGTACAACAAACGGAACTGCCGTACTTCGATCCTATTAGGGATGTGTTACGACGTGGTGCAGTGGGGCGTCTATTGTATTGGCAGTGCAGCCCCCGTCACACCAAACTAGTTCTTAGAACGTCTTACCCCGTCCCAGAGAAATTGTAAAATGTGTTGCGGTCAGGGTAGAAAGTGCAATTTTGGCCTATTTTTACACGTTATACCCCGACCGCAACTCATTTTACAATTTTTTTTAGGACGGGGTAAGACGTTCTAAGAACTAGTTTGGTGTGACGGGGCTTTGACTGCACATATTTTTCTTCGAATTTCGTCTTTTATGATACTCTGCACCTTTTAGTGTTCTGGAAAGAAAACTATTGTGCCGGCTTTGTCTGTCCATTCGCATTTTTTTTTCTTGGCAGTTTTCTGAAAAGAAAATCTATTGTACCTGATTTGTCTGTCTGTCTGTCCGAAGGCTAGAGGGCTGTAAATTGGTAAGTTGATCATCCAACCTCCAATCATCAGTCATAACAATTTGCAGCCTCAGTAGTTTTATTTTCATTTAAGGTTAAAGATAGCCATAATCGTATATCAGGTAACAATATAGGCTAGGCCACCACTGGCCCGTGGTTAAAGTTTCATGGGCTGCGGCACATACAACATTACACCGAGACTACCTCAAGATAGATCTATTTCTAGTGACCTTGATTATATTACGATGTACAGAATAGTCAATCGTGCCATAAAGTGGCGCATATTTTTACTTGGTTTTATTAAATTTTTTTTTCTTGAGTTTGGTCAGGAATTTGGGAGGGTTTCTGGGGGTTGCTGCTCTAAAACTTACTTCAAGAGACATTTGGTAAAAGCACCAGGGAGAATGCATGTCACAGCGGCAACTGGGATCTTGTGGACGCCAGATGAAATGCATGACGGAGATGACCTACTTGGATGAGGACTCCGAGACGGGAAGCAGCAGAAGAAGAGAGGAGATTTGTGGAAGCAACAGTACCTACACTAGTAGGAAAGACGTGAATGGCAGAATTTCACAGAAACCCTTTGCAGCACGCCCAGCATGGGGGATGATGATGATGATGATTGTAGCTAATTTTATGGCGACTTTCATTAAGGTTCGTGCCAGATGTTATGAGGTTGATAGCCGTACCTTAATGGACAGGTTCCAGCCCGTACACAAATACAACTCAATAGGCAAACACGTATGATTTTAAAAAATTTTTGTTACAAAACGTAAACTATTCATTAATGACAACAAAACAAGATAATAGAGCTTGAACTTAGGCGGCTCAGCACCCTAAATTTTGACAAAATCTTCGTGGCCACGTGACCACTTAAACACACTGAAAATTTCGATAAATCAAATTTCCCTTTCACTTAAATAAATGGCAACACATTTCCGAAAGGTAACTAAACAAAGGGAGCAATGATTAACTTCAATTAGCCCAACGATGGCTACAAAAAGGAAAGATTACTTACTATGTGTAATTCTGGTCAATTTCCTCCTTCCATGAGGAAGCTTGCAAGCTTACACCCTCACACAACGCACAAGACCAACAAGAGCTGCTAACTCAACTACGTTAATTGGAAAAAAGAGGGCGAGATCGGAGGTGCAGGGTGGTTTTCTACCCGAGCTTATCAGGTTAGTCAATTTCATCGAGAATTTGTTTTCTTCAAAAAGGAAGCATTCCTTTGTTTTTCATATAATCTATATTAAAGATAACAAGAATTTTATCATTAATCTATGAGGGAGGAGAGGCGATGACTGATAAATGTGAATATACAAAAAGGAACCATTTCACTTTAGCCACCAGACTGCCTGATACGTGGCAATTCACCTCACATTGAAAGCGGGAAAAGGATGGATGGGCAGGAAATACATATCTGAAAATTCGTGCACTAATTTTTTGCGACATTCTCCACCCTCCTAAAGGAAGGAGGGAAAGGAAGCAGGCAACAAGGCAATCGAATGGAGTAGGCAAACATGGTCAAGCGGGTCGTTGAAGCCTAGGCTTGTGTGCAGCGCTACAGCATGGGTCTAGCTTTCGACGGCAAACAGGTGCAATATGGAATGATCACTCATAAAAGCAAGGACACAATGCAATAATCAAAGAGAATCAGATTAATGTACAAATTGTAACTCTCGAGGCAATAATTGTAATCAAAGGTTCAGCAAAATTTGATCAAGGTCAATTCATCATAGCGTACTACAGAGCAATTCTGGCCATCTAATGGCAGCAAGATCACATCAAAATGCAATTTGAATAACATCACGGTATCAATAGACAAATACTGCAGTGCGCATCACGGCTGCAATCGTGCAAAGGTAATGTAAGCATATAACTCAAGGCATCAATAGAAAAATCAACTCAATATCAATACTCAAGCATAGCTTGATCAATGATAAATGCAAAATCATGAAATAAAGTAAAGATTCCTCTTGAAGGAACTTGCAACACACTTATTGCTCGTCACAGAGCATACTCATAACAGGGTCATCATCAATTGCAGAAAAATCAATAATACACTGATGCAATTATGCATAGGTGATTTTGTAATCATAAAAGATGGAAATATGTCACGAGACCAGCCAATTAAGGCAAAAATAGTGACAGAAGATTTCTTGCAGAATAGGATCATTACGATCTACAAATTCAAATGTTCGTTGTTTCAACACAGATGCCAAAAAATGCTTATACAAGGGTTACACATGGTGGGAGCTCAATGCAAGAGTTACAAAATGCACATAGTTCATAAACCAACACATATACAAGACGTTCTGGCGAGTTTGTCATGGACCGTGGAGTTGGCTCTCATGCAACGACTTAACATAAAATGGAATATAGTGAACGGGGTCTCACCACTAACTACTTCAAAACTCTTTTCCAACGCTCACACTTTCAGAGTTCACCTCTTTACCTTCGACAAATACATACACTAGACTAAGTCAAATCGTCTCTTACCCACTATGACATCCTTTTTCTCTGTTCCTCTGCAGCCTTCATTTTCGGTGTTGGATACCTGCATCACGTACTGTCTCACTCATTTCACTTCTAACACTACTTACGTCATGACCACTTTCATCAGTCTGTCGATTCACTTCATTGCTGTAACGTCTATCTCTGGCTCGCTTTTACTTACGTTTTCTTCACTCTCATCGCCTTGAATATCATCTTCTCGTCACTCATCATCGTGGGTGTTCATCTCAAGAGGGATGATGTGTTGCGTACATGCAGATGTTCCTCTCCCTCAAACAGAACTTTTAGGGGCCTGACGGCTCCGTTTCATCAGGATACAACTCGAGGATTCTGCCGAGGGGTCATTGACTGTGTTTGCGCTGGTCTGTTTCCACCAGCATGAGGCCGCCTACATGTAGCGCAGTCGGGGGGGTGGCGGTTTGATCTCGCAGGTTGCTTTAAACTCAACTTATCCTCCCCTCTATCCCAACTTATCCCCAAAGCATTGATCTCATTGGGTTCCTTGCAACCAATCTGCTGATCAAACTCCTGACAATTACTAGCCCACCCCGTCAAAGGCATGTGGGGCTCATCTAGCAAAGATTGGTTCCCAGGCTACAAATATCTGCAGATAATTATCAACATAGAAAGATTTAATGACATCTTCCCATCCCCAGTCGCAGAGATGTGTTTGGAGCACTTGTTTTAAAAGATAGGGACTACTGGTTATGCCAAAAACCACAACGTTAAAGGCGTACGTGGCTGCTCGTGTCGGCTCTCGTCGCCACAAAAAATGTGCATATTTAGTATCATCGGGATGTAGCAATACTCTGTGGAAAGCTTTTGATATTTCTGATACTAACGCATAGGGACCACATGGAAATTTAAGAAGCAAATCATATAGCATTTCAACTAAGTTGGGACCTGGATAAAGGCAATCATTCAACAAAAGTTCTCTCTTGACTTTAGAGGATGCATTGGACATGATACATACAGGAGTCGTGAGACTCTGCTTCTTAACCCCAAAGTGGGGTAAGCAATATCCCTCAATCTTTGAATCAGTGACTTCAGAAATGAATCCAGCATTGAGTAACATTTGAAGGACGTTCTCATAGTCTCTTCGGTACTCAGGGTCTTTCACAAATTGCATTTCTAACGCGTTCAATTGAGTGAATGCATTACGATAATTTGTATCTGTGTGTTCTGGCCCGCAAAATGGTAAGCTTACTTGGTATCCTTGTTTGGTACTTACAATGCTACTCTGGACTTTATTCATAACAGAGTGCTCTGAGGTTGTGTACTGTTCATGGGGAGCGATTCCTATGGTATCCAATCTCCACCACATATCAACGTCGATTTCTGGGGTGGCTCGACATACTTATAATGTGAGAACAACAGATGCATTTATCCCTTCCAGGGTCCACTGTTGGAATGCGACCATATGGCGTTACGCCGTTATGCGTCACAAACAAACTTACTCCATCAATCTTGTCCATACCGAGGATATTAACATTAGTAACACGGATCTGGGTTGCGCATTGTCTTTCTCACAAACCAAACTGTGATGTCGGCCATCACATAACTGAAAATTACATTTTAAGTTACATTGCTTACTGGCGTGACTGGATGCTAGGCAGTTGAAACATTTCTTATTCGAGATTAACTGACGTTTTTTAGCCGCCACGGTAGAGCACTTTACACAGAGAGACGTGGAGTGATTGCCGTTGCAGAACAGGCAAGCAGTTGGACGGTTAACGTTCGCTTCGTTCCCCTTCTTACGGGTGGTTGACAATTTCTCTCCCCTTTGCAACTCATCATCCTCACATGATCTTATAATGAAATCAAGCACTTCAAACAACTCCTTCAATGAAAAGTCACAATTACGCAAATAATCAACTACTTTTGAATAGACTTGTCCTTGCGACAACTTCAGATTGATAAGACTTAATAACATGCCGTGATCTAATGGGGATCCACTCAAACATTTGATTTGTTCGATTAAAACAGTTAGTTTTATGCAAAAATTCTTGAGGTCATCATAACTGCACTTGGGGACAAAAAGATCAGCTAGCCTTTTATCCAGAATGACTAGTGCCTGCTGCTGATTGCCATAATATTTCTCAAGCAAATCGCGGGCAACTTGGTAATTCACAGCTGTTACACTCAAGGATTGAATGACCTTGAGCAGGTCTCCTTCTAATGAACCTAACAAATAGGTATACTTAGCAACATTGTCTAAATCAGGTCTACTATGCACATACCATCCAACAATTCAGTGAATGTGGCAAATTCACTTTTTTCGCCTTTAAACATGGGTAGGGGTAGTTCTTTGAGATGCTGTAAGCGTGTTGTTGGCTGCATTATGCTAGTCAACATGCTGATACAACTCAATAACAAGGTTATGACTTGGCCTGCATCTTCCAGGACATTAATAACTTTATTCTCTAATGATGACTCCAATTTAACTGTATGTGACATGTACAATGTTTTAACTGTTTTTTGTCAGCTTGGATTCTTTCCAACAAATTCTGATAAATGTTTGGAGTTAACGAATTTATGAGATTCGCATTGGCACGACTGATGTGCTGGTCAGAAGGCCTACAAGGGACTCGATTTGTGTTCCGGAGGCGTCCGCCATTTTGAGTTTCTCAATAAATTCCAAAAGTTATAATGGAGATGACGTCACCCTTCACGTTACATTAACGATTTCCCGATTGCTTTTTCTGCCTGCTCGTGGCAGATCAATCTAATGACACAAGGAAATACGGCTGAACATATATCTCACGCATGAACAACACAACGGTTATGCTAGCCTTGCACTGGCACAGGTTCTTGCATCTAAATAGCCCCTAACGTGAGCAAAATACAAACTAGGCTCTGTTGCAGAGCACCTAGCTTACAGTAACTTTGCATTTTCGTTATGCAGAAGGCATGAGGGTAGTTGCAAATGAACCACAATTAACATGTTAAATACCATGATCGAGCTGCCATTGCTCAGGGACTGGATCCTTAGGGCTATCTGGTTAGACAAAGGACCACAAATGTTGAGAAAGTTATGGCAACTTTCATTAAGGTCCGTGCCAGATGTTATGAGGCTGATAGCCCTACCTTAATGGACAGGTTCCAGCCCATACACAAGGACAACTCGATAGGTAAACACGTATGATTTTAATAATTTTTATTACAAAATTAAACTCTTCATTAATAACAGCAAAACAAGATAATAAAGCATGAACTTAGGTGGCTCAGCACCCTAAAGTTTGACAAATTCTATGTGGCAGCGCGACCACCCAAAAATGCTGAAAATTTCGATAAATCAAATTTCCCTTTCACTGAAATAAATAGCAACACATTTCTGAAAGGTAACTAAACAAAGCGAGCAATGATTAACTCAATTAGCCCAACGATGGCTACAAAAAGGAACGATTACTTACTATGTGTAATTCTGGTCAATCGTCTCCCTCCATGCCCAAGCTTACACCCCCACATCACGTACAAGATCCGCAAGAGTTGCTAATTCAACTATGTTAATTAGAAGGAAGAGGGTGAGATCGGGGGTACAGGATGGTTTTATACCCGAGCGGATCGGGTTAGTCAATTTCATCGAGAATTTGTTTTCTTCAAAAAGGAAGCATTCCTTCGTTTTTCATACAATTTATAAGATAACAAGAATTTTGTCATTAGTCTATGAGGGAGAAGAGAATTCTAAAATATTTTCTGGGGAAATTTTCTGATTGAATACTTTATGGAAGATAGAAGTGTTTTTTTTTGTGATATTACTGCCATGACTTTAATACTTTTGGTGATACTCAGTGTTTAAGAATGTATGTCATTAACGAGTAACTGGTCAAAAAGAGATCGGCTCGAATTAAGAAGATAAGAATTCCTGTTCTCACAAGAAGTCAGACAAGGAAATTAAACGTGGATGAGGGATCACAGTCAACTAATTCGGCCGTAGCAGTATTGGGTACACATATGGGACATACAACTCACCAAATAGCTAAATTTGGGGAGGGAGAGAAGGTCAGGGTGCCTGTAACTTAGAAAACTGGATAGAACAAGTAGGGATACGCCTAAGCAGTATAACAGGGACAGATAGGGAAAAACTTATCGAAGCCAAGAGCTATCTTGATCTAGGAAGCAGGAGGAGATTTAGAACGATATGTCCATTCCGAGACATACCAAAAGCTTAAGAATTGGGAAGAACTGAAACGGTTGTTTAGGAAGGTATATATCCATAGTAGGCAAAACAGACCCAGTTATCAGCCAAGCAAGGATAATTCATCATTTTAAGGAAGACAACAGAAGCTACCAAGAATTTAGCTCTCAGTCATTTGACAACGTGAATGAATGTGGTTACTTAATTACATCCTAAATTGGACAGAGAAAGGAGACGAATATAAAATGTCAGTTACTCAGGTCAAAACCACGATTAGATTATCAATTATGATTAGTAGTTTTCCAGCGGAAGCTATTAGAAGGATGAGCAGTAAATGGGAGACATCTGTCGATACAGCTGACGTCGAAGAGGAGGTAGCAAAAACATTAGGTAGAAGACCTGAAGGGAATCCCATATACAGACCTTTAGTCACCCTAGGACAAAAGGAAATGGGACATATATAAAGGCAGAGGTATAGCTAGAGGAAATAGAGATTCAGCCCCAAGTAGGTATCAAGATACTAGCCAAACTGCAAACATAGGGTACCAACCAATATCAGATGACACAACGGTGAATTTTCAGTACAGTGGTACAATGGACCTCCCTTCATAACACAGAGAATGTTTAGAGCGCCAAAGTTGAGCCAAACTATGCAGGTTAGCGAAGTTGATATAGGGAATGAATATAATTATAGACCAGTGTTTCCCACACATGTTGGTTAAGAGAAACCTATTGCTACATTCTTTGATACAAGTAGTCCTAAGGACATAATGTCAGAACGGGTGTACCTATCAGTTGTATTTTTAGCACTTAAGTTTGAACATTATGGTAGACTGTAAAATCACAGACGTTCAGGTTAATAATATCAAAATAGCAGGACAGTTAGATTTTCCCTTTAAGGTAGGAAGAATTCCACTAAAGGAGAAGGTTCTGGGAGCAAGAGATATACAGTTACATCTTGCACATTTGTTGATAGATTACCCAACTATGGCTAGATGAGGGATCAACATTGATGCCACTAGAGAGCAATTAGTGATTAAAAAGGGCTGTAAGATTTCTAGAATACATCTATGCAAATTAATTGGAAGAAACCAGACTCGAGAGAGCTCTTTGCTGAAAAGTATCCTAAAGAATAATAAGACAGAGGGATGATATCCAGAATGCAGCACGAGTTCACAACAGAGCAATAACCACTTAGAATCAAATCAAGAAACTTACTTGAAATTAGAAAGAGTTAAGACTTACCTGGGGAAGGCATGTGGACAGTGTACAGTAAATCCAATGTTGGAAAGGAAGGAAATTCTCATGCTTACTGAAAGGGCTCAAGTAAATGGCATACATTACTCTTGTAGTCTACATGAAGTTAGACAGGGCAAGATAGCTTTGCAGGTTACAAATAACAGAGGAGGAAAGGTTAGATTCACACAGAGCATAGAGCTAGGTCTAGCCGAAGGATACACCATTGCCGTTTGAGTTGTAGTAGTAAATCAGGAAAATGAAAATTCAGCTCAGGACATTAAACTGAGAAGGGCTAAGGATATTAAGGAAGATCTTGTTAGGGAAAAATTTGTAGACCTATTATACAAATATAAAGATTTAGTTGCTGTGGACAGCGATACATTGGATAATACAGGTGAAATAATGCATAGAATAGATATTCTACCAAACACACAGCCAACCTACATGCCAGCCTTTAGAGTAGCACATTCCCAGGAGATCATCGAAAGAAAAGTAAAAAGAATGAACAGGCAAGGGATGATATTGTGAGGACTGAGTAAGACGAGGAGAGTGAGCAAACTAATTTTATTCCGCAGAGTGGCTGTACATAAGTCAGTATGCGGACAGAAGCGTAATGTCCATCATGCACACACAAACAAACATAAACAAAAAGGGACAGGAACCCCGCTGTGAATGTGTTTCTTCACAGACGAAAATATATGAATAATATTACACAGAGGGAACGGATTCCAACCTATATACATCCAAAGAAATGGCATAAAATGCTCTACATTTTAATTCCTGGAAGAAAAGAGAGGTCATATGGATATACTGATTTTTACAATGGAAGGGCAAACATTTGCTCGAATGTCGTCCTTACAAATACTCCCCCGCAAGACAATGATTACATAGAATCGTTGGATGACTAATGGAATCTTGCGGGGAGCTGAAGGAGTCCTCGGGTTCGTGTCCCCGTCATCTTGAGGGCCGGAAAGCAGGATGCCGCCCCTGGTAGTGGGCCTGGTGGGTTCGACTGCTTTCCTTGGGCGGCCTTGACGATGTTTAGGGGCACTGTCGGGAACCAGTAGCGTTTGGGGTTTTGCCAGTTGCATTCAGCAGTGTCGTCTTCATCAGGGATGATGGTGGGCTTGAGGCGATCTATCAAGACCCAGTCCTCGTGGCTGCCGATTGACACGAGGAATGCCTTCTCCTCCTGAAGGACGACTCAGTGCAGGCCATGGTAGGGCCTCGTCAAGGGTGGGCGGGCGGCATTGTTCCTCACAAAGACGAACCTGCAGGAGTCCAGGGCTCTGGGAGGAACTGCTTCCTCCTGTCGATGCACATTTCTCAGCAGGGAATGAACTTCTGGGCGGCGGCATGCAACCTAGCCAGGGGAATATCAGGATTGTCGCTGTAGGCGGGAAAGAATTTGCTTGGCATTGTCAGGGTCTCCCTGTACACCTTCTCTGCTGGGGAAGGGTCGCTGTTGGCTCTTGGGGCGGTGTGGAGACCGAGAAGGACCCAGGGAAGCTGTGCTTTCCAATTGGGGCCCTGGCAGCGTGCCATTAAGGAAACCTTGAGGGAGCAGTGGACTCTTTCCACCATGCCGTTGGCTGCAGGATTGTAGGACATGGTGGTGTGGTGCTTGGTCCCCATCAGGCATGCCCGGGAATACCAGAGTTCTGACATGAAGCCGGGTCCTCAGTCTGTCGTGACGTCTTTGGGCACTCCGAAGTGGCTGATCCAGCCGGTCAGGAGGGCTTTGGCACAGTTGTTTGCGGTGGCTTCTGACATCGGCTCACATCAGGGTGACCTTGGACAACGTGGTAGACTGGTCGATCACTGTCAGGAGGTATTTAGCACTGTCGGATGGAGGAAGAGGCCCAACAACGTCGACATGGATGTGTCCGTATCTTCGCCTGGGCTGGGGAAAAGAGCCTAACCCCGATTCGGTGTGCCTTCCCCTTGCTACTCTGGCACACGATGCAGTTTCTGCCCCACTCCCGATTGTCCTTCTTGATGCGGTGCCACATGAACTTCTCCGTCAGGAGCCTGGTTGTTGTGCAGGGTGACAGGTGTGAATGACGTCGAACACCTGTTTCCTGCGGGAGGCAGGTATCAGGGAATGAGGGAGTCCTGTGCTGGTATCGCAGAGTAGTGTCGTCCTGGAGGGGCCAAAGGGGATGTCTCCCCAGCGAAGGGCGGTGATGGCAGTCCAATAGGCTGGTACTTCGTGGTCGGAGGCTTCGTCACTCGCTAGGTCTTCGTAGTCAACGCCGAGGTGAAGGGAGTTGATCTCGACCCTCAAGAGGTCATCGGCTATGGGAATTCTTCCGCCAGGGAGGTACTCAATGGAGCACCTGAACTCAGAGACGCCTGCAAGATGTAGTTACTACCTTGCGGACCAGACGTCGCCCACCTTGATGAAGGGGTGGACTAGTGGCTGGTGGTCCGTCCTTAAGGTGAACGGGCTGCGCCTCCAGAAGATATTTGAAGTAGCGGACGGCCTGGTAGACGGCAAGGAGTTCGCAGTCAAATGTTCTGTAGCGAGTCTTGGCGGGTTTGAGCTTCTTGCTGAAAAAGGCTAGCAGTTTGGGGACTCCATTGACCAGCTGTTCCAGGATGGTGCTGCACGTGATGTTGCTGGCATTGGTGGGGAGCGTCAGGGGTGTGTCGGGGTCCTGGTGAGCCAGGGTGGTGGCCATGCTGAGGGAAGACTTGGTTTGGGAGAAGGCGAGCTGTTGGTCTTTTCCCCATGTCAGCTTCTTAGGTTTGCCCTTCAGGACCTCAGTCAAAGGGCACATGGTGTGGGCGATGTCCGTGATAAACCTTCAGTAATAATTCACCATCCTGATGAATTCTTGGAGGGCCTTGACGGTCGTCGGTGTCAGGAACTTCTCCACTGTGGCCACCTTTGACACCATGGGATGAACTCCTGCTGCTGTAAGTTCGTGGCCGAGGAAATCCACCTTCTCAGCGCCAATGGTGCATTTGTCAAAACGGACAACAAGTCTGTTCTCCTGTAGGCACTTGAGGATGGCCCGGTCGTGGTTCAGGTGCTTGAAGGGAATGATGATCACCGTCTTCGGGATGTCATCGGGATGGACCGGGACTTGAAAATACAACTTTAATAAGTCGATCTTGGAGAAGACCTTGGCACCATGGAGGGGCCTGGTGAGGTCCTGCATGCTTGGAAGGGGGTAGCAGTCAAACATCGTGATGAGGTTCAGGTGCTGGTAGTCACCGCAGGGCCTCCACATAACGTCTGCATTCTTCACAGATCCCCATCTTCTCCATTTCTTTGAACACGGTCTTGGCTTCCTGGAGGAGCTTCAGCGGGAGGTAGCGGAACTTGGAGTGTGTTGGGGGCTCTTGGTCTCAATATGGTGGAAGCCACCATGCTTGGGTGTGGCCCCAGCCACCTGGCAAAGCTTGGGGTGGAAGATGTCTGGAAATTCCTGGAGAAGGGAGGTGTATCTGTGGTGGGGAAGGATGGAGCAGATGGTGGGTGCCCTTGGTTCTCTGGCGAGTGGGTGGGAGAGGCAGGTCTCGGCATTGAGAAGGCACTGGCGGGCCACGTCCACCAAGATGCCGTGGTGGGTGAGGAAGTCCACCTCCAGGAGAGGGGTCCGTACGTCGGCGAGGACGAAGGGCCAGGAGTAGGTCCAGCCCAGGAATGCGATGGTCTGGGCCATGGCACCATAGGTGCGGATGGGCATCCCGTTTGCAGCTACTAGGGCGGTCGGGTTGTCAGGGGCGCAGCTGTGATCCTCTGCAGACGAAGGGAACACCGACTGCATGGCACCAGTGTCAACCAGCATCCTGAGGCGAGAGATGCTGTTCTGGATGTAGAAGGCCTGGGGTTGGGACTTTGTTACTGCCGCTGCCGCGGGGGCTTGTTTTGGGCACTGCTTCTGTCGTTTTTTGAAGGGCTGAAGGAGCAAGGGTGCTCACACTTCCATGCCTTGCTGCCAAACTGGCGGTGGAAGCGTCACCACCCAATGTATGGGAGGGACTGCGGTGGTTGCTGGTATGCTACACCAACCATGTCCTCCTGCTGTAGGCCATTGGCTGACAGAGGAGAGGAGAGTTTTGCAGCTTGGGTGCCAGTAAACAGTACAAAAGCCTGCTGCACCAGACATTCCATCTCCATGGTCTCGGCTTTAGGGATCTGGCTTTGGACTTCGGGCACGAGCTGGTGAGGAAAGAGTTGGCAGAAGATGCTCACCTCCTGCCTTTGTGCTTGGTGGTCCACCTCTGGCAGGAGGACCAGGTCCTGGAGCTTGTGCCAGGCCAGTCTGGGATCTGAGGTGGTCATGGGTTGACCACGAGGTCAAAAACTTGGGTGGCTTGCTGGGGAACTGGGAGAGAGAAGACCTGGATGATCTCCCTCTTCAGGCCTTTATAGGGCAGCTCCCTAGGGCTGGCTGCGCATGCATGGGGCGAGGCGTTTGAAGGCATCCACTGTGAGGGTCCCGGCGATGAGGCCCATCTTGGTGCTGTCCCTGGTGATGCTGTGGATCCAGAATTGTATTTCTGCCTGTTGTAACCATGTTGCAACATCCTCACTGCAGAAGGGCGGCAGCTTGACGTGGTGGGGTTCCGACGGTGCAGTCGCCTGGGGCGTGGGCACGGGCATCGATGTGGACTTGAGTGCGAAGAAGCGTCTCACGGATTGCGGGGTCGAGGTGGACACACATAAGTTGAGTGAATGCGCTGAACTCTCCATCGTCTTGTCAACTCATGCTTACAGTCGACGAGAAGTCGTGAATGGCGGGCCAAACCGTAAGACTGAATGTCAAAACACATTCTGTGAAGAAATGCCGTTGTGAGTCCGCTAATGGCGTTGAGGAGTACCAGAGAACCTAGACTAGGCATTGTATGGGTCTGTTAAAGGTTTTCTGAAGGTGAGCGGCGGTAATTAGTCCCTTAATGGCGAAGCTAAAACCTCTTGGGTCACCTACTCCTGGGTCACCAATTGTGAGGACTGAGTAAGACGAGGAGAGTGAGCGAACTAATTTTTTTCTGTGGAGTGGCTGTACACAAGGCAGTTGATGGATTATCATTATAATTATTTACTTATATGTATTTCTAATGCACAATTAGCATACATGTTGTGTTAAGAATACGTAAATGCAAGTATTCAAGTTTGTTGAAGCATAGGGAATATTATGTAGCATTTATATCATTTTATGTGGTGCGCTATTTATAATGTCTTTATCTGGTATTACTGCAATTAGTCGACGCCCATAGCCCGCCACTGTTCACAGCTCCTCCAGTGTATTGCTTTTATATTGATCATTTTCACATATTATATGGCTTAAGGACTTATGCAAGTGTTTCAGTGAAACCCTTTACTAACTATCTATTGAATGATAACAAAGATGGCGCAGTGAGTGACTTGCCATAAGTGAATTTCGATCATTTATTAACTTCTCCAACTGACATGGTCAAAGCAAGCAAGAACCGAGTGTTTGTGTTCATCGTAACCAAGTTACCCAGCAGCAGTGAACCCGAAATTTGTTTGGATGTACGTATATATTGGCAGTGAGCTTGTGTGGTTTACAGTGACTCAATATATTGTTGGGGCATTATCACAGTGACTCAATATATTGTTGGGGCTTTATTACAGTGACTCAATATATCGTGGTGGCTACTGAAATTAAGACTAATGTGCGTTGGTCGTCTGCAGAGGCTGGAAGAGAGCTTTGCATCCATACTCGCCAGGGTTTGAGGGGAGACTACTTTCTCTCACTGCACCGACACTGTGTGGGCAATGGTGCAGGAAGCCACAGCAGTTACAGTGTTGCCAGCTCCGATCTCGCTCTGTTGCCTAGAGCTATTGTTGTCTGTGATTGGCTATTGTTTGTGACATCATTGTGATGTTACTACTGAGGGCGCTGAGCGATATTTTCTCTTATTTCGTTTGAATTTCCTATTTATACCGCCAAAACACTGAGGGCGCTGAGCAGTGATATTTTCTCTTATTTCATTTGAATTTTCTATTTATGCCACCAAAACATGATAAAGGGAAGAGACTGAAGACTTTGGAGGTTTCTTCCCCATCTTCCTCAACCACTGCTGACATGACGTCATCTCCAACACATTCAAGATCTGCTTCTCCCTCATCAACCCCTTCGGCCATGGATTTTATCAGCAAGATGTTTGAATACATGAATAAAAAAGATGAAGAAAGAAGAAAACAAGATGAAGAAAGAAGAAAAGAAGACAATGTCAGGCATCAGGAAGAATTTAAAGCATTAATTGAAGCTATGACCGGCCACAGGCACCCCCTACCTCAAGCAAGTGATGGCGTAAGGCCCCCTACCCCAGTGCCTACATCTGCAAGCGTTCTCCAAGTGCCTAATTTAGCTGTGCAAGCACCTAAGGTTACAGTGAATCTGCCCCCACCATTATTAACTCACGATGTCACCCAAAGACAATACACAGAATGGAAGCAGAGATGGAAGGATGATGCTGTTATGGTAGATTTAGACAATTTACCTCAACCTAAGCAATTAATACAGCTAAGGGCATGTGTAAGTGTTGAGATGAGACGCTTGTTAGAACACAATTTAGGTATTCCGCCAGACTCACCTATGCTTTTGGATGGTGTTTTGACTCAAACTGAAACTTATATAAAGGGTCAGCAGAAAGAGGCACTTCGCTGTTCAGCTTTTACGCAATGCAAGCAAGCAGAAGGAGAGTCATTAACAGATTTTTTCGTTTGTTTACAACAGCTCTCAGAGGAGTTGATTTGTGTAAAGACATTAACTGTGTTGAGGTGCAAATGAAACACGCCATTTTGGTTGGCATTAGGAATGAGGAACTCACCAAGAAGCTCATCAGCATGCCAACTACAGCAACACTTGAGGAAGTAAAGCTAACTTGCAGGGCTTTTGAAGCTGCAAAGAAGACAACGAATGGGCTAAAGGCTCCACAGACTTCAGAACGTACTGTGTCAAACTACAAAAAGCAAAAGAAGGTTGCTGCTAAGCAGCCACAACCTAAGAAAAGTTACTCACAGGAGAAAAGCCCTTCTTTAAGTAGCAGATGCAAGAACTGTGGTCAACAGCATCATAGTGACACATGTAAGGCAGCATCTCACAATTGCAGGAACTGTGCTAAAACTGGCCATTTCCTATACACTGCTACATATCCCGCATTGGCTAAGGAGTGCCGAGTTTGCTATATATTTGGCCACTATGATGTTTGCTGTGCACAGAAAAAGTCAGTGGGAACTAGAGAGTCGAAGGATTCAAAGGAAAATAAATTGAACACTGTCAAGACATCTTCCCTAGCTATACGTTCCGTCGCTTTATGCCCTCAAGGTTGTCCCTCACCGCCTATCAACATACATGTTGCATACGGCGGTAAATCAGGGAAGATCAATGTTATCCCTGATACCGGTGCAGATACCACTGTTTTTGGAGTGCAGCATCTACAAGCACTGGGCATCAGTATCAAGGAATTGTGGCAGCCCTCTGAATTGCAGTTCTCCAACACCGATGGATCACCCATGTAAGGTAAAGTTTTGGGATCAATGGAGGCCGTGATGACATGGCAATATATCATACAAAGGGTATATTGACGGGTGTGCAGACAAAATGCCGATGGACATAATGTCGACGGACATAATGTCGACGGATATAATGTCGATGGACAAAATGTCGACGGACAAAATGTCACCATTTGTTCATGCAGGACAAAATGTCGACAATAATAATAATAATAATAATAATAATAATAATAATAATAATAATAATAATAATAATAATAATAAAGTTTTTGTTTACATATTCCAGTACCGGTAGTTGTCTTGTTTCGTTTTACAAGCCATTTAATGCCTAACAAAAGCATTCTCTACGAAGAATGATAGTGAGGGACAAACATTTTCTCAACGTCTAACAATCTAAGAATGTTAGAAACCTATTCAAGGTGGCTTTGTGATGGGACATTTGATTTTCCCCCTGTTTGGGAAGCAGTTGTATACTATTCATGCCCTCGTGAAATAACAAAACACTACCAATGGTGTATTGCCTTACAATCAAAAAGGATGAGCAAACTTACGCAATTTAAACCCAACCTCTATCAGTGTTGATTTCGAAAGAGCCATTGGGGACTTTGTTGAATAACCACCCACCTATTTTATTCAATCCCTAAAAACATTAATTAATGAAAACTTACTGATTATCGTCACAGTAAGCATAGAAGAAACCTACAAGTACTAAGCACTAACCAGTTTCTCTAAGTTGCCAATTTTATTTTAGTATTGAGCTTAGTTTACAAGAAGATACTCAGAATCACAGTAAGGAAGACAAAAGGAATTTGTATAAACTCATACACACTTGCTAACTCATACAAAGACACAAGGATATTTCTTCAGGACTTGTAAGGAAGTAGAGGATCAAGACTATGTCCCATTTGCAACATTAATTAAGAGGAGTCAAGACCAGTGTTATCAACACAGAAAAGAAAATGAAGAAATTTACTGAATTTTCAAATTCACAAAAGTAGGGTGATATCCACCTAATTAGAATAAGACAGAAGGCAAAGTAAAGCCAGTGTAACTTCAATAGAATTTTCATTTTTGCTACTACAATGCATGTATATAACCCAATGTGACTTTATCAAGGATTTGTCTTTTACTTTCAGTTTGATGTTTTAAGTTAAAATTTCAAATGTACATTGTCCTAAGAAGCATGAGTTAGGAGTCCTCTCGTAGGTATAATGCTTGCTTAACTTAGAGCTGTTGGAGACTACTGGGTAGCTTGCCGAGGCTGTTATAGGATCAAAGAAATTATTTTCAAAATGCATTAGCTTATAGGGACATACACGAGGCACAATAATTAAAGGGGAACAATGAGAGAGACACAATGATGGATTTTGATCTCGATGATGGGAAACAACAGGCCCACAGTATTAACAACATTAACAATGGATGCTTTTTTACGAAGGCATCAGGTTTTCTCGAATTTGTATATAACCACAGACTTGTGTTCTAGACAATTAATGGACGCTACACCTCTACTGACACACCAGAGTGCTAAAGATTAATTCCAACAGTCCATTAGAAGGAGGCCTTCTGGCCAGCGCCATTGTTTAGTGGAGGGATTCAAATGCTCCTTTGTTCAAAGGGGGATGAGCTAGAAATTTAAGGCCCTCCTTCGCAGAACAGGCCTATGGATCTTGACAGATCAGAGCAACGGTGCCAGACCTCTAGGAACGACCTATGGAAGACCTTAGCAAATGCCCTGCGGAGAAAATGATACAAGCATTTTTATTTTACATAACTGTCAGGGCACGAGATGGTTATGGGACGAAGATATGCGTTTTGAAGCACAACTGAAAGAGCTGTCTGCAAGAAATGTACCGAGGAATCATGCAATGCTTCCTCTGCAACAGATCAACTTTCAGAGTATTTCATACATGAAGGTAGAGTGGAATGGCCGGATAAACTGATTTAAATTGAATAGTATAAACTTGGGAATTAAATAAAATACCTAATTAACTGAACTACGATCTCTTTGTCGTGAATTTCTTCAGAACTGCAGAAAATTTCAGCTATTTCCTCCCAGCACATTTTCTTTACTATTTTGTCCTTACAATGATTTGGTCTAATGTCCCAGATGGTTGGGCGTTCTTCAAATTCAACAATGAAAAAGTCGGCGTCAAAGTAACTCTTCTCCAGTTTGACGTGTGGCGAGGGCAAATCCTGCGTGGTTGCAAAGACTACTCAGATCACGCCGTAGCCGCGGAGAGTGACAAAACCGCGCGGTTGTGTGTGTGTGTGTGCACCTCGTCGTTTCTCTGTCATTTGACTTTGCAACCCCGCGTTTGAACCGCCGTGTGTGAGCAAGGCCTAAATAAATCTCTCACATTCATTATTGGAGATGGAGGTCATGAAAGAGTCAATTACACTCAGCGCTTGGCCTTTGTGAAAGGCAAATGTTTTGTCTCAGTATTACAAATCCTCCTATTCAGTATATAAAAAAAGGTTCTCCTCTTATGTAGTCATACAACCATAAATCTAGCCTAGTCGTCCAATAAAAAGAGCACGGAATAGCTCAGAGGTACTACACCAACGTCCATTCTTCAGGAACAGTACACTGAAATGGGATTTATACAGTCGAATGAAAAATAATCCTCTTGCCCAATAGACGAGCGAGAAGTAATTGAAGTGGCGAACCCCGGACCAATAAATCTGGCAATAATAAATGCATCAATAGCAATTATGAGATATCATTGAGCTAAATCCGTCCTCCGGGAATTCCTGACATGACCTCATCCACTGTGCAAGGATCGAGATCCTCTGCCTGAATAAGGTCTCATGGCAGTAACTGTTGTTCGCCTGCGAAGCCACTTCGCTTGGAAAATCGTTGCTTTGTTATGACAAAGGAAGGGTTGGGACCGTTGACGCGTCTGGCAAGGCAAGGCTGAAGAAAGGAATGTTCTTTCGTCAAGTTTTTTTTTTTTTTTTGTCACCTCCACTTCCTAAAACGAATGCAAAAGTACAAGTCCCAGTACCATTACAAGCAATAAATACTTTTAATGGTATTGGGACTTTATGGACACCCTGTAGTACACACACCATAGCTAGGTACAACATTAGCTATGGTGTGTGTCTAATATAATATATTATATTAGACAACGAATGACGAAGAACAAACTTAAAGCTATTTCACTGGTAATGTCCCCCCCCCCTCTCTCTCTCTCTCTCAGCTGGCTAACTAATGGAAACAGCCCTTTCAGAAGAGCAATCAAAGAGCAATAAATAAGGCTCCGTACAAAGCCTCTCATCGAAGAAACGGAACATGAAGAATGAAGCCATTCACTGTCAATTTTAGAGAATTGACCAAACAAAAATGTCCGGGAATACTTCCCAGAAACTCTTGTTCCTTCAAATTAACAAGGAATTCAATAATGCCTGTTGAGTACAAAATCACTGCAATCTTATAATGAAAGAAAATTTTACATCGCATCAAGAACCAAAGTCAATTCAGTAAGCGAAATCAACCGGAGTCTCCAAATGCAGGCCGTGGTCAGCTTTTACAACGAACAAATTAGTATCCGCGACATAACTGCTGTCATAGCATGACAAGAACAGCCTACCAGCAATGCTACTGTTATCATCCACACTATTACTATTGCTACTAATACCAACAATCAAAAGAAGAAGAAGAAGAAGAAGAAGAAGGAGCACAAACAATCGAGAGTTCATGGTCTAATAAGGAACGTCCTTTTCTGAAAACTATTGACAACAATGGGCTCTCAGTTACCTCTTCATTTCTCTGAACTGTCAAGGATGCAGACTGGAGCCCATTTGCCGATTTATTTTCCTTCTCTGATCAGCGTTCAGAAAATCACTCCTGGGACTATATAATATGGATTATTATGTAAAGGCTTATGAATACGTGCACCATGATAATGCATGATCAGTCAGAGTAAGCAATCATCTCTATAACTTAGAAGTAACACTTTAAGAAAAACAGAATAAAGATGAGAGGTGACAATTAGAATATTGATAAAACATCACAAACACGCACGCGACGCGCGCACATACAATAATATATATATATATATATATATATATAAATATACTTGAAAGTTGAAAGTAATACTTAAGGAAAGACAAGCTGGATAACATACTACAATTAGAATATTGATTAAACATCACAACACGCATATATATATACATATATATATATATATATATATATATATATATATATATATATATATATGCGTTTGTGATGTTTAATCAATATTCTAATTGTAGTATGAGCTTGTCTTTCCTTAAGTATTTCTTTCACTTTCAAGTAAGTTTATTTATTTTATTCAGTAATAAAAAGCTGAACTTTTGTCATTGGTTTGTATATATATATATATATATATATATATATATATATATATATATATATATATATAAATATATATATATATATATATATATATATATATATATATATATATATATATATATATATATATATATATATATATATATAGAGAGAGAGAGAGAGAGAGAGAGAGAGAGAGAGAGAGAGAGAGAGATTAACGGGCGTTATATAATATTCGCTGGTGAGATACACCCCGTGAGTGCTGGGTGTTGACCCATCCTGCCTGGCAGTTGGGTGTAGCCTCCTTGTGGCCACCATGCAACCACTCCGCCCATCGCACACTCACAGGCAGTCTGTCAGTGACCGATGGGAATTAGGTTCAACCATCGACCATTACCCTCTCCCACTTTGCTCCATCCCCCAACAGCATTCTTGACACTTTCATTTTCATTTTTTTTTTTTTTTTAGATTGTCTCGTTGTTCCCCAGCAGAGGCGATCTTTGACCATTACTAGTGGGAGAGTGGCGAGTCTCCAGAGGGTGAGAATCATGAATCAGCTTTGACGGCTTCTGTTTGGATGGTCTCGTCTCATTCTCACACTGCTTCGCGCTCCCCATGGACTGCTGTCATTTAGGATTAAATACATCCAGGTGTATTTTGCGCCCCCCCCCCCCCCACCCACCGCCTCTCTCTCTCTCTCGTGTTTATGGTGCAGCCACAGCTATATGTCTCAGAATTTGCCGGTCTAAGTGTCTGCATGAGAGATGCGAAAATAACGACAGTCGTTGTCTCTTGCGCTTTCACCGAAAATCTGCAAGACCAGAAGATCGTTCCTATTCCAGGGCTGCATCTCCCCCAGGACGTTTCTACGTCAGATTAGTCATCCGTTTTCTTCACTACGGTTGGGAGGGAACAGGTGTGAAGTGTATGGAAACAATTTATTTATTTTTTCATTCATTTTATAAATCCCTCGGCTAGTTGATCCGAAAAC
>NC_087215.1:42870523-42900569 GCF_015104395.2 Macrobrachium nipponense | reverse complement strand
CGCATGCATTGCAAACAGAACATCCATTCACAAAATTCTCCACGGCTGCCCTCGTATTTTTCCAGAAATTATACATCTTCTCAGTCTCCATATGTAGACTACTAAACTGGCAATGTAGTACTATATCCAAAACCACTGGAATCAAGAGTTTCGGAACCACCATCTGTGTAGAAATTACCAGATCCATCTGAGAAAGAAGGAATCCCAACATAATACACAAATAAGATTGAATAATAAAATAGGTAAAAGACAAAGTTATACTTTGACAAATGTAAATACTCTTACCCTTTCAGCAACAAACACACACCAGAAAAAAAAAAATAGGTCCATGTCGACTGCGGCACCTCAGTGCCCAAGTCTCTCTCATCTTAAAAATCATATAGTGGAACAAGCACAATCACGCGCTCATGTATGTACGGTTAATAGTCCCACACATAAGATCTGATCAAAACCTGGAGCTGATGTGTATCGCGACACCTCCACTTCTGCCCATGCACAAAAAACACGTGATCTCCATGCCTGGGTCATATGTATATTATATATATATATATATATATATATATATATATATATATGTGTGTGTGTGTGTGTGTGTGTGTGTGTGTGCGAGCTAAGTTTAAATCTTCAGCGGATGACTCAAAGTGATGACCCTTTTCCTACGAGACCTGAAAGGATTTCCGCTTTGTCCCCAAGCAGAACACCACAAAATACAGACTCCACATATTCATAACAGCACTCATGTATTACATTTGAATATATAATATATATATATATATATATATATATATATATATATATATATATATATATATATATAGCAAAGTTAAACACTGTATCCGTGTTCTAATATGTTGTAGGAAGCCCACAAAAATTCGGAAAAAATTGAAAGTTTTTATTTAAGCTTTCGCAGAGTACATTCTCTCCTTCTTTCAGAAAGAGAAATAAATGTTACATAAACTGAAATCAACGGTCAAGGTAAAAGAAATAACATATAAGCATATAGTTGTATCAGAATAACTGCCCTACGGTGGTTTGCCAATCTTGTTTAACAACTTAGCTACACTAACTACATGCTTTGTCATAATTGCATTACAGAAAAGGTCCAGTTTAAAATTACTCTTATATATATTCATAGCGTCAACATTTTGGATTAAAATAGATTCTAAAAGTTTTCTTTTTTCAGTGTTATTAACAACCTTTATGTTTTTCATTTTGTCTAGGTTAACCATATGATTTTTACTTTGTCTATGTTGAAACAGGGCGTTGTTTTCATCACCTTTCCTTAATGAGTCACGATGTTGTCTTTTTCTTCTGTCAAAATCAATCGTTTCACCTATATAAGTATTACACTCTGACAGGGAATTCGTAAATGCATCTTGTGTTTTGTCTACATTTTTAACATTATTTGTTAAGTACTTTTTAACAGTGTTTGTATTCTTATATACTGGGACAATGTTGCAAAATTTCAAATATTCGTTTAAAAGTCCAGGGTTTGCTTGGTTTGTGGCAAGACTAAAACACTATTATTATTACCTAGGAAGCTCCTTTTCTCCCTTGCTACATAATATATTCTACGTGCCTTAAAATGCGCCCTTTGAATAAAATTTGTATTTGTAACCAAGTACAGTGAAAACATTTTTGATATGATTGATTTCAGTATCTAAAAATTCAACATCACAAAGTTTATACGCTCTCAAGATATATTAGAAATAACACCTATTTTGACATTGTCTGAATGGAAAGAAAAAGCATGGATATATGACTCTGCATGGGTCGGTTTCTATATACTGCATATTTAATCCTATTATCTTCTGAACGACATAATAAAGTGTCTAAGAAAGGTAACCTGTTATTATTCTCATTTTCTACTTTAAATTTGATACACTGGTGTAAGTCATTCAGTTGAGTTAGTAAATCTTCAACATTAATAAAACAATCTGGAATCAAAGCAAAAATATCGTCAACATAGCGAAACCAAACAATTGGAAGTTTATGTAACAGTTTATGTAACTTTTATTTCTCTTTCTGAAAGAAGGAGAGAATGTACTCTCCGAAAGCTTAAATAAAAACTTTCAATTTTTCCGAATTTTTGTGGGCTTCCTTACCAAAAAATACATATATATATATATATATATATATATATATATATATATTATATATATATATATATATATATATATGTCATATCATATTACCGTAATTCATATACATACATCGAGCTACAAATGTCCTTTAATATCTAATTCTCTCTACCTCGGAATTAATATATTTTCATATATGCTTAACCGAACGGGGAATTTGATTTTAAAATGCAGCCAGTGCGATAACTGACACCTCTATGGGAATGGATGCGGACTTTCAGTAAGCGTCGGGTTGATCCGACGTAATTTCCAAAATTACATTTTGGACAAGATACTCATACACAACGAAAGAACGCATCAACTTCGGAAGGGTGTCTTTGAATTTAAAAAGTTTGCCATATTGTTAAAGGGTTGTTGAACACAAATTTGAAATGGACATAGGGGTACAAAGTGCTTAGCGCTGTTATCAGTTCCGTCTTAAGGCTGCATTTTTTACAAATGGCAATGAAAAAATACATTAATTTCTTTGGAACTTGAGGACACAATAAACAAACTGGGCTGATATATATGTTTAAAAACGTTTTTTACAATTTTGTCAGAGAGGTCAGAAGGATAACAGTTATTCTTAAAAAATACTTTAAGAAAGGTTATTTCATTATGAAAACTATTCAATCTGAACACAGGGAATACGCCCTGAATAAAAGTGTCTTTGCCGAATTCAGCTTAAATGTCATAGAACAGTTACTAAAAAAGTTAAGACCCAAACCAGTGTACGTCTTTTTCCTAAAAAACACCTGTGAGAAATCTCCCATTGAAACGTGAAATATTTATGTCCAAGAAAGGTAGATGATTATTTGATTCCACCCTCCCATTGTAAACCTAATATTTTGATGAAAAGTGTTGACAAACTCTAAAAACATATCAGCATGGGATTTTTCTTTAAACAATAAAAACGTGTCATATACGAATCTTCTATAAAAAAAAAAAAATAGGCCGAAATAACTCTGGACATTGTCTAAGAAACAGTTCTTCTAGGTGGCACATAAATATATTGGCGAATGTAGGACCCAGAGTTATTTCGGCCTATTATTTATAGAAGATTAATTCACAAGTGTTAAATTCAATTAAATGTGCAACAATTAATTAATGAAAACAACCAAGTTAATTAAATTGTGAATGCAAATGAAAACACAAAAAAAGTGGAAAATACCAAAATTGTAAAAAGTATCAATCACACAGAATATAAAATAAAAAGACACACTTCAATAAGAAAATGGATAAATGCACCAAAAATAAACACTTCAATAAGAAAATGGATAAATGCACTTCAAATAAACACAAAACACAAAAATTTGCAATGTGTAAAAATGTAAATCTTTTCACTCAAACCATTGTAACTATTCTCTAAAACCAACCATCGTAACCATTAGTTATAGTTGCAACTAGTAAAAAGTGTCTTTACCTTCTTGGTATACCAATTTTCTTTCTTTGCTGCAGCTTTTTTCACAAAAATAGGCGCCGCTTACACCTCACTTATACAATGTTGTTCAGATTTCCACAAAAAAGCACTAAATAATACTTAATAAACTCTAAGAAATATCAAATCTGAAATCTACAAGTTACAAGTGACCAATTTCCATTACGTTACTATAATCTCAAGTATGTCGAGAGAGAGAGAGAGAGAGAGAGAGAGAGAGAGAGAGAGAGAGAGCGAGAGAGAAGAGAGAGAGAGAGAGAGAGAGATCTGAACGCTTTGAGGATTTAAGCCCGAATGAAATCCTCTTCCTGGTATGGGTACTTCAAGAGCCTGACAGGTTCAAAACGTTTTGGGACACGCAAAAGATGATGCAACTCTTTCGAGAAGCTTCAATGTGACATAACTTTACAGACAAATGGTGAAAACTGCACGTGGCATTCGGCAAAGACGAACGCGAACGAAACGAGTATACATTCATGTACGTACTAGCTCAACAAAGACACGTACCCGATCGAGACGGAGGTCGAGCGATAATTAAGATTGACATGTTTTAAAAACAACACGGAGACTCGAGTTCCTCTAATCTCAAGGCGATGAAAAGTTACTGAAACAATTCTAGCTTCGAACGGACAAAGATAATCTCTCTCTCTTTTCATACTACGTTATATATTCTTTTACAATAAGTTATGCAGAATCTGAACACACATTTTAAGACATCCTAACTCTAAGGCTAGCTAAGGAATCTGAAAAATGTTGCAAAATTCTATACATAACATTTTATACAGTCTAAGAGGGGATACATGCGTTTTGAAAGTAGTAATATATATATATATATATATATATATATATATATATATATATATATATATACTCTCTCTTTCTCTCTCAAGGTGTTCATATTAACTTTATAATAAAGAGATATATTTGCAAATGCAAATGCTTCGTCCTCAGAGTCTGAATCTGAGGCCCAAGTGCCGTGACACAGTGGCATGTAACTAGACACACGGGCGACTCTGGTCGGTGGCTGCTGCAGATGCACTCGGCACCGCTGGGTCCTAGTATGCCACAACTTTCTTTCTCGCAACCTTTACAATGTTTTGTGGCATCATTGATGATCCAACAAAGGGCACAGAGAGGAAAGCAGCAGAGGCCACAAAAAGTCAAGGCAGTGTTGACCTGACGGCTGGGATGCTGCCTTTTATAGCTGGGGACGCATGTAGTCACAGTGTGACTACTGAGCAGCCCTACTGCGCAAGATGATTGAGGGGTTGCGAAGTACATCGAGTATGTTGTAATGGACACTGTACGTCGAGATTGCTAATTACATCTGTAGTACTCACATTACATCAGTCAAGAGGGCATAACGACACTCTTTCGTCCATCAGCATGACATGCCGAATTTTGGAAATTGTCATAACTCGACTGCAACAGCTACATGCAGCAGCTATACTCTGTTTTTTTTTCCATCTGTCCATCCGCCCATGTAGTGTTGCGCATGGTAAACACTGTGACCCAGGCTTTAAATAATATCCTATTTCGAATATTAATGGTTGTAATTCGCATACAGTAAAATTATTAAAACACTTTTCAGTTGCAAATGTAAACCCAGATATCCTTTTATTTACCGAAAACTTACACATAGCGTAACTATTAAAGCCCAGGACGCAGTGTTACCATGCGAAAACACCACAGGCGGATGTACAGATGGAAAAAAAACAGTATAATTGTCGCCATCACTCAGCAGACGTTGTCAAACTCGATGACTATGTGACGGCACATGGAGACTGGAGCATAATAACGTCATAATTCAGTTGTAATTTGGCCGTTACAACACGCATGGCCTAGATCTAGAATCTCCGATGTGTGATTCAACCTTCATGTATGGCTTTACGTTTCAAGTAAGTAGTGCAAATGTTGCTGAAAATCATTTGTTAGTGAACGTTGAATTCTAGCACACTCTGCTCTCCTGCCACTTGTCACAGAATTGTTGAACCAGGAATCATTGCTAGGTGTAAACCTTGGACTGGTTCTGATGAATACTTTAGAGTTTAGATGGATGGGGAGAGATGTTTAAAACTTCACTTGAAATTGATAGGTGTAATGAGTAAGCAAGCCTACCCTTTGATGGAGAGGAAATTCGGGTAATCTTACTCTTCTTTTTCTTTTTTTTATCGGCGTCCAATGAATACCACTGATAGGGAAGAAAGGGATTCAATGATGCATGCAACTTTTTTCTTCAAAATCTAGGTCATACGTTTGACTGGGTGGTACTATATTCACATCAGGCTAATCACTCCATCCTCCATCTGTACAGCACACCCCACCTCCCCAACCTCCTCTCGCTACCAACCTCCATCTTGTGAAAGCAGCGCTAATGATTAAATTACCCTCACCGGCAGACGAAGCCTTAAATGCAAATGTTTATAGAACAATTTCTGCTCAAAATTACTTTTTTATTTCATTCCCGTAAATATTTGCATAAACTCGTGTTACACCCTGCATATTTCTAAATGGAAACAGATTCCCCCTGTTATTTTATTCATATCAGATCTTATCAGACACTGAGAAAATAATATACAGACCAATCAATAGAAATTGTCAGTAATAAATTACTTGAATGATATATCTCTGAAGTCTCTAAATCAAACACTATTCCCCTCCTAACTTATTGTGTGAAAAATGGGGAATGGATGGATAAAATGTCTTGATACATCATCGAGTGAGATGGAAGTGAAAAAACAAATTCATTTTCAATGCTGTTTTGGTCTCACTCGGGGACGTTGTGCATACAAAGTGGATACTCAGATCCTCAAGTGAAATCTCTGCCGAATGTCTAATGAGGTTAGAGCTGGTTCGGGAAGGCTGGATCATCGAGGAAAATGAAAGCTTATCGCACTGCTAGAGACATACTGCTGTTACGTCTACTCAGCCTTTGAGCATGTGTATAAAGGGCTCCTGATGATATTAATAATGATGACGATTACGATACAATTATTGGTTTGGATAGTAAGCCAGTCTACCGTGAGAGGAGATAGAGTTTTCATCCTTTCACAGTCGAAGCCATTTGACTTATTAATCGTGAAAGCCTCTACTCCCTCTCAGCAGCTTCATGTCATGGCCTTGGTCACAATGTTTGCCAACGGACTTCATTGGTAGCACTACTTGCTTATAGCTCAGCTTCTCCCGCTCCTTGCGCTCGTTCATGCGATTTAGAACAAAAAAATGTCTCAAGTTCAATTTTCGAACCAAATGAGCTAAGACTTACTCTGGCGTAGAGTAGCTAACAAGAACATTATGGAATCGATGAACAGTTTGTGGTGATTCATTTGGCATTTTCACAGCTCCAGTACAAACTCTCATGTAAATCACTGATTTGTTACTTGAATTTCATTATTCAAATTTCTTTAGGTAGAAATACTTATCTTTTTAGAGCACTCATTGTATTTTCAGTTCTCTTTGTGACCGACCCATTGACATCCCAAGCAGCCTTCCGACTCCGATGTTTATTCCAACTTGGTCTGGTCCGTCATCGATCACGTGAGCACGTGCGTCAACAGCGTCAGGCATACGCTGGTGATCGCAAATAAAAGATCTGAACAGTTTTTACCGTCCGGCAGACGATCGGCGTTAACGGTGCACGCGTCAGGCGCTCCAACTTCCGAGTTTTGACTAGACCCATCGTTGCTTAGTCTCAATGGGAAAACATGTAATATACGTAGTATATATTTAGACCAGTTCACTTTGTCTTGGTCACCACTATTATTAGTAGATTATATAATTTCCACGGAGATCAAATAATTGTAACCCTACATAAAGAGTTTTTCATGAAAAATATGGCAAAAACGCAATTCTGAACTCCACATTAGATAATGAACATAACTAAATACTAAATTTGACGTAAAATGAGAAACGAAGAAGATCTAAAGTTGGATTTATATTTAATTACAATCAAGACAAATAACCATCTTGAAGTGGGCACAATAAAAAACCTTTGATTGAATGTTGATGTCTCGGGTTGCGTTCTATTCAGTCCTTTCTGCGCGATGGGAGGATTTTCTTTCTTTCTTTGTCTTTTTAGCCCTCCATGTTACTAATAATGTACCACCTGGCTCCATAAGAAATTTAAAGGCCCAGATTTGAATCGCCCGTGTAATCATTAATTTAGGGAAGTTAGCCTTTAGACTAATATAATCTGATTAGAACAAATGAACATTTATATAATGTTCTATAAACTATGCTGCCCAGTTGTCATTTAATTCTTTTGAATAATCAACAAGTACTTTTTACATACCACTGTAAAGGTTTTATTTTTCTCAATCAAAATATATGGGTCTCAATGTTAACCTCCCTCTCTTCACGAATTTCTGGCCGTTTCAAATTCGGTCCCACTCATTTCTTACGGAGCGATAATATTCAGACCAGTGGCCGGGGGAGCATTGGTGATTGCGTCACACTACGGCGCGCTACACATGCTCACTATGCAATTACCCCAGCTTATCTCGTCTTGGAACTCCTCGGTTCTCTTGAAAGTTGTCCTTTTAAAACGCGTTCTCATTCAATGCAGTGAAAAGAGGGTCTTTTCTCACTGTCGCGAAAGCGTCAGCTTGGCAGTTAGATCACATTACTCGGTGTGACGCTCAACACTGCATTTTTAATAATGCCGAATAGCTAACTAGCTACATCCTTGCGTTGTGTGTCCCATTTAATGATGAGTTAAGATCGCATTTTGTGCTGGTTTTCGTTTCATTCATGTTGAAGTCAATACCAACATTTCAGTATTTATGCATTCATATCCATGATGTGACTTTTCATTTGAATAAGCAGGCGGGAGTCGCACGCCGGGGTAGTAAGGGAAAAGCGGCTCTATAGCATATTACATCAACTTCTTCGCCCTGCCAAAATACAGACTTACGTTTGTCAAGCATTCAGAGGACGTCACTCTTCAGCTGACCGACCGTCACTCAGCTGTGGTCCAGCCACTCTAGTATATATCTATCTATGCAGCCAGCCATTGCTTGTTCTCGGTGCCTTCCTCATGTCGAGTTGCTACGTTCTTTCTTGGTTCATCTGTCGAAGATGAGAGAATATTTCTGCAACTCACAAGATTTCCCGTCCCTTTATCTGGGAACTGTCCTCATTATATTTAATGCGTAATGGCAATTCTAGATGCACTGCCCCCACCCCCACCCCCAGCCCCACCCCCGCTCATCTCTCTCTCTCTCTCTCTCTCCTCAAGAGAAGAGTATCACCTGTCGGATATCTGTCGTCATGACGGCTGCCAATTGCTTGTGACTTCTTCTTTGTGGTCACGTATCGTCGAGATTTTGATGTTGTTCTGTGCATTTGTTCAAACAGCATGCAGCCTTTGCCAGTCAGGAGATTTGGTTCCTCGGTAAAAAAAAAAAAAAACAAAAAAAAAAAAAAAAAAAAAAAAAAAATGGAGATCACGTGAAGTGACACCATTTCTGAATATGTTAACATTATCAATGTCATCATCATCATCATCATCATCATATCTTATTGTATCTTCTACCAAGTTTATCACTGTATGCAGAAAACGTGTTTTGAAGCCTACTGTAGTACTGTAAAACATAGAAAATTTGTTTGACTGAATGTACAAGTATTAGTGTGTTATCGAACATGACAAATGAATTCACGAAATATTAATTTACATCCTAAGAGCACCTGTCTTTGTGAGGCCCTGATGTCTCCTTGCAGGCTCCTTTCGTGATACCGAAGTATAAGACTACCAAGACCGAGGTCGTCGGAGATTTGCACAGAGAGCGCACGGGTATAGTCGTATACTACACTTTTTTATTTGTCAGTTGAAAACTTCTTCAAAAAGTTGTTTCTTTTCATTTCTCTAATTATCTCCTGTATTCATACATTGTTATTTATACATTTTTAAAATAGAGAAAGGTTTAAAGAAAGAATTTTGCATCCTTGTGCATTCCAATAGCATGTTCCTTATGCAATACCTCGAACTTCAGATGCACCCTAATCTCCCGTCACATTCCCTGTGGCATTTGACCGTTAAGATTTCTCTGCAATGATTCTTCAGCCCTGTTATTGAACAACAGAACTAGCCATTACCTCCTTCATTTCGACGGCTAATGACGTCATCATTGCATGTGTTACTTTCTAGTCCAGTATTTCAAGTTACATTAATAGCTAGATTGCTCTCTCGAAATGTTGTCGTCTACGACTGGCTGGCTGCTTTACGTGACGTCACAAAATAAACCTGTGGTGGGTGCATGACTGAATGATCATCTAGGGAAGAAAAGAATATTTTATCCATCTGTCGTCTCTGCACTTAAACATGTTAAATTCATGATCATCAAAAACGTTCTACGTCAGATTTTCCTTTTGTGGGTTGTAGACGAAGAATCGATGAAGCTCTTCACTCCACTTGTCTTGGGCGTTTGCCGACCCCATCTGGACTAATTAAGCTTCTCAGCGGCGTGGTTGATATGTCATTAGCGTCCCACCTCGGTGGTCGCGGGTTCGATTCTCGGCCATTCCATTGAGGAGTGAGAGATGTGTATTTCTGGTGATAGAAGTTCACTCTCGACGAGGTCGGAAGTCACGTAAAGCTGTTGGTCCCGTTGCTGAATAACCACGGTGGTTCATGCAACGTAAAAGCACCATAAACAAACAAACAAACATCTGGTCTAATTTCCACCACTGTTCTGCTGCAGGTCTTTTCCTTCCCATTTCAATGTCTGCTAACTGTTCCTCGGCCATTCTCGCCACGTGTTCATACCGTCCCGCTCTAGGAGTTCTCAGTCTGTTTTCTTGCCGTTAGACACCGCAGATATCTCTCCATATTTGGAGTAATCTAAATTAGTCACTATTCAAAGATTTTGTTTTTTTCCAGTGACCTGGTCACTACTGAATTCATTCATGAGGGTCTGCTGTTTACCAGTGTAATTCCGTTGATCAATATTTGAGCAATTCTTTCCACTGGGTGCAGCTGTAGCTACCACCCACTCTTCTTAACGGTCTTTCGCAATCCAGTATGTTGTCCCACAGGTAACAAAAATGCTCTACCTCTTGTGAAACCTGCCCTTATAGTGCAACTTCAATTATTTTATCAAACATTGAAATTTTTGAGAAAAATGAAACATTAAAAAATGAGTTGCGCAGCCTCATCTGTGCGGTAAATAGTCGCGTTGTTTCGATTCGGAGTGTCGTTTTTCAAGGATAACATCACTGTCTAGATGGGCAACATAATCGTCCTGTAATACCGGGTTACATTGACTGACGAGTGCTGTTGAATCCCGCTCAAGTTATCTTTATCGCACTTCCAGTTTCATCTCGTCTCTTTATTAACCCTTAAACGCCGACTGGACTGGAGGGCGAATCTGAGGGGGAGGGGAGGGGGAGGGTGGGTGGGGGGGATACGGGCTCAAGTTTTATCGCAGAGGACGATACAGAAAGTGAGGGCCTAAGTGGGGTGATGGGCCAACGGGGGGGGGTAGTGTGGCATCGTGCCCGCACCCGTTGCGCGTGCGCGCGCACGGGCACGTAGAAGGTCGGCTCGTCGCGCCAGCCAAGGTGAAGGTCGGTCGTCGGAGAGTGACGAGGGGTGGACGGAGGACCCCACCCCTCCTAACATGCACCCCTTCACGGCAACCCCTGGGATGACCGTACCAATACCCCTGACTGTTTTGGGGTTCATCCAGCTTTTCCTGACGCGGGAATTGCTGGAATACCTGGTACACGAGACGGTGGACTACTCTCGGTACTGCTGGTATGAGCTGAAGACGACCTTGTCGTATTACTGGCGGGGTTGCAACCTCATTGACATGGCACATTTTTTGGGGCTCCACATTTATTTTGGTTTGACACCTGCTATCGACGTCAGGCAATATTGGAAGAGAAGTTATTTTTTATGTATGCCGAATGTGCCTGGCGTTATGTCCCGTGATAATTTCCTGGCGATGGACAGGTACTTCAACGCCTTCAACCGAAGGGCCATACCCCGGAATAACAGTGATCGCCTCATTTTAGTGCGGTACAGTGTTGGATTATATCCGTGAGCGGTGTAGTAATCTCGTGATTCCTGAAAAAAACCTGTCTTTGGATGAGGGGATGATGCCTTACAAAGGACGTCTTAGTATAAAAGTGTATAACCCCAAGAAGCCAAAGAAATATGGTGTGAAATTCTTTCTCATTACCGAGGCCAACACTGGATACGTTGTGGACTTTTCAGTGTATACCGGGGTATTCTCCACGCTGCGTGACACTGTATTCAACTTGTGGGACGTTTCCGTAACCAGGGATATCACCTGTTTATGGATAATTATTATAACTCGGTATCCTGGCCCAGGAACTGTATGAAGCAGGTGTTCACGTCAGTGGTACCCTTCGGTTGTTACGTGGGGCTCCGAATGTCCTCAAGAGGTTCGCTAGTCATCCGCAACACCTGGCAAGAGGAGAGACAGAGTGGCGGCGGAAGGGCGCTGTCTTCGTATCTGTTTGGAAGGGTGTAACTCCGTCCCCCTGATTACGACGAGTCATGAAGACCCATCCAAGAAGAGATCGTACAGCGGAAGAAGACACGTCGACAGGGCCGAGTTGTGTTTGAGGAGTTTCGTACCGAGCGGCCTACTGTCATTGGGCACTACAACAGGCACATGGGAGGAGTTGATCTCTTTGATCAGCTCATCCAGTACTATCCCTTCGCCAGGAGAACCAGAAGGTGGACACAGAAGCTCCTCAAATACATCCTTCAGTTGGCCCTCCAAAATGCCTACATACTGTACTGTGGGTACCGCGGTGACAATCTTCCGAGGTTGACCCACGTACAGTTCCTAGAGGTAGCCGGGAATGCCCTCATCAACTTCGATCCCGATGAGTGGCCTTCCATAACTGACCCCCTGCCCCGAGCTGCAGATCTGCCCCCTAGAGGAAAGGGCAGATAGGAGGGCCAACTTCGCTCGACCTGCCGCCGCCCCTGCTGACGACGCCCCTGCTGACGACGCCCCTGCTGACGTCGCCCCTGCTGCCGCCGCCCCTGCTGACGACGCCCCTGCTGACGACGCCCCTCTTGCTGCCGGCCCCGCCATCACCGCTTCTCGTCGGGTAGTGGACCCTGCGTGTCGGCTGCAGCCAGGGGAACATACTGGAGGCCTTAGAAGGGCGAAGGCAGAAACGGTGCCGGGTGTGCCATATGAATGGCAGAAGGAGAGACACCCGGTTCGGTTCTGTCGTCTCTGCAAAGTTGCTCTTTGCAGGATAGGGGAGTGTGACCGAAAGTATCACACTAAGGTCATGTATTGGAGCGCGCCCCCTAAACCGACAGCGGAGGGCGCACGGGGCCGCCGGGTCCATCAGCAGTAAGGGCGCGCGTCTCCCTCCTCCACCTGTACCTCGTCATGTCGAGTAGAAAAAAATGCAAGACTCTTCAATGGAGGAGGGAGAAACAAGAATAGAAACGAAGAGTCCAGGATTACGAGTGAGTATTCTGCATTTATTTTATATTTAGTTTTTTATATTTATTACAATTTTTTATATATCTGAATGTGTGCATGATAAAATAATAATAAGACATTTCATTGTATGCGAAAAGAGAAGGGTCACCTGCATTCCTTTTATTTATGTATTGGTACCAGAATCGAAGAATGTAATATATATATTTTACGTATAAAAAAATTATATATATATATATATATAAATATATAAAATATTTTTTTGGGGGTAAGCAAATTACTTACAGTCTAGTAATATTCAATCATTTACCTTCACTTTAAAACAAATTGCAAGTCTCTAGAACAATATCTCGATTTATGGTGAATATTTGAAAAAAATATTTTTATTCCGTCCGCGCGCCGATTCTCGGCCGAAAATCTCGGAAACGCGTAGGTCACATTCTCCTAATATTTGTGCCTTTTCATATTACGCTTATTTTATAGTTTTATATATGGAAATGTGCGCAAAAACATGCACAATATAAACAAAAAATATTGGAAGGTTGTAGCATTTATAATTTTTGAAATATTTGCATATAAAGTACGATAAGTACGAAAAAAACTACGATCGGTCAACTTTGACTCAACCGAAAAGGTCAAAAAAACGCATTTATAACATAAAAATCTTACAGTCTAGTAATATTCAATCATTTATCTTAATTTTAAAACATATTGCAAGTCTCTAGAACAATATCTCGATTTATGGTGAATTTTTGAAAAAAATATTTTTTTCCCCTCCGCGCGACGATTTTCGGCCGAAAATCTCGGAAACGCGTAGGTCACATTCTCCTAATATTTGAGCCTTTTCATATTACGCTTTTTTTTAAAGTTTTATATATGGAAATGTGCGCGAAAGCAAAAACATGCACAATATAACAAAAAAATATTGGAAGGTTGTAGCATTATCATTTTTGAAATATTTGCATATAAAGTACGATAAGTACGAAAAAAACTACGATCGGTCAACTTTGACTCAACCGAAAAGGTCAAAAAACGCATATATAACATAAAAATCTTACAGTCTCGTAATATTCAATCATTTATCTTCAATTTAAAACATATTGCAAGTCTCTAGAACAATATCTCGATTTATGGTGAATATTTGAAAAAAATATTTTTATTCCGTCCGCGCGCCGATTCTCGGCCGAAAATCTCGGAAACGCGTAGGTCACATTCTCCTAATATTTGTGCCTTTTCATATTACGCTTTTTTTAAAGTTTTATATATGAAAATGTCTGCAAAAACATGCACAATATAACAAAAATTATGGAAGGTTGTAGCATTTATCATTTTTGAAATATTTGCATATAAAGTACGATAAGTACGAAAAAAACTACGCTCGGTCACTTTGACTCAACCGGAAAGGTCAACAAAAAACGCATTTATAACATAAAAAAAAATCTTACAGTCTCGTAATATTCAATCATTTATCTTCATTTTAAAACATATTGCAAGTCTCTAGAACAATATCTCGATTTATGGTGAATATTTGAAAAACATATTTTTATTCCGTCCGCGCGCCGATTCTCGCCGAAAATCTCGGAAACGCGTAGGTCACATTCTCCTAATATTTGTGCCTTTTCATATTACGCTTTTTTTAAAGTTTTATATATGAAAATGTGCGCAAAAACATGCACAATATAACAAAAATTATTGGAAGGTTGTAGCATTTATCATTTTTGAAATATTTGCATATAAAGTACGATAAGTACGAAAAAAACTACGATCGGTCAACTTTGACTCAACCGAAAAGGTCAAAAAACGCATTTATAACATAAAATTCTTACAGTCTAGTAATATTCAATCATTTATCTTAATTTTAAAACATATTGCAAGTCTCTAGAACATATCTCGATTTATGGTAAATTTTTGAAAAAAAATATTTTATTCCGTCCGCGCGCCGATTCTCGGCCGAAAATCTCGGAAACGCGTAGGTCACATTCTCCTAATATTTGAGCCTTTTCATATTACGCTTTTTTTAAAGTTTTATATATGAAAATGTGCGCAAAAACATGCACAATATAACAAAAATTATTGGAAGGTTGTAGCATTTCTCATTTTTTTATATTTGCATATAAAAATTTTTTAACAAAAATTAGACATTTGGTCAACTTTAACTCGTTCGAAATGGTAAAAAACTGCATTTGTAAGCTAAAACTCTTACAGTATCGTAATATTCAATCATTTTCCTTCATTTGAAACAAATTGCAAGTCTCTATAACAATATTTCGATTTATGGTGAATTTTTTAAAAAATTATTTTTTTACATCCGCGCGCTACGAATTCATGCATCATTTTGTGATAATATTTTCTCTGTGTTTCTTTTATCGTTTACAATGTGTTATATATCAAAATGATCGCAATTTAGTGCACATTACAACGAAAAAAAAAGTAACTTGTTACCTCTAACCGTTTGGCGCACAGCGCGATTTGAATACAATTATATATGAAATTTCGTTTTTGCGCTATCATATATCGCATTATTTATATATGATAATGATAATTTTTTTCATTTCTGATGATTGCATACTAAACTTCAAGCAATGAAAAAAAAAAGGAGCCAAAAATGAACTCCTTAATCTTGAAAACTAAGCGCGCTTGTGATTTTTTGAAAAAAATATTTTTTCCGCTTACGCGCTCACTCTCAAACCCCTCCGGCATACGGGAGTCATTTTTTTATTTACCGCTCCGGCGTTTAAGGGTTAACGGTCTGACTTTCGTCATGCAGTCAATATTTTTAAGTGCTAGGCAGTAGTCTGAACTGTACGCAATGAAGAATTCTCGCCATGCTTCCAAAACCAGATGCTGAAGGTCGTCTATTGTTCGCCACTGAATGAATGCGAATGACAAACCTTATCCATGGGAACTGTAATCGGTTCCCAAGCTCTGTGGGATGTTATGAAGCTTTTGATCAGAAATGATCTTCAATGTTTCATCCTTAGATTAGCATCTCACGGCGGTCAGTCAGTCGGTCGGTCGCGTTACTGGGGTTGTTTAGATTAAATGCCTTCCAAAAGTGATCCTCATCATGTTTTCTTGAAAGGAAAGACTGAAACGGCAATTTGACTGACTCATCCAAAGACGTCTGATTTCCAACAAGTGAACAGAAACACGAAGGAAACAACCAGCAACCGAAAGAGCACCCAAGTTCCAACCCTTTCGCCCACACTGCTCGTTCTCTATCACCGTCAGCGCCCAGCCTCAGTGAGTAGCAAAAATTCGTAACGCAAAATGAAAATAAAAAAATTAAATAGCTCTCGCGTCGTTAATCCTTGTCATACAAGCATATGTTCGTCGAAGTTTTTTTTTCAGCAAATGATTGCATTTTATCCTTAACATCAAAAGCTGCCTACACCAAAAAAAATAAATACAAAAAAGCTAGTTAGTGTAGCTGAAAATGAAGATTTATAAAGTATCTTACTTCACTTATCTTAACACAGAAACTATTAGTGACAAGAATTTGGATTATTCTTTATCGTATAGCTGACACAATCTACTTTCACACACACACACACACACATCAAATATAATATATTATATATATATATATATATATATATATATATATATATATATAATATATATATATATACACATATATGTATACATACACACACACACACACACACATATATATATATATATATATATATATATATATATATATATATATATATATATATATATATATATACGAGTTTCATCTTCTCTGCTTTATCTGGCATAGTCAACTTTTTAACTTCTTGCCCAAGTCTAGTCATTCTACCTCCTTCCTTCTCAGCTAACGGTTGGTTGCGCCTTGGTATTTGTTTTTGGTTTATGCTTTTACTTCTTCAGTTTACTTGTCATTAACTTTTAATCCTTTTTGTAAATTTTTAAGTCAATTTTAATCTTGCATTAATTTTTACTTCTTAAATTGAGAAATCCTGCTTTTATTATCTCAACAGAATGAAGATATATATATATATATTATATATATACCCATATATATATAAGTTATATATATATATTATTATATATCTATATATGTGTGTGTGTGTGTGTGTGTCTGTGTGTGTGTATGTATATCTTCATTCTGTTGAGATAATAAAAGCAGGATTCTTAATTTAACAAGTAAAAATTAATGCAAGACTAAAATTAACTTAAGACTTACAAAAAGGATTAAAACTTAATGACAAGTAAACTGAAGAAGTAAAAAGCATAAATCAAAAACAAATACCAAGGCGCAACCAACCGTTAGCTGAGAAGGAAGGAGGTAGAATGACTAGACTTGGGCAAGAAGTTAAAAAGTTGACTATGCCAGATAAAGCAGAGAAGATGAAACTCGTCCTCATTCTGATAGTAACCTCTTATCGCAAACTAAAACTTTGTTACACTTGAGAAATGTGGTGCGTTAAGATTGAAGGATGCATGGTTATTAACAAATCACCACATAAAGTACACATAAAGAACTCTGGATCTCGATTACACCGTATTTATGTTAGAGATTTAGAATCTAAGGTACAAAAAACAGAAAGCATCCCAGTTGCCTGGTCAGATCATAATGTAGTGAAAACTCAGTTTAGGGTAAGAAATGAGCACAAATAGGAAAAGGCTTTTGGAAGTTAAATTTCAACAATTTGTCAAATTCTGTGGTAACTGATAACTTTGTGAACCTATGGGCAAGGTTGAAAATGAGATAATGTCAAAATGATTGTTCAGTGCTCGAATGGTGGCTAGATGCCAAAGAACAAATAAAAGAGTCATTCATGAAATTATAAAAAATCATTTATCAGGAAAGATATGGATACCTGAATTTGTTGAAGTCCCAACTAAGGCGACAATATGAGGTTCATTCAATGAGTTGTAGTTCATTTGAAGAAATAAATGTTCTAAAAGAGAGAATAAAAACTTTAGAGGACGAAATCTGAGATGGAATAAGTATAAGAGCTAAGGTGGATGAGAAAATAAAAGGTGGAAAGCTCTCTCTGTACTTAATAGGTAAAGAAAAGAATGTCAAAACTAATATTGTGAAAGTAAAAACAGAAAATGGAACGACTCTCACGAATAGCAAAGAAATCCAGGCAGAGTTTTATGGTCTTTACAGGGAATTATATAGTAAAGGTATCACAAACAGTAAAAAGCAATTAGGATTTTTGGCGCAGATAGGTAAAACAATTGGAGAAAGTGAAGACAAGTTGTTAACAGAAGTAGTCACAGAAAAGGAGGTTTGGGGGGCGATTAGAGCCATGAAAACTGGTAAATGCCCAGGAATTGATGGATTACCAGCTGAATTCCATATGGATATAGAGGAGTTTTTGCAAGTAATTAGGTATGTAATTAAAGAAACTTTTGTGGAAGTATAAATAATGGAGTAATTAAATTAGTTCATAAGACTGGTAATTCGGATGATATTATAAACTGGCGACCAGTTACTATGCTCAATGTAGACTACAAAATAATTGCAAAAAAATATAGCTAACAGGCTAAAAAAAAAAAAAAAAAAAAAAGAAGAAGAAAAAAAAACTGGCTACAATGGTTATATCACAAGAACAATTCTGTTCTGTGCCAGGAAAATCAATCGGTAATTGCAAGATGCTCTTGAGGGACATCATTTATTTTGTAAATCAAGAAAAAATCCCAGCAACTCTGCTTTCTCTTGATTGGTCAAAAGCGTTTGATAGAGTTGATTTAGACTTTGTCTTTCAGGTACTACAAAGAGTGGGGTTCCCAAGGAGTTTTATAAGTTTGATAAAAATGCCCTATTTTAATGCTCAAAGTTATTTTTATATGAATGGGAACCTGACCGAATATTTCCCTGTTGAGAGGTCTGTTTGTTAGGTAAGGATGTCCAGTATCCATGATTCTCTTCGTCATAGCTCAGGAGAGGTTATACAGGATGTTAAAGAGAAAACTGCTCAAGAAAGCTTTAGAACTACCAGATGGACTGAGAATTTGTATTGTAGGATTTGCAAATGACACGACCATTATAGTTAAGTCTGACGAATCAATTCAAGATTGTTTGTGAATAATAAAAGACTATGAAGAGGCAACAGGTGCAATACTTCATTATCAGAAAACAATTATTACAGGAATAGGATCATGGAAAAACAAGGAATTATGGCCAGATTTTAGCATAACTGTAACTGTAGGGTCCTTTAAAATACTCGGTGTAATATATGATAATGATTACGAAAAGGCAAAAGAAGAAAATTGGAAAGTTATAGAAAAGGGTATTGTTTCTAATATAGGCCAATTGTGTTCCAGGAAACTGTCACTATTCCAAAAGTTATTTATAGTCAACTGGAAGGTTTTATCAAAAGCTTGGTATATGTCCCATGTGTTTCCCTTACCAAGAACGACTGGGAAATCAGTAGGAAGATGTATATTTAAGTTTTTATGGAACGGAAACTATCACCCATTAAACAGGCAGACTGTGTACTTTAAAAAGAGAGAAGAGATTGGAATTATCAAAGTAACAACGAAAGCCAGTTCCATGTTTTTCAACACATTTTATAAGTCATTCATAAAAAGAGTAATTGGTTATGAACTTCTTGTGTACTACTGAAAGATGAGGACATCGTATTTTTTGGAGATTGAACAAAATATGACAGACATAGCTATGGTATCCTCCCGCTGCTATGGTGACCAAATAACAACCTTACGGAAGGTAATAAAGATGGAAAAACTACCCGAATGTGAAACTGTAAGAGAATTTATGGGTTCTTATCGAGAGATGAGAAGTTCAGCCCAAATATGGAAGAGAAATAGTACCCTTATTTGAATGGAAAACTATCTGGGAAAATTACAGTAAACTTATTAGTGGTTATGATAGAGAAACTTTGTACAACTATGTTCATGAAATTCTGGCCACAAAAATATAGATTACAGTATATGATGAAAATATCAAATAGAAAACTATATGTGAAAACTGTAAAGAACCAGAAAATATGATGCTTTTCATTTATTTCTGTAATTGTAGCAAGAAACTGGTTAATTGGTTTTATGAATTATGAAATGAATTGTGTAATATTAAGACAAAAAGTTTATTGAAAATTTTAAAATTGGATTTTGAAGCACATCCAAAAATGGACAGGAGGAACACTGCTGTCATTTTAATTTGTGACTATGTTGTTTGCAATCTGGTTAGCCCACAAAAGCAGGAAATAAAAGATGAAAGAGATGGTGCAAGGTTGTTTATAAAATCAAGGATAATAAAAAATAGATGAATTACTGATTAAATCTTATATGGGTAACTACAGAAAAATATTTACATTGAAATACATAGACTATTTGTAAAAAGGATAAGATAAGATCTTTGTTAAATTTAAGTCAACTTGGATAAAATTGTATAATATTTTATATTTCCTCTAATGAAAGATAAAAAAAAAAAGTTGAACTCCACAGACGAAGTTAATCTGTCCTTACTATAATCATGCTGCCGTACTGCGTTCATGTCTCACAGTGATTAGGCATAATGTGCGTGCGCCCTCTCTCTCTCTTCTCTCCTTCTCTCTCATCCTCTCTCTCTCTCTCTCGTCTCTCTCTCTCTAGTACTCTCTCTCTGCTCTGTGGGTGCGTATGTTGGCTTCTGCTCTGATTATCTGATGTTATTACACGCGTGCATTTTGCTTTCTCAGTAAGCCGATTACTGTCCATCTAGTTAGCCTTATGAAGACTAAATCCAGTATTGGCTCTCTTTCTTTTCTTTTCTTTTGTTTTTGCGATTTTTTCTTTTTTCTTTTTTTGCAGGGGTGGGGGGCGGCGGGACCGGGAGCAGAAGAGTAGCATGTCAACAATGACAAAGGAAAACATGAAGAATCGTCCCTAATCCCTTCGAAACAAAGACAGCTCCCGCTCTTCCTTTTGACTGAAAAGGCCTTTCAACCGCACCCTTTACTTCATCAAACATTTGCATCATGCTCTTCTCTCTCCTTTAGGTAAAGAAAAAATCAGTTCTCTAGCCGAGCAAAAAACACGGGATTTTCATGTTTTCACGCAGCGTTTATTATTCGTTTTAGTTTTGTGAAACCGGAACGTCTCATCTAACAACCTTCTTTTACTGAGAAGTAGTATTGCATGTCTAAACGCTTCGGAGAAAGTTAGTATGTTTTTGGTCTTCGACGTGTAAAAGAAATCTCTTTCTGAGACGCTGTAAACTGTTTCCTATCCAACTGACTCACGAGAATTTTTTTATTTTCTTCCCCTCGTTTTTGTTTTGTTGTGTTGGTTAGAAAATTATTCAAATGCATAATGCTTTCTACGGTTTATCATTACACTTTACAATGTGTTGAGCTTGAGAGGGAAATGACTTTCAAAGTAATGTTTTTCTAGAGCACTAATGAGACTATTTCTTTCATTTTGCAAACCAAACCTTAGCAAGAGCATTTTAGTTTTAAAAGCCAGCACTTGAACAACAAATCCCTACCGCGGAAAGATGAATTAAATCATCGAGAGGTTGAGAGGAACTCGAGCAGCCCGACGCATGGAGGAATTAAATTGTTGCTGCAGTAATAGTGTAACATGAGCATTAATTGGAGTACGGTACCTAGAAGTTCACTGGACCAAGAAGTTGGTCCCCCCCCCACCCCCCCACCCCACTTCTCTCTCTCTCTCTCTCTCTCTCTCTCTCTCTCTCTCCTCTCTCTCTCTCTCTCTCTCTCTCTTCCCCGCTTGCTTTTCCAATTGGCTTTTAAATTTCCTTCCTTCCTCCCAGCAGGGACTCCTAAGCCCCATGTGGATATCGCATTTCATTTGGCGTAATAACATGGAGAGCCCCAGCGAGGACACGGCGCTCAGAAAAAGAACAGGAACGGAGTTGTCCGGGATATTTAAGTGCTCAGCGCTGTTCCTCACCTGCTCTGCTTAGCTGACGGGAATAGGAAGGCCTTTATTAGCTACATTTGGCCAGGTACCATATTTAGTTAACTTACGCTTAGAGGTGACCGTGCAACCCGCATGATTATTGTCTTTGTGCCTCGACCACTCACATTCTTGAGGAGAGTTTCTTGCTTAATCAAGCTACACTCTGGCGACGCATTCCTCTTACTGCGCGGGAATTTTGATCTTGATCGCCTATCTGTTTTCAGCTGTTCTTTTTTAATAATGGTAACTTGACCTTTCTGTCATTCGACTCTCTATCCCTTCTTGGTTCACCGATTTTTTTTAACCCGCAGTCCCTCATGCAGACGTAGGTTCTGGCGAAGTTTGCTTATTAAGTAGTAAGTGGTCTTTGGGCTTTTAAAACTGTGAGAAAGAAAACGCTTTGTGGAAAATAATAATAACAATAATAATGGTAGATCTAGCTAATGAGTCTGCGGCGGGTATTTCTTTGGAATTGGCAGTTTCCTTTAGTATTTCGGTTACTTATTAACAATTTACAGTTAGTTTTTGGGGTTCGGCTGTAATTTACCTTAGAACTCTATCCTACCCCTGGGGGTGGGGGGGGGACCGAGACCACGAGGAGAATTATTACCCCAGAACTCTGTCCTACGGTAGGGGGGACCGACGGGAAAGCAGGGTTATGGGTGGGGTTAATTACCTGTGAGAAGGTTGTAGCGTGTTATTTACGTTTTCTATATGCCGTTTGGAACACGAAATGCAAGCGAAAATAGATGACGAATAAACCGAGAAAGTAGCCGCTTCACAGTCAAATTTCAGCTATTACTACATTTATACCGAATGCTACGGTGCATGCGCCATGTTATAGGGGAGCTTTTGGTTCACACACCGACTTCAAAGTGAGGGAAGTAGTAAGGGGATTTTTGGGGGGATAGACCGATGAACACATATCCAACCAATCATGTTACAAACTTACAACCTTCTGTAACCACCACTGTGGCGAGCACACACGGCACAATATTACCTCTTGCCAGTGCAACCCTTTTTGCCAGGAATCTTTAGTATTGCGGATAAGGAGCACAGCGCCATTCCGCCACCCCCTAAACACCCCCCTACCAATCTTTTGACCAATGATAGGCCTGGTCCCCCACCCAGTACAGCTAAGCCAATTTCGGTTTTCACATTAATTAAGTTAACTACGAGTTATGGGTCCAGTCCACACCACTGTCTTTTTACTCTTAAAGTAGCCAAATTTTCTCCATAAATGTGATTACAGGTGTGTTAATTAACTTGATTTCAGTTTACATCATTGCAGTAATTACATCAAATATTTGCATTATACTGTCGTTACGCAATTTCCATTAAGAACATTGGTTTTTTTACTACTTTAAAAAAAAAGTTAGGTCTCACATCTTGCAGTCAAAGACGACTTGAGAGGGCCTCTTTCAAAGACTGTGCCGAGGATTAACTTTGGATTAACTTGTTAGTAGCAAAGAAACAGGCCCAACCATCTCACTAATTTAGTCTACTTGTATTTCAATGCAGTCACACACACTGACTTCCCTATGAGTAAGTTACTTTGTTACTGATAACTAGTTGCGATGCTTAACAATCGGCATTAGTCCGTAATCAGTGGAACACAATGCTTTGTTATTTTTTTTTTGTGCTAGTGACGCTAGTCACACATAGTAATTTCCCCATGAGTAACTAGTTATAATCTGTATATAGTTACAGTTATTGGAGAAATGTGTCTGATTTAGTTCTGTTGTAATATTTTTATATGCTATTCACATATACAGTGACTTACCTATCACTGTTACTAGTTACAAGTTGCAACTAGCTGCAAGTAGCACTAGTTCACTGCCACAATGATCAACAACTGCCTGATATAGTTCTGTTTTAGTCAATATATTGCGTACTAGCAGCCAGTCACTAAGACCACGAGGACACGGACCACTTTGTGGTCACCACAGAGTGGCGCCACTCAGCCACACCACAGAGTTGCCTGTGTGTCTGAGTATACATGCCACTGTGTCACGCCATTTGGGCGTCCGTTTCAATGTGGACTCTTAGGACGAAGCATTTGCAGAGATATATATATATATATATATATATATATATATATATATATATATATATATATATATGTATGTATGTATATATATATATATATATAAATATATATATATAATATATATATATTATATATATATATATGTATGTATATATATATATATATATATATATATATATATATATATATATATATATATATATATATATATATATATATATATATATATCGACTGACCATCAATATGGGAAGTACGCTGCAATGACTACAGCAATAGAATTGCAAGAACCAACTCCTAATGTTCAATTTAGGGAGTAACAGTGTACTTATCCTCTAAGCTTAGGCAGCACACTTTTCTTAAATTCACACCTTAGCTTTCAGGGATGCTCCAAGTCCCATAGCTGTCGTTTGAGCAGACCCTGCTGCCTCCTAACGCAAATCATCCACTTCTCTTCCATGTGGGCTTTCAATCAATGGATAGCGTTTTAGGACGACCTTGTTTGAGTACTTTCTTGCTGCCCTTCAAAACTGAAAGAATTTCTTTGTACTATAAGAACGGTCTCAGACGGCACCTTTTCCAAATCCTCCAGTCCCATAATGTCAGCTGTCGGTCTTACAAAACTTCAAGTGCAACAATGCTGCACATTTAAAATGATAACAATCAGATATTATCTGTCAACTTCAAAGTTCCTTTTGTACTTTAGCAGCCAGTACCAATGGGCTTTTGACAACTGAATCATCTTTCACTACTACTGATTTCTATTCAGGTACTGGTGAACATGTTGACTTTTGAGATAGTCAACTCCTTGAACCAACTCCAAAGCAAACAAATTCCTCCATTCATGTTTGCCGGTTCATCTTTTCATAACTTGCTCCCATTGCCCTGCACAGGATGAAATCTGTTCAGTGATTATCAACAAAAACAGAAAATACCTTGGTTGCATTTCTTACATAGCCAGGTACAACTTTGCTATCAGTCCAGTATAAGACTGATGTATCATCCAAGTTCATACCTATGTGAGAAGCAATATTGCTCATAACAACAGTTTCCAGTATACTATAATTTGCAATGATGACAGCAGATGTCTTTATCATTACAGGGTGATATAAACTTACATCTGCATTTATTTGGAATATGTATGAACATGTTCCATCTTGAGGTGACAAATTTAACACTTTGCATTCATTTGGAACAGGTAAGAATATGTTCCATGACTAGTAAAAACTCGATATATCTGTATTCAATATCATAGCCAACATTCCTAGGTTTCATACAATAGTTAAGCTCCATTTGATCGCAACTGTGAGCATCTCTCCACCACTCCAGAACTGCTTGTGTTGGATACCTTACCTTCTGACAGATAAGCATCACAACACAGTGCTTGTAATGCCTATTGTTCGAAAGATGGGAAAATGAGGCGTTTGTTCCCTAAAGCTGGTATCACACTAGTCATTTCTTGCTCGCGGTTTTGGCCAGCATCCAGCCGATGCTCGCGAGCAAAAGTGTTGTATCGTCACACTAGGAACTCGTGGTTTCGAGGAGCCGTAGGAAAAAGTAAACAAAACTGATCATCTGATATCATCATGGCGCCCAGAAATTGTCGGACTGTTGCAAGATGCGCTGCAGTGGTTTATTTCTCGGAAACTTACGTGAATGCAAGAGTAACAAAAAACCTTTGTGGGTTCAAGAGTGGCTCAGGAGAGTACGTCCTATCAGCAGCAGCCATCTTGTTTGTTTACACTATGCTGTGGCTCGCGGCTCGTGCTGGCTGCTTTCCGTCCTGTTCGGAAGCAAGAATCTCGAGCTAAAAGCTCCCGGTTTTTCATTCTCGGCAGCAACGGCTCGCTGCTCGAGAAAAAAATGCCTAGTGTGAGGCCAGCTTAAAAGGACTCTCTGGCTTTGCAAAGCGCCATCTGCTGAATCTGTCATTATTATTATATTTCTGTGGTTTTTTTATTACTGATATTCTACTTTTTCATTATTACTGCGAATATTATCAATTTGGAAATGTTCTACATTCAATTCTCGTATTTAGCCCTCTGGACCTGAATATTGTAACTACCTGAGCTCTCTAGCTGCAGTTTAATTATATACAATCTGTTATGGAGGAGTAATGATGGTGGTTTATATTTGACAACGTCTCCGAGGGTTGCGTGAAAGAGAGAGAGAGAGAGAGAGAGTAAGCAAACTTGGAGAAATAAATGAGAGTGGTTTGATGGCGGTCGTAAGTGTGTCTGTTGTGGCGATCACCATGTATGTCATTTGCAGTAGTGTGTTAGGAGCATAGAGCGTATATAACTGGAGAGGCGATCTCCATGCCTAACATGTGACATCGAGCGGTCATATTGAAAGGTCTCGGTCCAGCTCATGGTACTATACTTTATTACTTTTATTATTTTTACTACTATTACTTTTATCTGTTTATTTATTATTATTATTATTATTATTATTATTATTATTATTATTATTATTATTATTATTATATTACTGGACCCAATTTCACAGAGAGAAATTACCTTACAAAAACAGGTTGGCCTAAGCACTCCAACCCTTTTGGTCAAGGCCTAAACATCTGCTGTTGGATCTAAGCAGTGTCTAGTATAAATGGTTCCTGTAAATTACAGGACTTTCTTAGCATACAGTCACTAAACACTAACTAAACAGTAATGTACAATCACTAAATACTAACATTCCCAATACACTTTCACTCACTAAAACTCTCACAGTTACTATACACTCACTATACACACACTTACTATAAACTCACTAAACACTTACACTTAACTTACACTCACTCAATAACTAAACACTCACTGGATAGTCAACAATCCCTAAGCACTCACAGTACACTAAACACTCACTATATGCTTACTATACATCAAATACAGTAAACATTCCCTAAACAGTCACTTAATCCTAAACATTCATTAAACACTAAACAATCACTAAGCATTAACTAAGCACTGACTATACACTAAACATCCACTTAGTACTCTCCATACACTAAACACTCACTAAATATTCACCAAGCATTCACTATACACTAAACACTCACCAAACCCTAAACACTCACTAAACACTATATACTCACTAAACACTAAATGCTCATTAAACCCCTAAACACTCATTAAACAGTGAATGAACATCCATTCATCACTCACTAAACGCAAAATAAACACTTACACACTAAACATTCACTAAACACTGACACTCATAAGACATTTACTAAACACTCACTGAACATGCACTGAATACTTACTAAACCTTCATTAAATACAAACATTCACTAAACCCTAAACACTCACTGAATGCTTACTCTAACATGCACTAAACATCGGCCTGGTAAACATTCATTGATTAATTGCACGCTAAACATTCACGAAACATTCATTAAAACCCTAAATACTAACACATTCTCTGAATACTTACATAATAAAGATTCAATAACATTCGCAAAACACTAAACATTCAGTAAACATTAACTAAACCCTAAACTAAACATTTACTCATAAACATTCAATAAACACTTACTCACTAGACCCTAAAAAATTTTACTCATTAAACAGTAACATTAAGAATAATTCACAATAGCGCTAATCTCTGTTCAGTTTGTGGGTTAGCAGATCTTTAAGAATGGCCGCAAGGCTTTGCAACGCCGAACTGGTGCAAGACCACCGAACTACATAGTATTGGACTAGAGATCGAAATTCCAGGTATATAACCTCTATGGTTAGGAGAGGCATAAGAAGTCAGTAAGTGGGAAAAAGGACAGTCAGATTCAGAAGTACCTAATGTTATTTGGTGTTTTCTTGTTGAAATTGATGTTCTGTGGTTGTTGCGCGTGTGTCTACCTGGTGATTGTTGAAGTTGAAGAGGTTGGTTGTGCGTTTTGGTGTCTGTGAGTTGGCGGTTGGGGACAGCGTTGGTGTTGGTGGTTTGTTGTGCTGGGTTGGAGTTGGCATGATTTGGTGGTGGTTTTCGAGCTGTTGGTGGTTGTTTGCATGGTGAATGGGGTGTTGTTTTTTTGAGTTGTTGTGCGGTTTTGTGTTGTGATTCTCGGGGGTGGTTGTGTCTCGGCTAGCCTAACCTATCCTAGATCCAGCAGACAGCACAGCATATAGTCTTGAAGTCAGTCATTAATGGTAAGTACAAGAGTGTGAAGGTATCTGTAGCTTTCGTTGCACCAATTGTCCTACGAGTAAAAAGTAACGTAAAGGGGAAGGTGTGGCTGTGGGAAATTTTGTCAGCCGGTACAATTAAAGTAACTGGGAAGTTTGCTTGCTCGTGATTCCGCCACACTGTTCACCAATAATTATTACTTTAAATGCTTTTTTAAAACTACTCTCAATATTATTACTGTTATTACCATTATTATGATTACTATCACTTATACTACTTCAGCAACTGTATGGATATTGCCGACTATTCATTTTTTTATCAAGTTACCTCATGTATCTAGGTTGTGTATGTTACTGTCTGTACTTTGCATACTCCAAGTATATGGTTTTGACATGAAAATGAAATGAATTATTATTATTATTATTATTATTATTATTATTATTATTATTATATTATTATTATTATTATTATTATTATATTATTATATTATTATTATTATTATTATTATTATTTACCAAGGTATTTAAAAGGCACTAGTGGATCAAGTATAGTGCTGGTTGCAAACATGATACCATGTCTCTTTGGTGCCCTGTTTTCTGTTATTGATTATATGGAAACTGATACACTTCTGGATTCCAAGATAAATCTTAATGGATGGGGCCAAAGACATTGGCTTTGACCTATCCATGTATCTAAAGCCATATTCACAATTCTAGACGAAATTTTGTACTCTCAACTCCCAAAAATTATCAGTGGCCTCCTTAAGACCATAAAATAACAGTTGTTCCAAGGAAAATTTGTCATAGGCTGGCCATAAGATTCCTGCATATTTTGGCCCAGAATTTATACATTCTAGAGGCAACAAAACGCGAACTAAATGAAAGATCGAGTGAAACTCTGTGGGCGGGGAATTGATAAGACATGTTCTCTTTGTCACATAAAAAGATGAAAAATACAGGATGAAAAATACAGGCCCAACATGAAGCTATAATAGACACCAACGAACGAACAATTAAAAAATTAAAATCCAGACTGTGCAGAGGACAATCACAGAGATGATAATTATGCCATTTGGCACAGAGACACGATCAGAAACTAAACATAGGATTTGTCAATTTTATTTACATTCTGGAAGCTTTATCATTGGTGCTCGCCTCCCACTTGGTCAGAAATGTTGGCCCTCCTAATGAATGCTGTTAAACGGAACTTTTGAGTGTAATATCACATCATACCAGTTTAGAGATGCGAATAACATTCGTAACTGTCATACTCGTTAGATTTTCGGTCGATGTTCATCTCAGTTATGCAAAAGTGAACCTATTTTGAAGTGACTGCTGAACTAGAAGGAGTCGCTCTACACAGATGTTGGTTGTTGCTTCACTCGAAGAGGCAGCCCGGTGCTGCTCTTGTAATAAAGATGGAATAACAATACTATAGTTCCGTATAGTATTAAATCAGCCATTCTGTGATTGAATGGCTGATTTAATAAAGGATTCTTTAATCAATTTTATTTACAGAGCACCAGTGTCATCCATTGCTACTTGGACAAGTCTCTGAATTCTGGCAGATTTTACACATTGTTTTGCTTAGTCGCAAAAGGCAGACTTTCTCGATACATAGGTATTTCTAGTAAGCATCGAATGATCTGTCCTTTATCCTTGAAATGCGAAAGGAACTAATATTTGTTAAAAAGGATTATGAAACTATTTACGAGGCTGTAATAAGGAAATATTGAGTATAAATCAGTCAATGTGATTTTTGCAATGACGTTCGAAAGAGAGAGAGAGAGAGAGAAGAGAGAGGGCGAGGGGAGAGAGGAGAGAGGAGAAAGAGAGAGAGAGAGAGAGAGAGAGAGAGAGAGAGAGAGAGAGAGAGAGAGATTAAGAGGTGTTTTATGTATAAATAGATTGTCATATATATTTGAAATGAGTCTGTACACAATACAAATTAGTTAGGCCAAAAGGAAAATAATTTTTCGTTACTACTGTTTTCGGATCAACT
>NC_087215.1:42842487-42870023 GCF_015104395.2 Macrobrachium nipponense | reverse complement strand
AGTTGATCCGAAAACAGTAGTAACGAAAAATTATTTTCCTTTTGCCTAATACTAATTTGTATTGTGTACAGACTCATTTCAAATATATATGACAATCTATTTATACATAAAACACCTCTATCTCTCTCTCTCTCTCTCTCTCTCTCTCTCTCTCTCTCTTCTCCCTCTCCTCCTCCCTCTCTTTCGAACGTCATTGCAAAAATCACATTGACTGATTTATACTCAATATTTCCTTATTACAGCCTCGTAAATAGTTTCATAATCCTTTTTAACAAATATTAGTTCCTTTCGCATTTCAAGGATAAAGGACAGATCATTCGATGCTTACTAGAAATACCTATGTATCGAGAAAGTCTGCCTTTTGCGACTAAGCAAAATAATGTGTAAAATCTGCCAGAATTCAGAGACTTGTCCAAGTAGCAATGGATGACACTGGTGCTCTGTAAATAAAATTGATTAAAGAATCCTTTATTAAATCAGCCATTCAATCACAGAATGGCTGATTTAATACTATACGGAACTATAGTATTGTTACTCCATCTTTATTACAAGAGCAGCACCGGGCTGCCTCTTCGAGTGAAGCAACAACCAACATCTGTGTAGAGCGACTCCTTCTAGTTCAGCAGTCACTTCAAAATAGGTTCACTTTTGCATAACGGAAATGAACATCGACCGAAAAAATCTAACGAGTATGACAGTTACGAATGTTATTACCCCATCTCTATACTGGTATGATGTGATATTACACTCAAAAGTTCCGTTTAACAGCATTCATTAGGAGGGCCAACATTTCTGACCAAGTGGGAGGCGAGCACCAATGATAAAGCTTCCAGAATGTAAATAAAATTGACAAATCCTATGTTTAGTTTCTGATTGTGTCTCTGTGACAAATGGCATAATTATCATCTCTGTGATTGTCCTCTGCACAGTCTGGATTTTAATTTTTTAATTGTTCGTTCGTTGGTGTCTATTATAGCTTCATGTTGGGCCTGTATTTTTCATCCTGTATTTTTCATCTTTTATGTGACAAAAAGAACATGTCTTATCAATTCCCCGCCCACAGAGCTTCACTCGATCTTTCATTTAGTTCGCGTTTTGTTGCCTCTAGAATGTATAAATTCTGGGCCAAAATCATGCAGGAATCTTATGGCCAGCTTATGACAAATTTTCCTTGGAACAACTGTTATTTTATGGTCTAAAGGAGGCACGACTTGTCAGATCTATCATAATGATAATATTTGGGAGTTGAGAGTACAAAATTTCGTCTAGAATTGTGAATATGGCTTTAGATACGTGGATAGGTCAAAGCCAATGTATTTGGCCCCATCCATTAAGATTTATCTTGGAATCCAGAAGTGTATCAGTTTCCATATACGTACTCAATAACAGAAAACAGGGCACCAAAGAGACATGGTATCATGTTTGCAACCAGCACTATACTTGATCCACTAGTGCCTTTTAAATACCTTGGTAAATAATAATAATAATAATAATAATAATAATAATAATAATAATAATAATAATAATAATAATATAATAATAATAATAATAATAATAATAATAAAATAATAATAATTCATTTCATTTTCAGTCAAAACCATATACTTGGAGTATGCAAAGCACAGACAGTAACATACACAACCTAAATACATGAGGTAACAAGAATAAAAATAAAAATGAATAGTTCGCCAATATCCTATACAGGTTACTGAAGTAGTATAAGTGATAGTAATAATAATAATGGTAATAACAGTAATAATATTGAGAGTAGTTTTAAAAAAGCATTTAAAGTAATAATTATTGGTGAACAGTGTGCGAATCACGGAGCAAGCAAACTTCCTAGTTACTTTAATTGTACCAAGCTGACAAAATTTCCCACAGCCACCACCTTCCCTTTACGTTACTTTTTACTCGTAGGACAATTGGTGCAACGAAAGCTACAGATACCTTCACACTCTTGTACTTACCATTAATGACTGACTTCAAGACTATATGCTGTGCTGTCTGCTGGATAAAGGATAGGTTAGGCTAGCCGAGACACAACCACCCCCGAGAATCACAACACAAAACCGCACAACAACTCAAAAAAACAACACCCCATTCACCATGCAAACAACCACCAACAGCTCGAAAACCACCACCAAATCATGCCAACTCCAACCCAGCACAACAAACCACCAACACCAACGCTGTCCCCAACCGCCAACTCACAGACACCAAAACACACAACCAACCTCTTCAACTTCAACAATCACCAGGTAGACACACGCGCAACAACCACAGAACATCAATACCAAACAAGAAAACACCAAATAACACTAGCTACTTCTGAAGCAGACTGTCTTTTCCGACTTACTGACTTCTTATGCCTCTCCTAACCATAGAGGTTATATACCTGGAATTTCGATCTCTAGTCCAATACTATGTAGTTCGGTGGTCTTGCACCAGTTCGGCGTTGCAAAGCCTTGCGGCCATTCTTAAAGATCTGCCACAAACTGAACAGAGATTAGCGCTATTGTGAATTATTCTTAATGTTACTGTTTAATGAGTAAAATTTTTTAGGGTCTAGTGAGTAAGTGTTTATTGAATGTTTATGAGTAAATGTTTAGTTTAGGGTTTAGTTAATGTTTACTGAATGTTTAGTGTTTTGCGAATGTTATTGAATCTTTATTATGTAAGTATTCAGAGAATGTGTTAATATTTAGGGTTTTAATGAATGTTTCGTGAATGTTTAGCGTGCAATTAATCAATGAATGTTTACCGAGTGTTTAGTGCATGTTAGAGTAAACATTCAGTGAGTATTTAGAGTTGAGTGAAAATGTTATGTGAATGTTAGTGTTTGACGAATGTTTAGTGAGTAAGCATTCAGTGAGTGTTTAGGGTTTAGTGAATGTTTGTATTTAATGAAGGTTTAGTAATGTATTCAGTGCATGTTCAGTGAGTGTTTAGTAAATGTCCTTTGATGATGTCAGTGTTTTCAGGTGAATGTTTAGTGTGTAAGTGTTTATTTTGCGTTTAGTGAGTGAGAATGGATGTTAATCACGTTTAATGGAGTGTTTAAGGGGTTTAATGAGCATTTAGTGTTTAGTGAGTATATAGTGTTTAGTGAGTGTTTTGTGAGTATATAGTGTTTAGTGAGTGTTTAGGGTTTGGTGAGTGTTTAGTGTATAGTGAATGCTTGGTGAATATTTAGTGAGTGTTTAATGTATGGAGAGTACTAAGTGGATTTAGTGTATAGTCAGTGCTTAGTTAATGCTTAGTGATTGTTTAGTGTTTAATGAATGTTTAGGATTAAGTGACTGTTTAGGGAATGTTTACTTTATTTGATGTATAGTAAGCATATAGTGAGTGTTTAGTGTACTGTGAGTGCTTAGGGATTGTTGACTATCCAGTGAGTGTTTAGTTATTGAGTGAGTGTAAGTTAAGTGTAAGTGTTTAGTGAGTTTATAGTAAGTGTGTGTATAGTGAGTGTATAGTAACTGTGAGTGTTTTAGTGAGTGAAAGTGTATTGGGAATGTTAGTATTTAGTGATTGTACATTACTGTTTAGTTAGTGCTTAGTGACTGTATGCTAAGAAAGTCCTGTAATTTACAGGAACCATTTATACTAGACACTGCTTAGATCCAACAGCAGATGTTTAGGCCTTGACCAAAATGGTTGGAGTGCTTAGGCCAAACCTTGTTTTTGTAAGGTAATTTACTCTCTGTGAAATTGGGTCCAGTAATATTATAATAATAATAATAATAATAATAATAATATAATAATCAATAATAATAATAATAATAATAATAATATAATAATAAAATAAACAGATAAAAGTAATAGTAGTAAAAATAATAAAAGTAATAAAGTATAGTACCATGAGCTGTACCGAGACCTTTCAATATGGCCGCTCGAGGTCACACGTTAGGCATGGAGATCGCTCTATGCTCCTAACACACTACTGCCAATGACATACATGGTGATCGCCACAACAGACACACTTACGACCGCCATCAAACCACTCTCATTTATTTCTCCAAGTTTGCTTACTCTCTCTCTCTCTCTCTCTCTCTCTCTCTCTCTCTCTTTCACGCAACCCTCGGAGACGTTGTCAAATATAAACCACCATCATTACTCCTCCATAACAGATTGTATATAATTAAACTGCAGCTAGAGAGCTCAGGTAGTTACAATATTCAGGTCCAGAGGGCTAAATACGAGAATTGAATGTAGAACATTTCCAAATTGATAATATTCGCAGTAATAATGAAAAAGTAGAATATCAGTAATAAAAAACCACAGAAATATAATAATAATGACAGATTCAGCAGATGGCGCTTTGCAAAGCCAGAGAGTCCTTTAGGGAACAAACGCCTCATTTTCCCATCTTTCGAACAATAGGCATTACAAGCACTGTGTTGTGATGCTTATGTGTCAGAAGGTATCCAACACAAGCAGTCTGAGTGGTGGAGAGATGCTCACAGTTGCGATCAAATGGAGCTTAACTATTGTATGAAACCTAGGAATGTTGGCTATGATATTGAATACAGATATATCGAGTTTTACTAGTCATGGAACATATTCTTACCTGTTCCAAATGAATGCAAAGTGTTAAATTTGTCACCTCAAGATGGAACATGTTCATACTTATTCCAAATAAATGCAGATGTAAGTTTATATCACCCTGTAATGATAAAGACATCTGCTGTCATCATTGCAAATTATAGTATACTGGAAACTGTTGTTATGAGCAATATTGCTTCTCACATAGGTATGAACTTGGATGATACATCAGTCTTATACTGGACTGATAGCAAAGTTGTACCTGGCTATGTAAGAAATGCAACCAAGGTATTTTCTGTTTTTGTTGATAATCACTGAACAGATTTCATCCCTGTGCCAGGGCAATGGGAGCAAGTTTATGAAAAGATGAACCGGCAAACATGAATGGAGGAATTTGTTTGCTTTGGAGTTGGTTCAAGGAGTTGACTATCTCAAAAGTCAACATGTTCACCAGTACCTGATTAGAAATCAGTAGTAGTGAAAGATGATTCAGTTGTCAAAAGCCCATTGGTACTGGCTGCTAAAGTACAAAAGGAACTTTGAAGTTGACAGATAATATCTGATTGTTATCAATATCTGATTGTTATCATTTTAAATGTGCAGCATTGTTGCACTTGAAGTTTTGTAAGACCGACAGCTGACATTATGGGACTGGAGGATTTGGAAAAGGTGCCGTCTGAGACCGTTCTTATATTACAAAGAAATTCTTTCAGTTTTGAAGGGTAGCAAGAAAGTACTCAAACAAGGTCGTCCTAAAACGCTATCCATTGATTGAAAGCCACATGGAAGAGAAGTGGATGATTTGCGTTAGGAGGCAGCAGGGTCTGCTCAAACGACAGCTATGGGGACTTGGAGCATCCCTGAAAGCTAAGGTGTGAATTTAAGAAAAGTGTGCTGCTGCTAAGCTTAGAGGATAAGTACACTGTACTCCCTAAATTGAACATTAGGAGTTGGTTCTTGCAATTCTATTGCTGTAGTCATTGCAGCGTACTTCCCATATTGATGGTCAGTCGATATATATATATATATATATATATATATATATATATATATCAATGCAAATGCTTCGTCCTAAGAGTCCACATTGAAACGGACGCCCAAATAGCGTGATCAGTGGCATGTATACTAAGACACACAGGCAACTCTGTGGTGTGGCTGAGTGGCGCCAATCTATGGTGGACACAAAGTGGTCCATGTCCTCGTGGTCTTAGTGACTGGCTGCTAGTACGCAATATATTGACTAAAACAGAACTATATCAGGCAGTTGTTGATCATTGTGGCAGTGAACTAGTGCTGCTTGCAGCTAGTTGCAACTTGTAACTAGTAACAGTGATAGGTAAGTCACTGTATATGTGAATAGCATATAAAAATATTACAACAGAACTAAATCAGACACATTTCTCCAATAACTGTAACTATATACAGCTTATAACTAGTTACTCATGGGGAAATTACTATGTGTGACTAGCGTCACTAGCTAAAAAAAAAAATAACAAAGCATTGTGTTCCACTGATTACGGACTAATGCCGATTGTTAAGCATCGCAACTAGTTATCAGTAACTAGGTAACTTACTCATAGGGAAGTCAGTGTGTGTGACTGCATTGAAATACAAGTAGACTAATTAGTGAGATGGTTGGGCCTGTTTCTTTGCTACTAACAAGTTAATCCAAAGTTAATCCTCGGCACAGTCTTTGAAAGAGGCCCTCTCAAGTCGTCTTTGACTGCAAGATGTGAGACCTAACTTTTTTTTTAATCAAGCACAGTGCTGAGAATCACTACTTACAGCAGAATGTAGAATGAAACATCAGGAGGTCCCTACACATTTCTTTGCTGAAGCAGAATAAGAACTTGCCATTGTTGACCAGAATCTGGTAGGCCACTCTCTACAAACAGGTTTGCAGTTATTCAAAACCAAAATATTTTGAGAAACCTGTCACGTTCCCCCAAAATTCCTCTCATCGGGTACGCATACCCCAGGTTGAGAACCCCTGTACTAGATGGTGCAGAAGACATGCCACAACTTGAAAAGCGTTAATAACCCATCCAGGAAGTGAGTTCGTACCACGTTAGAAGTTGGGCAGTTTGTGTCACTGAGGCCTTGTTGCTGATGAGCCTTCTGTGCTTGTATATTCGGTTCTGCTCTGGGATCACATCCATGACTGAAAAAGTAAAGGATAAGTGTATTATAGTCTGTTTTGTATTTTCTGAATCATTCCGTGTTATTATTATTATTGTCATGGTATTTCTTGCTCATGACTCTGTGCCTGCTTCTTCCTTGGAAATTGATTTTTCCAACAGTTTTAGTGTGTTTGATGATGAAGCAGTATTAATCTTCTGGGGGTCAACTGTTATTTACTTCCTATCTCTACCCAACAATTGCGGGGGTCTTTGGGACTTCGGGGTTTTGGGTGGGCGAGAACACACGCAAACAAAGAGGCCATGTTTGTGTTCTGGTAGAGGGCGAACGGATGCACAAACCCTCTGGGAGCCATATGTTCTATGAAAGGGGGCGGCTGAGGGATGGTGGGGTACTTGGGGCAGGGGATTGGGGGTTGTGTAGAAGGTATGAGTTGGTAAAGAAGGGGTCGGGGTGTTGGGCAGAGAGACCTAGATGTAAATAACAATTGGTCAACAATTACTACTTCTACACCAAAAGCACTAAAACTGTAGGAAAATTCAATTTCCAAGGTAAAAGCAGGCGTGGAGACATCACTTAGAATCACCTCACCAAGAATAAGGTTTGAACAATGTAAATCACAAAAGCACTTAACTTAAGCAGTGAACACACGAGTCTTCATTTGTTCCTCATATGGGGTAGTCAAAAAACCAATGTTCTTAATGGAAATTGCGTAACGACAGCATAATGCAAATATTTGATGTAATTACTGCAATGATATAAACTGAAATCAAGTTAATTAACACACCTGTAATCACATTTAATGGAGAAAATTTGGCTACTTTAAGAGTAAAAAGACAGTGGTGTGGACTGGACCATAACTCGTAGTTAACTTAACTAATGTGAAAACCGGAATTGGCTTAGCCTATCATTAGTCGAAAGATTAGTAGGGGGTGTTTAAGGGGGTGGCGAAATGGCGCTGGGCTCCTTATCCGCAATACTAAAGATTCCTGGCAAAAAGGGTTGCACTGGCAAGAGGTAATATTGTGCCGCGTGTGCTCGCCACAGTGGTTACAGGAGGTTGTAAGTTTGTAACATGATTGGTTGGATATCTGTTCATCGGTCTATCCCCCCAAAATTCCCCCTACTACTTCCCTCACTTAGAAGTTGGTTGCTCGAACCAAAAGCTCCCCTATAACAAGGCGCATGCGCCGAAGCATTCGGTATAAATGTAGTAATAGCTGAAATTTGACTGTTAAACGGCTACATTCCCGGTTTATTCGTCATCTATTTTCGCTTGCATTTCGTGTTCCAAACGTCATATAGAAAACGTAAATAATACGCTACAACTTTCTCCCAGGTGATAAACCCCACCCATAACCCTGCTTTCCCCCCTACCGTAGGACAGAGTTCTGGGGTAATAATTCTCCCCGTGGTCTCCTCCACCCAAAGCCCCACATTCCCAACAGGTACCCCCCCCCCCCAGGGGTAGTATAGAGTTCTAAGGTAAATTACAGCCGAACCCCAAAAACTAACTGTAAATTGTTAATAAGTAACCGAAATACTAAAGGAAACTGCCCATTCCAAAGAAATACCCGCCGCATACTCATTAGCTAGATCTACCATTATTATTGTTATTATTATTTTCCACAAAGCGTTTTCTTTCTCACAGTTTTTAAAGCCCAAATAAGACCACTTACTATCTTAATAATAAGCAAAAACTTCGCCAGAACCTACGTCTGCATGAGGGACTGCGGGTTAAAAAAAAAATCGGTGAACCAAGAAGGGATAGAGTCGAATGACAGAAAGGTCAAGTTACCATTATTAAAAAAGAACAGCTGAAAACAGATAGGCGATCAAGATCAAAATTCCCGCGCAGTAAGAGGAATGCGTCGCCAGAGTGTAGCTTGATTAAGCAAGAAACTCTCCTCAAGAATGTGAGTGGTCGAGGCACAAAGACAATAATCATGCGGGTTGCACGGTCACCTCTAAGCGTAAGTTAACTAAATATGGTACCTGGCCAAATGCAGCTAATAAAGGCCTTCCTATTCCCGTCAGCTAAGCAGAGCAGGTGAGGAACAGCGCTAAGCACTTAAATATCCCGGACAACTCCGTTCCTGTTCTTTTTCTGAGCGCCGTGTCCTCGTTGGGGCTCTCCATGTTATTACGCCAAATGAAATGCGATATCCACATGGGGCTTAGGAGTCCCTGCTGGGAGGAAAAGGAACAAATTAAAAGCAAGCGGAAGAAGAAGAAGAAGAAGAAGAAGAAGAAGAAGAAGAAGAAGAAGAAGAGAGAGAGAGAGAGAGAGAGAGAGAGAGAGAGAGAGAGAGAGAGAGGGGTGGGGGGACCAACTTCTTGGTCCAGTGAACTTCTAGGTACCGTACTCCAATTAATGCTCATGTTACACTATTACTGCAGCAACAATTTAATTCCCCCATGCGTCGGGCTGCTCGAGTTCCTCTCAGCCTCTCGATGATTTAATTCATCTTTCCGCGGTAGGGATTTGTTGTTCGGGTGCTGGCTTTTAAAACTAGAATGCTCTTGCTAAGGTTTGGTTTGCAAAATGAATGAAATAGTCTCATTAGTGCTCTAGAAAAGCATTACTTTGAAAGTCATTTCCCTCTCAAGCTCAACACATTGTAAAGTGTAATGATAAACCGTAGAAAGCATTATGCATTTGAATAATTTTCTAACCAACACAACAAAACAAAAACGAGGGGAAGAAAATAAAAAAATTCTCGTGAGTCAGTTGGATAGGAAACAGTTTACAGCGTCTCAGAAAGAGATTTCTTTTACACGTTAAAGACCAAAAACATACTAACTTTCTCCGAAGCGTTTAGACATGTAATACTACTTCTCAGTAAAAGAAGGTTGTTAGGTGAGACGTTCCGGTTTCACAAAACTAAAACGAATAATAAACAGCTGCGTGAAAACATGGAAATCCCGTGTTTTTGCTCGGCTAGAGAACTGATTTTTCTCTTTACCTAAAGGAGAGAGAAGAGCATGATGCAAATGCTTGATGAAGTGAAGGGTGGGGTTGAAAGGCCTTTTCAGTCAAAAGGAAGAGCGGGAGTTGTCTTGTTTTGAAGGGATTAGGGACGATTCGTCGTGTTTTCCTTTGTCATTGTTGACATGCTACTCTTCTGCTCCCGGGCCCGCCGCCCCCCACCCCTGCAAAAAAAAAAAAAAAAAAAACTCTCGCTAAAACAAAAGAAAAGAAAAGAAAAGAAATAGAGCCAATACTGGATTTAGTCTTCATAAGGCTAACTAGATGGACAGTAATCGGCTTACTGAGAAAGCAAAATGCACGCGTGTAATAACATCAGATAATCAGAGCAGAGGCCAACATACGCACCCACAAGCAGAGAGAGAGAGAGAGAGAGGCACGCACATTATGCCTAATCACTGTGAGACATGAACGCAGTACGGGCAGCATGATTATAGTAAGGACAGATTAACTTCGTCAGTGGAGTTCAACATTTTTTTTATCTTTCATTAGAGAAAATATAAAATATTTTACAATTTTATCCAAGTTAACTTGAATTTACTAGAATTTAACAAAGATCTTATCTTGTCCTTTTTACAAATAGTCTATTTATTTCAATGTAAATATTTTTCTGTAGTTACCCATATAAGATTTTATCAGTATATTTCCATTTTTTATTATCCTTGATTTTATAAACAACCTTGCACCATCTCTTTCATCTTTTATTCCTGCTTTGTGGGCTAACCAGATGCCAACAACATAGTCGCAAATTAAAATGACAGCAGTGTTCCTCCTGTCCTTTTTTGGATGTGCTTCAAAATCCAATTTTAAAATTTTCAATAAACTTTTTGTCTTAATATTACACAATTCATTTCATAATTCATAAAACCAATTAACCAGTTTCTTGCTACAATTACAGAAATAAATGAAAAGCATCATATTTTCTGGTTCTTTACAGTTTTCACATATAGTTTACTATTTGATATTTTCATCATATACTGTAATCTATATTTTGTGGCCAGAATTTCATGAACATAGTTGTACAAAGTTTCTCTATCATAACCACTAATAAGTTTACTGTTAAAATTTTCCCAGATAGTTTTCCATTCAAATAAAGGGTACTATTTCTCTTCCATATTTGGGCTGAACTTCTCATCTCTCGATAAGAACCCATAAATTCTCTTACAGTTCACATTCGGGTAGTTTTCCATCTTTATTACCTTCCGTAAGGTTGTTATTTGGTCATCATAGCAGGGGGAGGATACCATAGCTATGTCTGTCATATTTTGTTCAATCTCAAAAAAATACGATGTCCTCATCTTTCAGTAGTACACTAGAAGTTCATAACCAATTACTCTTTTTATGAATGACTTATAAAATGTGTTGAAATACATGGAACTGGCTTTCGTTGTTACTTTGATAATTCCAATCTCTTCTCTAAAGTACACAGTCTGCCTGTTTAATGGGTGATAGTTTCCGTTCCATAAAAACTTAAATATACATATCTTCCTACTGATTTCCCAGTCGTTCTTGGTAAGGGAAACACATGGGACATATACCAAGCTTTTGATAAAACCTTCCAGTTGACTATAAATGACTTTTGGAATAGTGACAGTTTCCTGGAACACAATTGGCCTATATTAGAAACAATACCCTTTTCTATAACTTTCCAATTTTCTTCTTTTGCCTTTTCGTAATCATTATCATATATTACACCGAGTATTTTAAAGGACCCTACAGTTACAGTTATGCTAAAATCTGGCCATAATTCCTTGTTTTTCCATGATCCTATTCCTGTAATAATTGTTTTCTGATAATGAAGTATTGCACCTGTGGCCTCTTCATAGTCTTTTATTATTCACAAACAATCTTGAATTGATTCGTCAGACTTAACTATAATGGTCGTGTCATTTGCAAATCCTACAATACAAATTCTCAGTCCATTTGGTAGTTCTAAAGCTTTCTTGAGCAGTTTTCTCTTTAACATCCTGTATAACCTGTCCTGAGCTATGACGAAGAGAATCATGGATAATGGACATCCTTGCCTAACAAACAGACCTCTCAGCAGGGAAATAATCGGTCAAGTTCCCATTCACATAAAGATAACTTTGAGCATTAAAATAGGGCATTTTTATCAAACTTATAAAACTCCTTGGGAACCCCACTCTTTGTAGTACCTGAAAGACAAAGTCTAAATCAACTCTATCAAACGCTTTTGACCAATCAAGAGAAAGCAGAGTTGCTGGGATTTTTTCTTGATTTACAAAATAAATGATGTCCCTCAAGAGCATCTTGCAATTACCGATTGATTTTCCTGGCACAGAACAGAATTGTTCTTGTGATATAACCATTGCAGCCAGTTTTTTTTTTTTTAGCCTGTTAGCTATTATTTTTGCAATTATTTTGCAGTCTACATTGAGCATAGTAACTGGTCGCCAGTTTTAAATATCATCCGAATTACCAGTTTTATGAAATAATTTAATTACTCCATTATTTATACTTCTACAAAAAAAGTTTCTTTAAATACATACCTAATTACTTGCAAAAACTCCTCTATATCCACACGGAATTCAGCTGGCAATCCATTAATTCCTGGGCATTTACCAGTTTTCATGGCTGTAATCGCCCCCCAAACCTCCTTTTCTGTGACTACTTCTGTTAACAACTTGTCTTCACTTTCTCCAATTGTTTTACCTATCTGCGCCAAAAATCCTAATTGCTTTTTACTGTTTGTGATACCTTTACTATATAATTCCCTGTAAAGACCATAAAACTCTGCCTGGATTTCTTTGCTATTCGTGAGAGTCGTTCCATTTTCTGTTTTTACTTTCACAATATTAGTTTTGACATTCTTTTCTTTACCTATTAAGTACAGAGAGAGCTTTCCACCTTTTATTTTCTCATCCACCTTAGCTCTTATACTTATTCCATCTCAGATTTCGTCCTCTAAAGTTTTTATTCTCTCTTTTAGAACATTTATTTCTTCAAATGAACTACAACTCATTGAATGAACCTCATATTGTCGCCTTAGTTGGGACTTCAACAAATTCAGGTATCCATATCTTTCCTGGTAAATGATTTTTTATAATTTCATGAATGACTCTTTTATTTGTTCTTTGGCATCTAGCCACCATTCGAGCACTGAACAATCATTTTGACATCTCATTTTCAACCTTGCCCATAGGTTCACAAAGTTATCAGTTACCACAGAATTTGACAAATTGTTGAAATTTAACTTCCAAAAGCCTTTTCCTATTTGTGCTCATTTTTCTTACTCTAAACTGAGTTTTCACTACATTATGATCTGACCAGGCAACTGGGATGCTTTCTGTTTTTTGTACCTTAGATTCTAAATCTCTAACATAAATACGGTGTAATCGAGATCCAGAGTTCTTTTTCACATATGTGTACTTTATGTGGTGATTTGTTAATAACCATGCATCCTTCAATCTTAACGCATTTCTCAAGTGTAACAAAGTTTTCGATAAGAGGTTACTATCAGAATGAGGACGAGTTTCATCTTCTCTGCTTTATCTGGCATAGTCAACTTTTTAACTTCTTGCACAAGTCTAGTCATTCTACCTCCTTCCTTCTCAGCTAACGGTTGTTGCGCCTTGGTATTTGTTTTTGGTTTATGGTTTTTACTTCTTCAGTTTACTTGTCATTAAGTTTTAATCCTTTTTGTAAGTTTTAAGTCAATTTTAATCTTGCATTAATTTTTACTTTTTAAATTAAGAATCCTGCTTTTATTATCTCAACAGAATGAAGATATACATACACACACACACACACACACACACACACACACACATATATATATATATATATATATATATATATATATATATATATATATATATATATATATCTTCAGTGTGGGCGAAAGGGTTGGAACTTGGGTGCTCTTTCGGTTGCTGGTTGTTTCCTTCGTGTTTCTGTTCACTTGTTGGAAATCAGACGTCTTTGGATGAGTCAGTCAAATTGCCGTTTCAGTCTTTCCTTTCAAGAAAACATGATGAGGATCACTTTTGGAACGCATTTAATCTCAACAACCCCAGTAACGCGACCGACCGACTGACTGACCGCCGTGAGCTTCTAATCTAAGGATGAAACATTGAAAACCATTTCTGATCAAACCTTCATAAACATCCCCACCGAGCTGGGAACCGATTACAGTTCCCATGGATAAGGTTTTGTCATTCGCATTCATTCAGTGGCGAACAATAGACGACCTTCAGCATCTGGTTTTGGAAGCATGGCGAGAATTCTTCATTGCGTACAGTTCAGACTACTGCCTAGTCTAGCAGCACTTAAAAATACTGACTGCATGACGAAAGTCAAGACCATTATTAAAGAGACGAGATGAAACTGGAAGTGCGATGAAGATAACCTGAGCGGGATTCAACAGCACTCGTCAGTCAATGTCACCCGGTATTACAGGACGATTATGTTGCCCATCTAGACAGTGATGATGTCCTTGAAAAACGACACTCCGAATCGAAACAACGCGACTATTTACCGCACAGATGAGGCTGCGCAACTCATTCTTTAATGTTTCGTTTTTCTAAAAAATTTCAATGTTTGATAAAATAATTGAAGTTGCACAATAAGGGGAGGTTTCACAAGAGGTAGAGCATTTTTGTTACCTGGGGGACAACATACTGGATTGCGAAAGAATTGCTCAAATATTGATCAACGGAATTACACTGGTAAACAGCAGACCCTTATGAATGAATTCAGTAGTGACAAGGTCACTGAAAAAAAAAACAAAATCTTTGAATAGTGACTAATTTAGATTACCCCAAATCTGGAGAGATATCTGCGGTGTCTAGCCGCAAGAAAGACTTGAGAACTCCAAGAGCGGGACGGTATGAACACGTGGCGAGAATGGCCGAGGAACAGTTAGCAGACATTGAAATGGGAAGGAAAAGACCTGCAGCAGAACAGTGGTGGAAATTAGACCAGATGTTTGTTTGTTTGTTTATGGTGCTTTTACGTTGCATAGAACCAGTGGTTATTCAGCAACGGGACCAACAGCTTTACGTGACTTCCAAACCACGTCGAGAGTGAACTTCTATCACCAGAAATACACATCTCTCACTCCTCAATGGAATGGCCGAGAATCGAACCCGCGACCACCGAGGTGGGACGCTAATGACATATCAACCACGCCGCTGAGAAGCTTAATTAGTCCAGATGGGGTCGGCAAACGCCCAAGACAAGTGGGAGTGAAGAGCGTCATCGATTCTTCGTCTACAACCCACAAAAGGAAAATCTGACGTAGAACGTTTTTGATGATCACGAATTTAACATGTTTAGGTGCAGAGACGACAGATGGATAAAATATTCTTTTCTTCCCTAGAAGATCATTTAGTCATGCACCCACCACGCGTTTATTTTGTGACGTCACGTGAAGCAGCCAGACAGTCGTAGACGGCAACATTTCGAGAGAGCAATCTAGCTATTAATGTAACTTGAAATACTGGACTAGAAAGTAACACATGCAATGATGACGTCATTAGCCGTCGAAATGAAGGAGGTAATGGCTAGTTCTGTTGTTCAATAACAGGGCTGAAGAATCATTGCAGAGAAATCTTAACGGTCAAATGCCACAGGGAATGTGACGGGAGATTAGGGTGCATCTGAAGTTCGAGGTATTAATTAAGGAACATGCTATTGGAATGCACAAGGATGCAAAATTCTTTCTTTAAACCTTTCTCTATTTTAAAAATGTATAAATAACAATGTATGAATACAGGAGATAATTAGAGAAATGAAAAGAAACAACTTTTTGAAGAAGTGTTCAACTGACAAATAAGAAAGTGTAGTATACGACTATACCCGTGCGCTCTCTGTGCAAATCTCCGACGACCTCGGTCTCGGTAGTCTTATACTTCGGTATCACGAAAGGAGCCTGCAAGTAGGCATCAGGGCCTCACAAAGACAGGTGCTCTTAGGATGTAAATTAATATTTCGCGAATTCATTTGTCATGTTCGATAGCACACTAATACTTGTACATTCAGTCAAACAAATTTTCTATGTTTTACAGTACTACAGTAGGCTTCAAAACACGTTTTCTGCATACATTGATAAACTTGGTAAAAGATACAATAAGATATGATAATGATGATGATGATGACATTGATAATGCTAACATATTCAGAAATGGTGTCACTTCACGTGACCTTCATTTTTTTTTTTTTTTTTTTTTTTTTTTTTTACCGAGGAACCAAATCTCCTGACTGGCAAAGGCTGCATGCTAATTGAACAACTGCACAGAACAACATCAAAATCTCGACGATACGTGACCACAAAGAAGAAGTCACAAGCAATTGGCAGTCGTCATGACAGACAGATATCCGACAGGTGATACTCTTCTCTTCAGGAGAGAGAGAGAGAGAGAGAGAGAGAGAGAGAGAGAGAGAGAGAGAGAGAGATGAGCTGGGGGTGGGGGCAGTGCATCTAGAATAAACATTACGCATTAAATATAATGAGGACAGTTCCCAGATAAAGGGACGGGAAATCTTGTGAGTTGCAGAAATATTCTCTCGTCTTCGACAGATGAACCAAGAAAGAACGTAGCAACTAGACATGAGGAAGGCACCGAGAACAAGCAATGGCTGCTGCATAGATAGATATAGTACTTAGCGAGGCTGGACCACAGCTGAGTGACGGTCGTTCAGCTTGAAAGAATGAACGTCCTCTGAATGCTTGACAAACGTAACGTCTGTATTTTGGCAGGGCGAAGAAGTTGATGTAATATGCTATAGAGCCGCTTTTCCCTTACTACCCCGGCGTGCGACTCCCGCCTGCTTACTCAAATGAAAAGTCACATCATGGATATGAATGCATAAATACTGAAATGTTGGTACTGACTTCAACACGAATGAAACGAAAACCAGCACAAAATGCGATCTTAACTCATTACTAAATGGGACACACAACGCAAGGATGTAGCTAGCTAGCTATTCGGCATTATTAAAAATGCAGTGTTGAACGTCACACCGAGTAATGTGATCTAACTGCCAAGCTGACGCTTTCGCGACAGTGAGAAAAGACCCTCTTTTCAACTGCATTGAATGAGAAACGCGTTTTAAAAGGGCAACTTTCAAGAGAACCGAGGAGTTCCAAGACGAGATAAGCTGGGGTAATTGCATAGTGAGCATGTGTAGCGCGCCGTAGTGTGACGCAATCACCAATGCTCCCTCGGCCACTTGTCTGAATATTTTCGCTCCGTAAGAAATGAATGGGACCGAATATGAAACGGCCAGAAATTCGTGAAGAGAGGGAGGTTAACATTGAGACCCATATATTTTGATTGAGAAAAATAAAATCTTTACAGTGGTTTGTAAAAAGTACTTGTTGATTATTCAAAAGAATTAAATGACAACTGGGCAGCATAGTTAAATGTTCATTTGTTCTAATCAGATTATATTAGTCTAAAGGCTAACTTCCCTAAATTAATGATTACACGGGCGATTCAAATCTGGGCCTTTAAATTTCTTATGGAGCCAGGTGGTACACTCTATTAGTAACATGGAGGGCTAAAAAGACAAAGAAAGAAAGAAAATCCTCCCATCGTGCAGAAAGGACTGAATAGAACGCAATCCGAGACATTAACATTCAATCAAAGGTTTTTTTATTGTGCCCACTTCAAGATGGTTATTTGTCTTGATTGTAATTAAATATAAATCCAACTTTAGATTTTCTTCGTTTCTCATTTTACGTAGAATTTGGTATTTAGCTATGTTCATTATCTAATGTGGAGTTCAGAATTGCGTTTTTGCCATATTTTTCATGAAAAACTCTTTATGTAGGGTTACAATTATTTTATCTCCGTGGAAATTATATAATCTACTAATAATAGTGGTGAGCAAGACAAAGTGAATTGGTCTAAATATATACTACGTATATTACATGTTTTCCCATTGAAACTAAGCAACGATGGGTCTAGTCAAAACTCGGAAGTTGGAGCGCCTGACGCGTGTTGGAATAAACCTCGGAGTCGGAAGGCTGCTTGGGATGTCAATGGGTCGGTCACAAAGAGAACTGAAAAGACAATGAGTGCTCTAAAAAGATAAGTATTTTTACCTGAAGATATTTGAATAATGAAATTCAAGTAACAAATCAGTGATTTACATGAGAGTTTGTACTGGAGCTGTGAAAATGTCAAACGAATCACCACAAACTGTTCATCGATTCCATAATGTTCTTGTAAGCTACTCTACGCCAGAGTAAGTCTCAGCTCATTTGGTTCGAAAATTGAATTTGAGACATTTTTCTATTCAAAATCGCATGAACGAGCACAAGGAGCGGGAGAAGCTGAGCTATAAGCAAGTAGTGCTACCAATGAAGTCCGTTGGCAAACATTGTGACCAAGGCCATGACATGAAGCTGCTGAGAGGGAGCAGAGGCTTTCACGATTGATAAGTCAAATGGCTTCGACTGTGAAAGGATGAAAACTCTATCTCCTCTCACGGTAGACTGGCTTACTATCCAAACCATTAATTGTATCGTAATCGTCATCATCATTAATATCATCAGGAACCCTTTATACACATGCTCAAAGGCTGAGTAGACATAACAGCAGTATGACTCTAGCAGTGCGATAAGCTTTCATTTTCCTCGATGATCCAGCCTTCCCGAACCAGCTCTAACCTCATTAGACATTCGGCAGAGATTTCACTTGAGGATCTGAGTATCCACTTTGTATGCACAACGTCCCCGAGTGAGACCAAAACAGCATTGAAAATGAATTTGTTTTTTCACTTCCATCTCACTCGATGATGTATCAAGACATTTTATCCATCCATTCCCCATTTTTCACACAATAAGTTAGGAGGGGAATAGTGTTTCATTTAGAGACTTCAGAGATATATCATTCAAGTAATTTATTACTGACAGTTTCTATTGATTGGTCTGTATATTATTTTCTGTCTGATAAGATCTGATATGAATAAAATAACAGAGGGAATCTGTTTCCATTTAGAAATATGCAGAGTGTAACACGAGTTTATGCAAATAATTACGGGAATAAAATAAAAAGTAATTTTGAGCAGAAATTGTTTTATAAACATTTGCATTTAAGGCTTCGTCTGCCGGTGAGGGTAATTTAATCATTAGCGCTGCTTTCACAGGATGGAGGTTGGGGAGGTGGGGTGTGCTGTACAGATGGAGGATGGAGGGATTAGCCTGATGTGAATATAGTACCACCCAGTCAAACGTATGACCTAGATTTTGAAGAAAGAAAGTTGCATGCATCATTGAATCCCTTTCCTTTCCTATCAGTGGTATTCATTGGACGCCGATAAAAAAAAGAAAAAGAATAGTAAGATTACCCGAATTTCCTCTCCATCAAAGGGTAGGCTTGCTTACTCATTACACCTATCAATTTCAAGTGAAGTTTTAAACATCTCTCCCCATCCATCTAAAGTATTCATCAGAACCAGTCCAAGGTTTAGACCTAGCAATGATTCCTGGTTCAACAATTCTGTGACAAGTGGCAGGACAGCAGAGTGTGCTAGAATTCAACGTTCACTAACAAATGATTTTCAGCAACATTTGCACTACTTACTTGAAACGTAAAGCCATACATGAAGGTTGAATCACACATCGGAGATTCTAGGCCATGCATGTTGTAACGGCCAAATTACAACTGAATTATGACGTTATTATGCTCCAGTCTCCATGTACCGTCACTTAGTCATCGAGTTTGACAACGTCTGCTGAGTGATGGCGACATCTATACTCTGTTTTTTTCCATCTGTCCATCCGCCTGTGGTGTTTTCGCATGGTAACACTGCGTCCTGGGCTTTAAATAGTTACGCTATGTGTAAGTTTTAGGTAAATAAAAGGATATCTGGGTGTACATTTGCAATTGAAAAGTGTTTTAATAATTTACTGTATGCGAATTACACCGTTAATATTCGAAATAGGATATTATTTAAAGCCTGGGACGCAGTGTTACCATGCGCAAACACTACAGGCGGATGGACAGATGGAAAAAAACAGAGTATAGCTGCTGCATGTAGCTGTCGCAGTCGAGTTATGACAATTGTCAAAATTCGGCATGTCATGCTGATATATGAAAGAGTGTCGTTATGCCCTCTTGACTGATGTAATGTGAGTACGACAGATGTAAGTAGCAATCTCGACGTACAGTGTCCATTACAACATACTCGATGTACTTCGCAACCCCTCATCTTGCGCAGTAGGGCTGCTCAGTAGTCACATTGTGACACATGCGTCCCCAGCTATAAAAGGCAGCATCCCAGCCGTCAGGTCAACACTACCTTGACTTTTTGTGACCTCTGCTGCTTTCCTCTTTGTGCCCTTTGTTGGATCATCAATGATGCCACAAAACATTGTAAAGGTTGCGAGAAAGAAAGTTGTGGCATACTAGGACCCAGCGGAGCCAAGTGCATCTGCAGCAGCCACCGACCAGAGTCGCCCGTGTGTCTGGTTACATGCCACTGTCACGGCACTCGGGCCTCAGATTCAGACTCTGAGGACGAAGCATTTGCATTTGCAAATGTATCTCTTTATTATAAAGTTAATATGAACACCATGAGGGAGAAAGAGAAAGTATATATGATATATATTATATATATATATATATATATATATATATATATATATATATATATATTCTCTACTTTCAAAACGCATGTATCCCTTCTTAGACTGTATAAAATGTTATGTATAGAATTTTGCAAGCAGTTTTTCAGGATTTCCTTTTTAGCTAAGCCTTAGAGTTAGGATGCCTTAAAATGTGTTTAGATTCTGCATAACATATTGTAAGAGAATATATAACGTAGTATGAAAAGAGAGAGATTATCTTTGTCCGTTCGAAGCTAGAATTGTTTCAGTAACTTTTCATCGCCTTGAGATTAGAGGAACTCGAGTCTCCGTGTTGTTTTTAAAAACAAATCAATCTTAATTATCGCTCGACCTCCATCTCGATCTGGTACGTGTCTTTGTTGAGCTAGTACGTACATGAATGTATACTCGTTTCGTTCGCGTTCGTCTTTGCCGAATGCCACGTGCAAATTTCACCATTTGTCTGTAAAGTTACGTGACATTCGAAGATTCTCGAAAGAGTTGCATCATCTTTTGCGAGTCCCAAAACGTTTTGAACCTGTCAGGCTCTTGAAGTACCCATACCAGGAAGAGGATTTCATTTGGGCTTAAATCCTCAAAGCGTTCAGATCTCTCTCTCTCTCTCTCTCTCTCTCTCTCCCTCGACATACCTGAGATTATAGTAACGTAACGTAAATTGGTCACTTGTAACTTGTAGATTTCAGATTTGATATTTCTTAGAGTTTATTTAGTATTATTTAGTGCTTTTTGTTGAATCTGAACAAACATTGTATAAGTGAGTGTAACGGCGCCTATTTTTGTGAAACAAGCTGTAGCAAAGAAAGAAAATTGGTATAACAAGAAGGTAAAGTGTGTTATAATTTTACTAGTTGCAACTAATACCTAATGGTTACGATGGTTTAGAGAATAGTTACAATGGTTTGAGTGAAACTATTTACATTTTTACACATTGCAAATTTTTGTGTTTTGTGTTGTTTCATTTGAAGTGCATTTATCCATTTTCTTATTGAAGCGTTTATTTTTGGTGCATTTATTCTGTGTGATTAATACTTTTTGCAATTTTGGTATTTCCAAATTTTTTGTGTTTTCATTTGCATTCACAATTTAATTAACTTGGTTGTTTTCATTAATTAATTGTTGCATATTTAATTAAATTTAACACTTGTGAATTAATTTGCACCTAGAATTCTTTTCAAGTTTTATCGTTGTTTAGCACTTGTGAATTAATTTCCAAATTTTAAATATTGCCTAACACTTTTGAATTTCAATTGAATTAATTTTCTTGAATTTTGTGATAATCTAATTTTGATTTAATTTTTACTTAACTGATTCAAGAATTAATTAAAAAAATTTTTATTTTCAAGTAACAGTAATTTTCCCTGATATTGTGAGTTTCACTTGTAATTTTGAGTTTAATAATAATTTTTTGTATTTAGAATTTTTATAAATGTTTTTATTTTTATTTTACACCAGTATTTAATTATGATTAGTTTAGGTAGAAACATAGAGTGGTAATTGATCTGTTTTCCTTCAATTTAATTGAAGTGACTTAGAACCAGGGAAGTACTTAGACTTCTGAAATCAGGGAAATACAAGACTTTTAAAGTTGTTGATGGAGTGATGCCCTTTAATTAATTTAATTACTTCCAAAATTACCTCACACCTGTTTTGATGAACTTAGTCTGATTTTCTGCAATACTGGTAAGTTGTTTAAGGGATCACTGTTGCCTTGAGAGTATTCAGTCGTTTAGTACCTGTGATGAGGGTTCAGGTGTCTGGCTGTTGTGAGGTAACGATTAATGAATGGTAAGTGTAATAGCTAGATACTTGGCACTTCGTCACAATATATATATATATATATATATATATATATATATATATATATATATATATATTCTTATAATGTAAGTTTTGAAATGCAATTATGATTTTGGTAATATGATTAATTACCCTCAGAAATATTGTATAATGTTGTGAAATGTATATTTTTGTGTTTAGATTCCCACATTTAAAGATAACATGTTTAAGTAGTCAGGTTCTGTTAAAAATGATTGTGGCTTCAGCCAAATTCTATTAATCTTGTAGAGAGTCTTCTCTATTTTTCTGATGACGGCTTTCTTGTTGTTGCTTAGACTGGCGAGCAACACACCATGGTAAAATTTGCTTGAGTCATTTTGGTTTATTATATACAATTCTCTCTCTCAGGGTGACCAGATTTTGAAAATTTAAATAAGGGACACCTAAATTGGAGAGGTAGTTGAACTAATATATATGTATATATATATATATATATATAATATATCTATATATATATATATATATATATATATATATATATATATATATCATACCTTTTCTGCCTATGTAGAATTTTTTGCTGGGAATAATGATCTTATTCCTAACACTGCTGCTGCTGAGGCTGCTTATTTATTTGATTGGTGCTGCAGTTGATCCATGCTGTCGCACATCCCTCAGTCCACCGTGCGTAATGCTAAAATTCTTCGAGCATATTTTGCAGTATGCTCCATTTTTGCTGTTGCTTTGGGGGGACGAGCCATTGCTTGAAATCACTGTAATTTTGCCACTCTGGTCTAAAAGTGCATCTTCTCTTCACTTTATTGTTGCAGTTTTTGTCGGACATGCTGCCTTATGTTTAAAAAATCAAATAACAAAGACAGATTTGTTCGTTCTCTGCCCACTGCACTGTTGCCAGTTTTGGGCGGCCGCCTTTACCCCGTATTTTGCAAAATTTCACTAGTATATTGTAATTTTTTTTTTTTTTTTAATTGAAAATACGGGACAAAAGGCGTCCCGGGGAGGGTCGATACGGGACACGGGACAAATGTCATAAATATGGGACAATCCTGTCAAATACGGGACGTCTGGTCACCCTGCTCTCTCTCTCTCTCTTTCCAACGTGACGTTTCGTCCTGATCCAAGGGACATTATCCAGCGATGACTGCTGAGGGACTGAATTCCAGTGGTTGTTGTTTTTGATTAAGCTGACCTTGTGTCAGCACGGGCTCTTGCTCACAGAGCAGCCCGTAACAGTGGTTGTTGTTGTTTAAGATTAAGCTGGCCTTGTGCCAGCACGAGCTCTTGCTCATAGAGCAGCCCGTAGAAAAACAGTGGTGAGTCCTTCTCCTTATATCGTGATGTTGCGGGCTCTCGAGTACGGTCTTGGGAACCTCTCTGGCAGGTCGAGTTTTCATTGGTTCCTGGGAAGGTGACTCATGCGGCGGGCGTTTTTGAGTCTTGCAGACCTTCTCAGTCGGGCAATATCACTGGGAGGCTCTTGATTGGCTTCTACCTAAGTGACGTCACCCCTTGTATTATTGTCATAATGTGCTTAACGTCCAGTGTTGTTTGTTTCATGCGCGCTGGTACTTTTTTTTTGGGGGGGAGGGGCGTGGTCCTCCTCACACACGTCGGTATCAGGAACGCTTCTTAAATGGTATTAAAGGGAGGCTTTTGCTCAAGGATAAGCAGCGCTTCTAAGAGGCGCAGACATCGTGGGTCAGGGGCTCTCCCGATGATTTTGACATTCCTGATGATGTCTCTTGTGATGTCTTTCTGGTGCACTGCAAGGGCGTGCTGCCTAATGGCGCCCTCCTGGGGGTGGCAGGAGATCCTTTTAGACAGGCGCATTGTCGTCATGCCGACATAAATCCCAGGGCATCCTTGGGCGGGGCATACGTATCGGTAGACAACGTTGGACTGCTTTAGGGGGTCTCCTATGGGCGGGGGGGAGTTGTTTTTCATCAGGAGGTCCTTCGTACACCGGTTCTTATAGTAAATAATGAGGGACACTCTTCCCTTCCTCCATAGGGCGGACGTGTCCCTCTATTATTTTCTTAATGGCTGCCTCGTCCTTTTTGTATTGGTGGTGCATGAAGGCTTTGTAGAAAAGTTTTATATCCTCCGGGGGTGGAATGTTCCTTCTCTCTTCCTCCGTCATGTACCACTTGTCAAGGGCAGCTCGTGTTTCTCGGTTTACGAGTTTATTCAAGTATACTCATACACAACGAAAGAATGCTTCAACTCCGGAAGGGTGTCTTTGAATTTAAAAAGTCTGCCTATTGTTAAATGGTTGTTGAACACAAATTTGAAATGGACATAGGGGTACAAAGTGCTTAGCGCTGTTGTCAGTTCACGTCTAATGGCTGCATTTTTTTACAAATGGCAATGAAAAATACATTAATTTCTTCGGAACTTGAGGACACAATAAACTGGGCTGATATATATTGTTTAAAAACATTTTTACAATTTTGTTAAAGAGGTCAGAAGGATAACAGTTATTCTTAAAAAATACTTTAAGAAAGGCTATTTCATTATGAAAATTATTCCAATCTGAACACAGGGAATAGTCTCTGAATAAAAGTGTCTGCCGAATTCAGCTTAAATGTCATAGAACAGTTACTAAAAAAAAGTTAAGACCCAAACCAGTGTACGTCTTTTTCCTAAAAACAGCTGTGAGAAATCTCCCATTAAAACGTGAAATATTTATGTCCAAGAAAGGTAGATGATTATTTGATTCCACTTCCATTGTAAACCTACTATTTTGATGAAAAGTGTTGTCAAACTCTAAAAACATATCAGCATGGGATTTTTCTTTAAACAATAAAAACGTGTCATCTACGAATCTTCTACAAAAAATAGGCCGAAATAACTCTGGACATTGTCTAAGAAACAGTTCTTCTAGGTGGCACATAAATATATTGGCGAATGTAGGACCCAGAGTTATTTCGGCCTATTTTTTTATAGAAGATTCGTAGATGACACGTTTTTATTGTTTAAAGAAAAATCCCATGCTGATATGTTTTTAGAGTTTGACAACACTTTTCATCAAAATAGTAGGTTTACAATGGAAGTGGAATCAAATAATCATCTACCTTTCTTGGACATAAATATTTCACGTTTTAATGGGAGATTTCTCACAGTTGTTTTTAGGAAAAAGACGTACACTGGTTTGGGTCTTAACTTTTTTTTAGTAACTGTTCTATGACATTTAAGCTGAATTCGGCAGACACTTTTATTCAGAGACTATTCCCTGTGTTCAGATTGGAATAATTTTCATAATGAAATAGCCTTTCTTAAAGTATTTTTTAAGAATAACTGTTATCCTTCTGACCTCTTTAACAAAATTGTAAAAAAGTTTTTAAACAATATATATCAGCCCAGTTTATTGTGTCCTCAAGTTCCGAAGAAATTAATGTATTTTTCATTGCCATTTGTAAAAAATGCAGCCTTTAGACGTGAACTGACAACAGTGCTAAGCACTTTGTACCCCCATGTCCATTTCAAATTTGTGTTCAACAACCATTTAACAATAGGCAGACTTTTTAAATTCAAAGACACCCTTCCGGAGTTGTTACGTTCTTTCGTTGTGTATGAGTATACTTGTCCCAAATGTAATTTTGGAACTTACGTCGGATCAACCCGACGCTTACTGAAAGTCCGCATCGATTCCCATAGAGGTGTCAGTTATCGCACTGGCTGCATTTTAAAATCAAAAGAATTTTCGGCCATAAGGAACTATGCAAATTCATGCAAAACTGATGTTATGTACAATAATTTCAAAATACTCACATTCTCTCTCTCTCTCTCCCCCTTGTTTTTGATTCCTCCAACATCGCCTTTTAACTATGCTATTTTCCATCAGTTAACAACCAAACCTCTTAACAGTAAGTTTGGCAGAATGGTGTCTTTGTTTATTTTTTCAATTTTTATTTTTCGTTTGGCTTTTAGATGTGTTATTTTACTAAGTAATTCAGTGTTTTATTTCACTTTTAGCTCAAGTCACTTTGTAGTTTTTATTTTTCTTTTAGCTTCATGACAAACGATATTTTTTATAATTATTAGGTTATTTTAGCACACTTTTTAATATTGTAGAATTAATTCTATTTATAGCCCTGAAGATGGGAAAGGATTCCCGAAACGTAGGTGTCAATAAAAAGAAGAAATGATCGCCAGTCTTCTCGCTGTTCTCTTCATTATTAAACTTGAGCTCACCAGGAGCGAAAATCTTACAGGTATATAGTGTGTATATATATATATATATATACATATATAATATATATATATATATATATATTTATTTATATATATATATATATATAATATATATATATATATATATATAATATATATATATATATATATATATATATATATATACATCGAGCTACAAACGCAAAGCTTCACTGACGTCCTGGATTTGTATGGTTTCATGGGTTCGCACCCGGGAGCCGGCAATTCTACTATCGCCTAATAAAATTCCCCTTCGGTTAAGCATATATGAAAATATATTAATTCCGCGAGGTAGAGAGAATTAGATATTAAAGGACATTTGTAGCTCGATGTATGTTTATGAATTACGGTAATGTGATATGACATATATATATATATATATATTATATATATATATATATATATATATATATATATATTTATTCAAATGTAATATATGGGTGCTGTTATGAATATGTGGAGTCTGTATTTTGTGGTGTTCTGCTTGGGGGACAAAGCGGAAATCCTTTCAGGTCTCGTAGGAAAAGGGTCATCACTTTGAGTCATCCGCTGAAGATGTAAACTTAGCTCGCACGCACACACAAACACACACATATATATACATATATATATATATATTATATATATATATATATATATATATATATATATATATGACCCAGGCATGGAGATCACGTGTTTTTTGTGCATGGGCAGAAGTGGAGGTGTCGCGATACACATCAGCTCCAGGTTTTGATCAGATCTTATGGGTGGGACTATTAACCGTACATACATGATCGCGTGATTGTGCTTGTTCCACTATATGATTTTTCAGATGAGAGAGACTTGGGCACTGGGGGGCCGCAGTCGGCGTGGACCTGTTTTTTTTTCTGGTGTGTGTGTTTGTTGCTGAAAGGGTAAGAGAGTACTATTGACATTTTTCAAAGTATAACTTTGTCTTTTACCTATTTTCAAAGCTTTCTCTTTATTATGTGGCTTTTATTCCAGGAGAATTGGTTTTTATTATTTAGATCATATTTGCAATTTATTTGTGTATTTATGTGGGATTCCTTCTTTCTCAGATGGATCTGGTAATTTCTACACAAATCGTGGTTCCGAAACTCTTGATTCCAGTGGTTTTGGATATAGTACTACATTGCCAGTTTAGTAGTCTACATGTGGAGATTGAGAAGATGCATAATTTCTGGAAAAATACGAGGGCAGCCGTGGAGAATTTTGTGAATGCGATGTTCTGTTTTGTTTTCAATGCATGCG